>NC_138537.1:8638583-8986418 GCF_964234715.1 Podarcis melisellensis
TTTAAAATTTAAAAAAGAGAGAGGTGTGCATCCCTGGGCCATGTTTCACCTGTTGAATTTTGGCCTCTTCAAGGAATCCTGCCCAGAGAGCAGATTGTGACCTTGTGGAGAGGATAGCAGTGGGTCTGCCAATAAAAAAAAAAAACTGCTGAAGGGGGAAGGAAGTGGAAAAGCTACAAATGAGAGTCTCCATTCCCTAATCCAGGGATAGGCAACCTAGGGCCCGGGGTCTGGATGTGGCCCAATTGCCTTCTCAATCCAGCCCACAGACGGTCCGGGAATCAGCGTGTTTTTACAAGAGTAGAATGTGTCCTTTTATTTAAAATGCATCTCTGGGTTATTTGTGGGGCATAGGAATTCGTTCATATTTTTTTTCCAAAATATAGTCTGGCCCCCCACAAGGTCTGAGGGATGGTGGACCAGCCCCCTGCTGGAAAAGTTTGCTGACCCCTGCGGCCTAATCCAGTAAGGCATTGCTTGTTCACCCTCTTCTCCCTGCCTCTGAGCTGCACAGGCAGGCAGGCAGGCAGGCAGGCAGGCAGGGATGCCTCCGAAAGGAAGAGATGTTGTCCAGCTCTGCAACTGCAGAAGGACATAATGATGTGTCAATAACGAGGAGAGGAGTTCAAACTTGCCAGGTCCCTGTGTCCGGGGCACGATTTCCTTTTAAAGCACACAGCAGCAGCCTGCGAGATGATTTAATGAGGAGCCAATTGAAAGGAGGCAAGATTGAGTGTGTGAACCATTGGCCAAGAACACAGCCTGGTGCCTGCTGTGAATTTCTTGCTAGGCACAAGACTTGTCTGATGGATGTGACTGTTCCAATGGACTATCCTTCAGCTGTCAGAGAAGGAGAAGGAGCTTGCTGGGTATATAGCAGCTGGCCAGGAGGCTGTGTTCATCCTGTGTTGCAGCAGCATGCAAGCACTGAAATGCATCCCCCCCCACAAGAACTCAGTTTTCTAGTCCTCATGACCAAGAAGGTAGCTTGGAAGCGCATGGACAACGACAAGTGAAAATTTAGAAGGCAGAGCAGGAGCTGCATAGTAGTCTAGAGATTAAGGTGTTCAGGGTTTGCTGCATAGATATTGTTGCCTCTCTACAGTGGTACCTCTGGTGGCGAATGGGATCCTTTCCAGAGGCCCGATTGCAACATGAATAGAACGCAACCCGCAGCGGTATGTCTGCGCATGCGCGGGTAGCGATTCACCGCTTCTGCGCATGCGCATGGCGTCATTTTGCGTGTCTGCTCATGCGCAAGCAGCAAAACCCGGAAGTAACCTTTCCGGTACTTCCGGGTCACCTCTGGACGCAACCTGAAAAAATGTATCATGAAGCAAATGTAACACGAGGTATGACTGTATATATATATACCCAAAAGCGTTATGCAAAACACATGCAAAGTGCATGTGATTGCCTTACACAATGTGAATAGGTCAAAGGGTGAGCATGTTTGCTAAGATAAGAAGCATACTAGGTTGGGAAGGCCCATGGTATGTGTTAAAGAGGAAAGCACAGGGGAACTTAGAGTGGGATGCAAATAATTTACTGTATTTTTCGCTCTATAAGATGCACCAGACCACAAGACGCACCTAGTTTTTGGAGGAGGAAAACAAGAAAAAAAATATTCTGAATCTCAGAAGCCAGAACAGCAAGAGGGATCGCTGAGCAGTGAAAGCAGCAATCCCTCTTGCTGTTCTGGCTTCTGGGATAGGTGCGCAGCATGCATTCGCTCCATAAGACGCACACACATTTCCCCTTACTTTTTAGGAGGGAACAAGTGAGTCTTATAGAGCAAAAAATACGGTAATTTATGTTCCTCACCAATCGTAGTATTTGTTTGTTTCTTCCATTTATACACCACCTTTTCCTCCAAAGAGCTCAAGCTGGTGCATGTGGCTCTCCTCATCCTCATCTAATCCACACAACAACCCTGTGAGGTAGGTTAGGGTGAGAGAGGCAGTAACCAGCCCAAGGACACCCAGTGAGCTTCATGGCTGAGTGGGGATTTGAACCATGGTTTCCCAAGTCTCAGTCCAATGTTCTAACCACTACGCCACACTGACTTTAAAGGCCCAAAGAGTACTAAAGCATTGAGGGGGTGGTGGTGGCAGGAAACATGTAAGAGAATGAACTCGAAGATAAACTTGAAGTGGTCCAACCTTCTGCTCCCAAAAGAACCTTTATTCACGTTCACCTCACTCGGTCATTATGGGAACGGCTTTCAAGAGTCGTTCGGAGATTTTTCAAACTGATTCCGTGAACTTTGTTCAGCTGAAGTGGTTCATTCCAACCACTGAGAACACATTATGCAAATGTAAAGACTTACATAATTGTACGTGGGTTTGTTTTTTTAAAGAAAAACTGGATTTTTTTTTAAAAAAAATTACAGTACAACTTCTGTTCAACATCAACACCTGTAATGGTTTCAAGACTCTCTGCTTGATTCTCCAAACTGGCTCAAGCAAAGCTCCGAGTTGGCTTTAATCTGAATGCTTGCAATGGGGTTAGACTCAGATGAATCTTCTCTGTGGGGAAGAGCAGCCAGAATTATGACATCAAATCCTTGACTCATTTCAGACCCCCCCCCCAAAAAAAAATGCTACAGCCATACAAAGAACCTGCTGGGAAAATCCATACCTCTCCCTGAGGTTGTTTCACTGTTGTTTTATGGGGGGGTGATGAACAGGTGCAATCCTTGTGGACCCCCATCTTTTTTGGCACCCGGAAAGGATCGTTTGTGCTAGGGCTGTGCCAAAAATGTCTCCTGTCTTTCCCCACCGGACCCTTTCCCAACAATTAATGAGAAAAACCATTGCGTTTGGAAATTATCAAAAACGGGAGAGAAAAAGACAGTGAAATTCTCCTGGGAGGGATGCAGGGTTTTGGATGAACTTGCCAAAGACTGATTATAAGACCATCTATGCTGTACATTTAAAGCAGTATTATACGACTTTAAGCGGTCATGACTCCCCACCCACCCAAAAGAATCCTGGGAACCGTAAGCTGTTCAGGGTACTGAAAGTTGTTAGGAGACTCCTATTGGGCTCACAGAACTACAGTTCCCAGAGTCCCCTAGGACTGATGGTGAAGGCGCTCAAGGAATTGTGGTTCACATTTCTCGAACCAATACGTGTCACCAACCGGATCACAGCCATCCTTCGAAATTCACACTTCTCTGATTTTTGTGATGCCGTCTTTCAAGAACAAAGAATCGCACCCCCAAAAAAGTTATTATCAGGGGAAAGTGTACACAAAAATGAAAAAATAACATGCAAAAGTGCTTTTGATTAAGGGAAATTGCGTGCAAAAATGCAAAGATCAGAGGACATGAATACAACCATGTGTTTGAATTTCCATGAGGGTATTTTAAAAAAAAAATTAAAAAGGTTTGCAGGCTGATGGGAAAAAGGAGTAAGCTGAAATTAATATACCACTGGTATGTAAAGCTCTTAATGGTTTGAGACCAGTTTATTTGCAGGATTGCTTTATCCCATATGTGCCCACTCAACCGCTTCGATCTGCAGAACTAGCACCGTAACACATGCTACAAATACCCATTCCACACTTGTAAGAAATTGATCTTTTAGCGTGGCAGCTCCTGAACTTTGGAACTCCATGCTTATTGAAATCAGGCAGGCACCTTCAATGAACTCTTTTTGGCGCCTGCTTAAAACAGTTTTGGTTTAGCCAAGCCTAGGCAGGCACATCACCATTGATGTGCATGAATCTCTTTACTGTTAATTGTCTTTTAAAAGTTTTAAACTGTGGGTTTTTTATTGGTAATTTTAATATTTCTTGTAGTATTTCCAGCAAGCAGTATATAGGAAAAGGTAATGGGACCCCTGATTATTAGGTCCAGTCATGGCCGACTCTGGGGTTGTGGCGCTCATCTCGCTTTATTGGCCGAGGGAGCCGGCGTACAGCTTCCAGGTCATGTGGCCAGCATGACTAAGCCACTTCTAGCGAACCAGAGCAGCACACGGAAATGCCGTTTACCTTCCTGCCATAGTGGTACCTTTTGATCTACTTCCATATTGACGTGCTTTCGAACTGCTAGGTTGGCAGGAGAAGGGACCGAGCAATGGGAGCTCACCCCGTCGCGGGGATTCGAACCACCGACCTTCTGATCGGCAAGCCCTAGGCTCTGTGGTTTAACCCACAGCGCCACCCTAAGCAGTATATACATTTTGCTAAATAAATAAGATTGGGGAAGAATGAGAAGCTGTGAGAAATCAAAGCAGACAGATTTATACAACCCTAGTTATCACAGTCTACACACACACACACTGCCCCCTTGCACATGAGAGTTGGAATGAGTGAGCCTGTCTCGAACCCACATTTTTTTCATGTGTTAATTTATTACTCTTCCCATTCTATTTCTGCATAAATCTGCAGAGTAAAACAAAGTCATCTATCTCTGCATGAAATTTTCCATTTTGATATGTACTTTAAGAAACAACAACAACATTGGTTTTAATCTCAAAATATTGGTTGCTATCGTGTCTCTCCCCGCCCCCCACAGAATACACGTTTTGAAATACATTAGCATTGGGATTCTCGGAGATCAAATTCCTCAAGCATCCCTGGCAGGCGTTGCTGAAGGCTCTCCTCTACCTGCTGAGGGATTGCGCTCATTTGCTGTGCAGCGGATTCTCTGAAGCAGGGACGGCGAGTGAACTGACCAGAACAGTTTTCTGGAATAATTAATCTCCCAATGGATCTGACTGTACTTATTATAGAATTGCTGCAGCCAGAACACATTCAGCAACGCTGATTATATGGGTTGTGTGGGAGAGGTGGAAGAGATAGTGGCACGCAGGCAGTGTGTGGGCACGTGGAGAGATGCGCCTCCGTCCATGTGCATGGGATGGGCACATGGCAACATGCATCTGCTCTCCGCCCAAAACACAGATGCACACATGCTGTTTCGGAGGATAAGCATGTCAGGAGTCAGAGTCCAATTACGGGGGTGGGATCCAGAGAGCAGATTCACCCCACAGTCTGAAGTCAAATTGCACGGGGTGTGTTAAACAAGAGAGGGAAAGTCGAGCAAGATGTGTGAGTCCCATTTTCTGCCTGAGGTGAAACAGGAATGTCACCCTGCCATCACAGAAGCCTCCTTACCTGGGGTGTGTGGCTGCTCCTGCTAAGCGGACGCTTCTATGCAACTGGTGGAGGTGGTGGGGTGGGCAGGGTGCCTGCTGGATTTCTGCATCTTGGGCTTCCACTGCCTCAGCCCGCCTCATAGGTGAGCCGGCCCTGAAGTCAAGTAACAGTCCAGGGACACGCACACAAGGAACATAGGCTGACAGCAAAGAGGTACGGTATGCCAAGTTGCTGGATTAAGCCAGTTCTTCCAGCAACTTTCCCCAAGGATGGAAGGGTTTTTATCCCACAGTCTTCTAAGACATACCCTAGGCAAAGCTGTTGGTCATCAGAGCTGTCCAAAGCACTGGATCTACTCATGAGAAAGCAGCTCCGCCTGAGTCGCAGTGGCACTGTGGTCTAAACCACTGAGCCTCTTGGGCTTGCCGGTCAGTGACGGAGTGAGCTCCCACTGCTCTGTCTCAGCTCCTGCCAACCTAGCAGTTTGAAAACAGGCCAGTGCAAGTAGATAAATATGGCGGGAAGATTGGACGCGGGTGGCGCTGTGGGTAAAACCTCAGCGACTAGGACTTGCCGATCATCAGGTCGGCAGTTCGAATCCCCATGGCGGGGTGCGCTCCCATTATTCGGTCCCAGCGCCTGCCAACCTAGCACCCCCGGGTGCAAGTAGATAAATAGGGACTGCCTACTAGCAGGAAGGTAAATGGCGTTTCCGTGTACTGCGCTGGCTCGCCAGATGCAGCTTGCCATGCTGGCCACGTGACCCGGAAGTGTCTCCGGACAGGGCTGGCCCCCGGCCACTTAAGCAAGATGGGCGCGCAACCCCAAAATCGGACACGACTGGCCCGTACAGGCAGGGGTACCTTTACCTTTATATGGCGGGAAGATAAATGGTGTTTCCTTGTACTCATGGTGTTCCGTTGCACCAGAAGTGGTTTAGTCACGCTAGCCACATGACCCAGAAATCTATCTGTGGACAAAAGCCTGCTCCCTCGGCCTGAAGCAAGATGAGCGCCGCAACCCCATTGTCGCCTTTGACTGGACTTAACAGCCCAGGGGTCCTTTACCTTATTTACCTTTTTACCCTTATCTGCTACTCAGCCATGCACCTTCATGTTCCAGGTCTCTCTTGTATTTTGAAGGTAGCTTGACTTCCATTCTCTGAGCCTAGGCTGTTAAGTTCTTATGTTCTTGCAGAAGCACTTCAAGGAGGCAATGACTGTATATGGCAAGTTCCTACAGACAGTAAACAAGCGAAATGTGGAGACATGTATGCCTAAACATACACTTAGGGTGGGAGTTCCCCAGCTGACCTGCAATATGACCCTCAATCTTATTAAGTCACAAACATTATGCACCTCAGCTACTTCCTACTTTGGGCACATCACAAAACACAGCCAGAGGCACTTTGAGCTCAGTTTGTAGAGCCTGAGACCCTTAATCTCTATTATGTTTTCCCCTTTCTTCAATATAAACAGCAACAGAGGCTTTAGCAAAGTCACCCTTCTTCTGTAGGGCAATGTCCCCCAAGCTGGTAACTGCCAGGAGTTCAGCCTATACTCGAGTAGGACTCTGGCAGAGACACATGCCTGACTGGCATGTTTCCTCACTTCTGGTTGATCGTTTGGGAGCTTCAAAAGCTTTCTTCTGCCTGAACATCACAGCCACCGATGCCAACCAACTTAGAGATCCACAGAGTTTGTGCACCTTGCGTGACAGACCTCAGCAACTCAGCATTTTGGCTAATCTACCTTTATTTACATATAAACACACATGGAGCACTGCAACATGGTTCACTCTCTCTCTAGCATCAAACAGCAAAGAGAAAAAGAACACAGGACAATAGTCCCACTTCACGGAACACAGTAACACAAATATCCTGTCTCTTCCCACTCTGGAGTCAAAACATACTATGTCATGTGAAAGACAACAATCCAATGACTGCAATCATGGATCAGGAATTCTAACAGTAACCTCCAGATGTTCTGAGCTACAGTTGTTGGCTGGGGCTGATGAAGCTTTAGTCCAGAACATCTAGAGAACATCTGGATGTTGCAGGGGCTAGAGCAGCAGTGGGGCATCTGTGACCCTCCAGATGTTGGATGCCAACTTGCATGCACCCCAGCCAGCATGGCCAATGGGGAGGAATGATGGCAACATCTGGAGGGCTACAGGTTCCCCCTCCTCCCACTTCAGGAAATACCAGTACGACACCAGTGGAGCAAACGGCAAATGCAATGGCGGCATAAAAAGTGGCCATTCTTGCCCCAGGGAGGGCCTGGTAATATGTGGGAGCTGCTCATATTCCTGCCTTCAGACTCTCTGGCCATCTGGGGACACTCAGAGCTCTATGCAGACAGAGTTAACATCAAGGCTGGTTTCATTCAATTATGCTTTCTAAACCGGATAAAAAGGAAAAGGAGCATGAAGACCAGTGCTGAATTCTTGGAAATGGCTCTCCAAGGAGCCAGAGAGGTTTCCTTGCTCAGAGGAAATTCTAGGCAAACACGGAGACTTATGCTCGGTTTCCTCTGCAGCTCAGCTTGCCTCGGCTCTGCAAGGTTCCTACCTGAACATCAACAGCCATGTAATAAAACCTTCAGCAGCCGACGAATGGCAACAAAGTGGGGACCTGCTTCTTCCTCCTTTCCAGATTTCTCCCCCTGCTGCTTTAATTCATTGCTTTCAAAATAAAGCAGACCAAAAGGCAGGTTTTTAATTGGTTCTCCCAGACATGCAACTCCACTAAAGTTGTTATCCTCCTTCTCAATGACCACTTCTGCTCTCCTTCTCAAAGCACTTTGACCTGGTCAGGCATGGATGTAGGGCAGAGGAAGCTGTGGCCCTCAAAAAGCTGTAGGGACTCCAGCTCCCATCTGCCCAGGTAGCTTGGCCAGTGGTCAGGGAGGATGGGAGTTGTAGTCCAACAACTTCTGGAGCAACCCTGGATTTAAAAACAACCGGTCAGCCCAACTTAGTTAGAGCAGACTCATGGAAGCTAATATACCTAAGTTAGTTGTGTCCCAGTGACTTCAATGGGTCTACTCTGAGTAAGATTAGTATTGGAGACAACCCAATTAAAACTATTGCATATCTAAAACCAGTGTCAAATCCAGTAGTGGTACAGACTGGAAAAATGAGAAACCAGAATTGATGGATTAGACATATGAAATCTTAACCGATGTTCAGTTCACATAAATTCTTTGGGGGGAAGCTGTGAGATGGTGTAAAATGGATGTAAGTTTATCCTGCAGATTCACAAATCTTCAGCAAGGCAAATGGAGATGGATTTCTCGCAAAGGAAGGGGGAATCAATTTGGTCTCCCTCCAAAGTTTGTGCATCAGCTTGAAAATGTTGATAATAATCATGCACCAAAAAAGCAAACCATTTTATTTCAGTCCCGCTTCTCCCTCTCCCTCGCTGTCACACACCCCCATTGGGGACCTCCCTCAATAAACATAGCTATGACTCACCATCATATTTACTTGCATTTTCTAAAATGCCGGGCTATTCATTTTTGCTCTGCTCTCCCAGCTGCCTGGACCCATCCAACATTTCATCCTGTGAGCCTGTCAGGAGATGCCATAGGAACCACCTCACATGAAACTCCTTCGCAAACAACTCAGATGTAGCATGCAGAACTTCACAGATGAAAACGCCTTCTTGAAAGCAAACAAGCTTCATTTATGGCTATTTGCCCCTCTCTGTGTGAATGACACTGTGTGTGTGTGTGTGTGTGTGTGTGTGTGTGTGTGTGTGTGTGTGAGATACGGATCTCATTGGTTCCTTACAGATCAACATGTTGCTGCATGGTCCCCAGTTTCGGTGGTGAGAGATTTCAGCACACAACTTGGATTTGCTTCTCACTGGAGACGGTGATGTTTTCGTGATATATGGCTTTGTTTACACACATACACAAGCTGACCATAAGTTGAAAGGATTCACAGCATTAACACTACAGTAGCTTTTGCTCCCCCATTAGGTTTTGAGGGGAGAGGGCTACCGAAGGCTATAGCGTTGGATTCTTTCAGAAAGCGAAATCATTCCTCTGTGTGTTCATAGAGGCTCTGTGTGTGCACAAGGAGGCTGGGAATTCTTCACATCGGGTGCCAGCCATGGGGAAACTGATTCCAAAATGGCTCCTTCCTTCCATTGGCTCTCTAATGCCTGGGCACCAGGTAAGGCCCAAGACCTTCTGGCACTTGAGGAGAACCACAAAATGGCGTATCTGCTCACCAGGGAAGAAGGGATGAGTGGATATCTACATCACGAACAGGAGTGAAAGGAGACCACTACTAGTGCCTCCTATTTGCCAAGATACTGCTGTAGAGATGCAACGAGCAATGGGTGACTGTCTTCAGTGCAGATCTCTGGTGGTGGTGGAATAACAGCTGTTGTCCAGAGGTGGCGACCGCGGCGACAGTAGTGATTCTGAGAGCCCATCTCAAGGTTAGAATCATAGAATCGTGGATCACTTGGACACTCCCTCACACACCCTAATGGAGCAAGATTGTGTGTGTGTGTTTCATAGAATCATATTGTTGGAAGGGGCTCCAAGGTTCGTCTTGTCCAACCCCCTGCAATGCAGAAATCTCAACTCATGAATCCCTGGCAGGTGGCCATCCAAACTCTGCTTAAAAACCTCCAGGGAAGGAGAGTCCACCACCTTCCAAGTGAGTCCTGTCCACTGTTAAACAAGACCTTCCAACAGTTCTTCCTGAGGTTGAGTCAGAATCTCCTTTCTTGTAACTTGAGTCCATTGGTTCGGGTCCTACCCTCCAGAGCAGGAGAAAACAAGCTTGCTCCATCTTCCACGTGACAACCGTTTCAATATTTGAAGATGGCTATCCTATCTCCTCTCCGTCTCCACTTCTCCAGGCTAAGCACGCCCAACTCCTTCAACCATTCCTCATAAGGCTTAGTTCCCAGATCGTCTTGGTCACCCTCCTCTGCTCACGTTCCAGCTTGTCAGTATCCTTCTTAAACTGTGGTGCCCAGAACTGGACATAGGACCATGTATGGTCTGACCGGTTGAACACTTTTGATCCTACCCCTTCTGCCCTCCCCTTTCCCTACGAAGCTCTGCTTCTTTCCCTCCACCCCCACTCAACCCCTTTCCATTTTCAAAGCTGAAATAACATCTCAGCCCCCTCTTTGTGGTGTTCCCAGAAGGAGGAGGCTTGTGATAAACAGATGGGGAGAAAGAGTCAAACAAAGAAAAGGCCGGGAATTCAGAAGAGAACGAAGTGCAGATTCCTGATGGCAAAAGGAAGGAGGAGGAGGGGATTATTACGTTAACAGCAGCTCCGAACTCCCAATTCTCAGGGCATGAAACCTGCACAATTTAAAGTAGTCAAAACAAACCCTATGCCGCTATTTATACTTCAGCTGCCTGCAGGCGGCGAGGACTTGACGCTGCATCCCAGGCCTAATACATTCCAGGTGTTACCCAATAAACTGCCCTCTCTGAAGAAGGAGTCTGCCCAGAGCCTCTCTGCATCTCCCTCCCTCTCTCTCGCGCGCGCGTGGTCCAGTGGGAGAAGGAAATGCCACCCACCCACCCAACCAAGCAGGACTCCAGGGACCCAAGTCCAAATTGCCTCCCTTGAGTGGGAGAGAGAACGAGACACACGAGCTCTTGGTTCCTTCTTCAAACAGCTCCAGGGAATCACTCTGTTTAAGACACACTGCAGAGCTGAGATGTTGGGGCAAGGGGGGCAGGAGGAGGAGGGAATGACCAAATCGAAACGCTGGCAGCAAATCAGAAGCTCGCTTTCCTAATTAATGAGGGGGGGCGTGTTGTGGTGACATGATTTACCTCTCAGGAATCTGGCCAACTCCCAGGTGGATAACAGCTGCAAGAGAGGGAGAGAGGGATCTGGATGGGCTCTGGGGGGGGGTCAGGAAGGGGCCGCTGGTGCGGAGTAGCAAAGAGAGTTGCCCGCTTTGGGTTTTTCTGAAACTCTTCTACCCAGTGAGTGGAGCATGGCAGGCCAAAGGCCAGACCCAGAGGAGAAATGGAAGCAAATCCTTTCAGCTGCCACTGCCCATGTCATCCCCCTGCTCTGCCACTACGCAACAGAGCCAGCGTGGTGTAAAGGTTAGAGTGCCGGACCAGGACCTGGGAGGCCAGGGTTCGAATCCCCACTCGGCCATGAAGTTCATTGGGTGATTTCAGTCCAGTTGCCACCTCTCAGCCTAGCCTACCTCACAGGGTTGTTGTGGGGATTGGATGAGGTTGGGAAGAACCATGCATGTCACTTTAAGCTCATTGGGATGAGAGATGGGATGTCAATGCAATAAATGAATAATTTGTGCAGCAGAAGAGCCAGACGTATGGCATCTGCAGATAGGACCAGAAGGAAAACCTGCCTGAAATTGTGGAGAGGAGCTGCTGCCAGTCCATGTCAATGATGCTGAGTTAGATGGACCAGAGGCAACTTCTGTGTCCTTATATGCTCCCTGTATATGCAGAAATGTGAGACATGATGCCTTGGGTCTACACTAATGCTCTAGTTGTGCACATGGATTCGATTTTTATTTATCTGTTGTCATTGTCACATTGATACCCCCACTTTTCCTCCAAGGATCTCAAGGAGGTGTCCATGAGTCTCTCTCCCCCCCTCATTTTATCTGCACAACAACCCTTCAAGGTGGGCTAGGCTGAGAAGCAGTGGCCTGGCCCAAAGTCACCCAGGCTGAGTTGGCATAGGGATCCTAGCATAGAAATTCTCCCATGAATGTGGCTTGCTTGCTAACAGCGAGTAAGAATATCGGTTGACTTCTGAAGTAACTCTTGAAGCATACAACTCTTGACCCATGTGCAACTTCTCTCTTAAAAACCCTCTTGATCTCTGTTCTCACCCAGCTATAGTTTTGCAGCTAGCAGAACTGCAGATGAAGAAAGTGCTCCCTGCCTCCTTGCTCCACCTTTGTTCTAAGCATGCTCCTTTGATGAGCACCCTCTGCCCCATGGCACAGGGAGGCTTCTAAGCACCTGCAACCAAACGGCCTTGCAATTCCTCCTCCAGACCTTCCTGCTCAATGTGGGAAGATTGGGGCAGAGAGGATGGGATAGCATGTGCCCCCCATTCCCTACGCCCTTGATGCCTTCATGCATCCTTTGAATGCCTGAACAGGGCTTCTGTCCGATGTTAATCCTTCGCTGTTAGTCTTTCTACTGTGATTATCCTGTTCCACAACAGGGACAAAGGGTTAAAGGTAGTGAGAGCCAGTGTGGTGGCTAGAGGGTCAGACCAGAGCCTGGGAGATCAGGGTTCAAATCCCCACTCAGCCTGTTTTCCAGGGACAGTCCCAGATTTACAGAAGCCGTCCTGGTTTCTAATTTGATCCCGGAATGTTCCACTTTTCCTTTAAAAAGTAAAGGTAAAGGAACCCTGATAGTTAAGTCCATTCGCGAACGACTCTGGGGTTGCAGCGCTCATCTTGCTTTACTGGCTGAGGGAGCCAGAGTTTGTCCGCAGACAATTTTTCCAGGTCATGTGGCCAGCATGACTAAGCCGCTTCTGGTGAAACCAGAGCATCGCATGGAAACGCCATTTACCTTCCTCCTGGAACGGTACCTATTTATCTACTTGCACTTTGACGTGCTTTTGAACTGCTAGGTTGGCAAGAGCCGGGACCAAGCAATGGGAGCTCACCCCATCGTGGGGATTCGAACCACCGACCCAAGGCTCAGTGGTTTACACCACAGCACCACCCGCGTCCCCACTTTTCCTTAGGACATCCCTATTTTCATTGGAGAAATGTTGGAGGGGATATCTCTATTTTCATTGGAAGATCTCTAAGGACCTCTCAGTTTGACCTACCCTACAAGGTTGTTGTGAAGACGAAATGGAGACAGGGAGAACCATGCATGCCACGTTGAGCTCATTAGGGGAAAATGTGGAATAGAAATAGATTGATAGATAAATAAAAATAGCCCTTACCTGACCATAGTCCCCATCACCATACATGTGCCAGCTTTTTGCTAAACATAAAACAACTGCAGTCATACCTCTGGTTGCGATTGCTGCGGGTTGTGTGTTTTCGGGTAATGGATGCACCGAACCCGGAAGTACTGGAACAGGTTACCTCCGGGTTTTGGTCTCATGCATGTGCATGCGCAGAAGCTCTGAATTGCATCACGAGCATGCGCAGACGTGGTGCTGTGGGTTGCGAACGTGCCTCCCGCATGGATCATGTTCGCAACCCAAGGTTCCACTGTATGACAAATTCTGTAATAAAGTCTGTGTCTACTTTGGCTCTGGAAAACTCCACTTTATAGGGCTTCAAGCACACTTTCCCTGATCCACCCACACCATGAGGTTCGCACAGTGCGGCTGCGACACCTGTGTTTTCTCTGCCCCCTTCAGAGCTTGCTTTGGAGTCAGCCCGGTTTCCTCATGCCAACATCTCAAGCATTTTCTAAACCGCAAGAATGAACATCCCTTGTATCTTCCAATGAGCCATGTTAAGACCGGGAAATGCTTATCTAAACATCTTGGATAGGAAAAGTGGCTTATGGTTATCCAAGTAAACCTAGGAATTTGAGAGCTCAGGAATTGGCACCATCCCACCGTAAGCTACATAATTCTTTTTGGGTCGGTGGTTATCCCCCGAAATCTCATCCTAGGAAACCCACATGAACAGCTCACCTCCTTCCCCACTGACACTGCGCTCAGTAGGGCGAGGCAGAAATACTCCAGGCGCTCTCGAATTACCCAGGGATGAAAGCAGCAGCAACAGGAGCAGTCCCAAGGTGTCGGGAAGTTTAGGGGCCGAGAATCCCTCTTGGAGAAGGACCAGCCCTTGATTTTTGCCTCTGGGAAATGAGGCAAAAGTTCTTTTGCTGGCTTCCCAGGGCACTTGGTTCAATGCAACTGCAGGGAGACGAAGGAAGGATGAGAACCAAGACATATTTCTCCAATTTTAAGATTGCTTTGGCTCTTCTTCCTGCTACTTTGCTGCTCAGTGCCTGACATCTCAATCGCTTGAAGTGGAAGATCCTTAGCTCAGTATGATAGAGCATAGAGCATAGAACACTTAGAGGTTTTCGAAACATTAAGCGATATAGAAATGCTTCTGAATAAATGAACATGGACCCAGGTTCAACCCGGCATCTCCAGGTAAAGCGAGGAATTTCCCCTGCCAGAAACCCGGGAGAGTCGCTGTCAGTCAGTCTGAACACACCCTCTCCCTCAGCACTTCCTTGTGGACTCTCCTTCCTTGGAGGTTTTTAAGCACAGGTTGGATGGCCATCTGTCATGGATTCTTTAGTTGAGATTCCTGCCTTGCAGGGGGTGGCACTAGATGGCCCTTGGGGTCACAGCTGATGACTTTTCCCTTTTCTTGTGAGGAATCCTATTCAGAATAAAGGCATTTCCCTTAAAAAAAATGGAAAAGTTGACAGCTATGCTTGGTGTCCCTTCCGATTCTACAATTCTATGATGCTATTATTCTATCAACTAGATGGAAACAATTGTCTGACTTGGTGTAAGGCAATTTCCTGTGTCCCTGTGATGAAAGCATCTCTAGGCTCCATATTTTCCATGGGGAATCAAGTGCATACCAGGAAATCTAGGTTTGCACAACTAAAAGGGATTAAAGCACTCTGTTGCCCTGGCACAGGGGTGGGTCCCCTCCTACCTGTGGGCCAAATGTGCCCAGGCATGGGTTTCACCAAACCATATCCACCTGCACCAGACAGCTGGGTCAGCTGCACCATTCGGCTGAATGTTCGTTGTTGCACAGCCTCCTCACAAACAAACCAGAGCAATGCTCAGTAATCTCCCTCCTGAGAAAGAAAGGAGAGAAGAGGAGGAGAGTTGGAGGAGAAACCCAGTTCAGCACATATTCAAAGCCGCATCTACCAAATATTCGCTTTCAGCAATAATGCATGAAACATAGCAAAGCCAGCCTTTGAAATTTGCACTTACTTGAATTTTGCAATGCAATTCTCCACCCAATCAATATTGATAAAAAATGCACTTTTTTATTTATTCCATGAAATTTATATGTCACTTGCCTGTAAAAAAAAACCCCACACACCCTCAAAGCAGTTTGTGAAGGGGAAATGTGCACAAGACTGAGGTTTTCCTACAATCCAGTGGCATATAAATTTTATAAAATTAATAAAATTAACCCCAAAAGGCCTTGTATTAGGAAAAACCACCTGCAAAAATGGGTATATTAGTCAAAACAGCATGCACAAATGTGTTTTGTTTGGAGACAATCGTACTAAACTGCTGGTGAATTTTCATGAGATTTTTTTTTCCTTAACGAATGAAAACGGCTGCAAAATGTTGAGGACAAAATTCAAGATTGGAAAAATTGAGAAACGCAGAGAAGCAAAATTGGCAGATCCTTCCACTGTCACTTTTGTGTGAGCGAATCAGGGTGAATGCTCAACAAACTGGTCATTTGGTAGAATTCTGGGATTAGCACACATGCGTTCAACGAATCCACGCAAGTTTTGGGACAGATAATGTGGCTTCTGGAGCAGAGTTCGAAGTGGGGCACAGAGGCACGCACGCACTTTTCACCAGACAGCATGGACAGCCTTGCTCCCTTCTTTTCCGCGCTGTTCTTGCCCTAGTGTTGACTTTAGTTATTTGTCTTGGAGGTCTCAGAGGCCGCGCTGGGTCTGCGTTGCTGGTGGTCCTCCTGCTCTCTTAAGACACGGAGATCAGGTCCTAAGCAGGGCAGTTGGAGGGGAGACGGTATCCATTTCATTATGCCGGGGTTCAAAAAGGGAGCTGCACCAGGGCAGTTTTCAAGGAAGAAAAGAGAAGGGGGGGAGAGAGGGAGAGGGAGAGAGCAAAGTAAAGAGAAAATGCCCTTGGGAAAATCTGCTGAGATTCCCCAGGCAGGGCTTTATTACCATTATGGTAACAAACCTGTGTCGGAGCTTTAACAAGGAAAACTATCGAGAGAAAGACATAACCTTTTCTTAACATCAGTGGCTCAATTAACTAATGACAGCAAAAGCATTTGGTGGTGTCCTCGATCCCACTCGCTGGCGAGGTGATAGCGGGTTACGTCTATTTATACAGCTGTGGGAGATGTTTGGCTGAGGCAGGCTACTTATTGCTTTATCTCAGAAAGGATCTCACAGTCTCTCTCTCTCTCTCTCTCTCTCTCTCACACACACACACACACACACACACACACACACACACAAACTCAGTATAGATATCCATCCCAGTTCCATGAACCAAAACAAAGAAGACAAAGACTAGCCGCCCAGCTCTACATACGTAGGATTGCTCTGCACAGATGTCATCTTTACCTCAAGGTAAACTCCACTAAATTCAGTGGGACTTACTTTGGAGTAGGGATGGGCAAATGTGTCAACTTCGTTTTCTCTATCCCTCCCCTCGCCAGTCTTCCAGTTTGCACATTTATACATCCATTTACCACCATTTTCTTTGAACTCCTCAGAGGAAAGTTGGAGTATAAATGCAATAGATGAAATGAAAATAAAACTGTTCCCTGGAATAACTCAGAAAACAACTGCCCCCCTGAGCCTTGAAGAGGCTCCAAAGGCCTCCCTTATGAATGTGAGGGTGGCCAGGTGTCCTACTTTCAGAGTACAGTCCTCTAGTTGTAGGGTTGTCTGGTCCCATGAATTAATGTCAGTGTACTGGAAGAAGCAAATATCCCCAGTGTCGAAGCAATGATTCTTCAACATCAAGTTCATTGGACTGCTCATGTTGTGTGGATGCCTGGTTATCATATTCCAAAGCAACTACTCTATTCCCAACTTAAGAATGGAAACCGTAATGCTAGCAGCCAACAAAAGAGGTTTAAAGACTCTCTAAGGCAAATCTTAGAGATAAAGACCATAAAGAAGGCTAATCGCCGAAGAATTGATGCTTTTGAATTATGGTGCTGGAGGAGACTCTTGAGAGTCCCATGGACTGCAAGAAGATCAAACCTCTCCATTCTGAAGGAAATCAGCCCAGAGTGCTCACTGGGAAGGACAGGTCATGAAGCTGAGGCTCCAATACTTTGGCCACCTCATGAGAAGAGAAAAGACCCTGATGTTGGGAAAGATGGAGGGCACAAGGAGAAGGGGACGACAGAGGATGAGATGGTTGGATAGTGTTCTCGAAGCTACCAGAATGAGTTTGACCAAGCTGCGGGAGGCAGTGGAAGACAGAAGTTCCTGGCGTGCTCTGGTCCATGGGGGTCACAAAGAGTCAGACACGACTAAATGACTAAACAACCACAACAAAGGCAAATCTAAAAAATATATGCAGCATTAACACCGACAACTGAGAAACACTGGCCTGTGAGTGCTCCAACTGGAGAACAGCCTTTACCAAAGGTGTCATGGGCTTTGAAGACACTCAAACTCAGGACGAGAAACTCAGGGAGAAATGTACTAAGAGGAAGGCACACTTGGCAAATCCACACCGTGATCAACTCCCGCCCGGAAACCAATGTCCCCACTGTTTGTCCCCACTGTGGAAGGATGTGTGGGTCCAGAATTGGCCTCTACAGTCACTTATGGACTCACTGTTAAGAGCGTGTTCATGGAAGACAATCTTACTCAGCTACGAGTGATCGCCAAAGAAGAAGCTTAAAGAATCTTGAGCAGGGAGAAATTATTGTGACTTCTCCTAATTTGCATACATACAAATAAATTTGCATGTGCAAATTTATGTCTCTCCCCTTTATTTGGTGATGTATTTGGGGGTGAAGCATAAATGGCCACCCTAGCAAGAGCTACTGAGAGCTTCCTTGGTTCTCTGATTGAAGATCTCTCTCAGGACCTTGCAAAGGCAGCAGTAGCAGCAGCCCCTGGGACCAATAATCTCCTGAAAGCCGGGCTACATTCAGGCCGCAGTTCTGTTTTCCTGGTGTTTCCTTACCTGATAATTTCCATATTTTATTTTATTTTTCACAGGACGTAAAAGCCGCTTCTGGAAATCTAGTGGAGGTTTAGCGTTCATACCCATGTTAATTGCTTCCAGGAAAGGAAAACCTGCTTGCAGTCCTGGTAAAATAAACCGCAGGAGTCTTGTGCACATAACAATATTTGGGGCAGCATTCTGGCATATTGCACAGTGCATTGGGGATGAACCAGGCAGAGGGCCTTCTTGGTGGTGGCACCCGCCCTCTGGAATGCCCTCCCATCAGATGTCAAAGAAATAAACAACTATCTGACTTTTAGAAGACATCTGAAGGCAGCCCTGTTCAGGGAAGTTTTTAATGTTTGATGTTTTCTCGTGTTTTCAATATTCTGTTGGGTGCCGCCCAGAATAGTTGGGGAAACCCAGCCACAATAAAAAAATTATTATTATTATTATTAACCGAATCGTGCATGCGCAGGAAGGGTGATAAAGTAGCAGCATGTCTAGTACGTTCAGCATGATTTCACGCCTCACCCACCCAATACGAGCGAAATTTAGCATGGTGTGGAGGTATATCAGTCAAGAAGCCATGGTTCCATAACACGACAGGTACCTGAAGCATTAGAAATCAGGACAGGAACACTAGCATTATAATCCGTCAAACTAACACAATCACACCCAAGTCTGATCAGGCTTTCCTTCCTGTTACAGATAAGCCAACATTCATCGGTTGGTGTTTTGTACATTAGATTCCATTCTGCGTGAGATAAATCTTTCAACTCTTGTGGTTCTAAAATGACTCGTCTTCCCCAATCAATAGCGCATCTAAACCATCCCAGAATGCAGTGAGCGGCAACCAGACCCATTTGCCCTGCCTCCTGAGAGCAGTGCGTGCACCTGCACACCCTAAATTCCTCCTGAATTCTCCTCTTCCATTTGCCCCACCTCTTTTGCATCTCTCTCTTTCCCTCCTTCTCTCTCTCTCTCTCTCTCTCTCTCTCTCTCTCTCTCTCTCTCTCTGGCAGTCGTGACCCGCTACTCTGCTTCCCACAATACTTCCCATATTAAATCATTTGTCTGTGTCAATTGATTCGGTATTGAAACATGACTTGTAGCCACTTTTATCTAAATGGAATCTAAATTGTTATTATGGTTCCATCGCGATGGCTCATGGAGCATCTCACCCATCCCCCTTCTTGCCGCCGGCTCCATTCCTCTCTAATTACCTTCCATGCATTGAGCTACAGGTGCAATTTTGCAGAGGAGAGAAATTATCAGTAGATCTCGCCTATTATTATTTTCATATAAAAAGGAGAGCCACTAAATGTTGCTGTGTTTACTCATTCACCTCCCAGTTGCAGATAGCAGCAGGCTGGCTAACAAGAGGCCAGTGGTGTTTTCTTCTGATCAGAGGCCAAGAGGAACATTAGAAAGAGGGAAATGATTCATTACACAAAAACTAGAGGGCTCGCACCAAGTTATTACGGCTGATAAGGAACGAACCAGCAGTCGCTGCAAACCTAGCGCTTTGTTTAGCCACATCAAATGGAGTCGCACATTGCGATTTGTTGCGCATCTCTAAGAAGTTGACACCAGTGGTCCTCAAACTTTTTTCTCTGAGCCACACTTTCAGAATAAAAATTTGCTCGTGCCACACCAAAAAAATGTATTGATAAGAAATGCATTGGAAAACAAAAAGAAATGACACCCAGTGGTGCTTGATTTATAACATAGAACACAACATTTTGAAAAGATGTCTATCCATATTCTACAACCTAGATAGATAGATAGATAGATAGATAGATAGATGATAGATAGATGATAGATAGATAGATAGATAGATAGATAGATAGATAGATAGATAGATAGATAGATAGATAGATGGTAGATAGATAGATGATAGATATAGATAGATGATAGATAGATAGATAGATAGATAGATGATAGATAGATAGATAGATAGATAGATAGATAGATAGATAGATAGATAGATAGATGATAGATAGATAGATATAGATTAGATAGATGATAGATGATAGATAGATATAGATAGATGATAGATAGATAGATAGATAGATAGATAGATAGATAGATAGATAGATGATAGATAGATGATAGATAGATAGATAGATAGATAGATAGATAGATAGAGATAGATGATAGATGATAGATAGATGATAGATAGATAGATATAGATAGATGATAGATAGATAGATAGATAGATAGATAGATAGATAGATAGATAGATAGATGATAGAGTAAAGGTAAAGGGACCCCTGATCATTAGGTCCAGTCGTGACCGACTCTGGGGTTGCGGCGCTCATCTCGCTTTATTGGCCGAGGGAGCCGGCGTACAGCTTCCGGGTCATGTGGCCAGCATGACTAAGCTGCTTCTAGCGAACCAGAGCAGCGCACGGAAACGCCGTTTACCTTCCCACTGGAGTGGTACCTATTTATCTACTTGCACTTTGACGTGCTTTCGAACTGCTAGGTTGGCAGGAGCTGGGACCGAGCAACGGTAGCTCACCCCGGCGTGGGGATTCGAACCGCCGACCTTCTGATTGGCAAGTCCTGGGCTCTGTGGTTTAACCCACAGCACCACCCGCGTCCCGTTAGATTGATAGATGATAGATGATAGATAGATAGATAGATAGATAGATAGATTATAGATAGATAGATAGATAGATAGATAGATAGATATAGATAGATAGATGATAGATGATAGATGATAGATAGATAGATGATAGATAGATGATAGATAGATAGATAGATAGATAGATAGATAGATAGATAGATAGATGATAGATAGATAGATGATAGATAGATAGATAGATAGATAGATAGATAGATAGATAGATAGATGATAGATAGATAGATGATAGATAGATAGATAGATAGATAGATAGATAGATAGATAGATAGATAGATAGATAGATGATAGATAGATAGATGATAGATAGATACTATACAAGACTGAAATATTTGAATGTTTCCAATGTGGTGCGTCACAAACTTTGAGAAACACTCGTTTACCCCAATCTTCTATGGGAGCATCCCTGGATCCACACACCAGGAAGAAGAGAAGAAGAAGAAGAGCTTGGATTTGATATCCCGCTTTATTACTACCCGAAGGAGTCTCAAAGCGGCTAACATTCTCCTTTCCCTTCCTCCCCCACAACAAACACTCTGTGAAGTGAGTGAGGCTGAGAGACTTCAAAGAAGTGTGACTAGCCCAACGTCACCCAGCAGCTGCATGTGGAGGAGCAGAGGCGTGAACCCAGTTCTCCAGATTATGAATCTACCGCTCTTAACCACTACACCACACTGGCTCACTGGAAGCCCAGCAACCTCAGAATTTAAGCCTGGGACCTGCCTTGGTGAGCTAATGTGGACTGTGTGTGCTTAGGCCTCAGTGCCCTCTTCAAGCTTGGAAGGGAACAGGTGCAAGCAGCATTGGAGTTGGTAGACCGTATCGGTTGGACTACATGATCCTATGGATCTCTTCCAACTCTAAAATTCTATGATTCTATGTATCAGTTCACAGGTAACTAGTGATATAAGGAAGGAAGGAAGGAAGGAAGGAAGGAAGGAAGGAAGGAAGGAAGGAAGGAAGGAAGGAAGGAAGGAAGGAAGGAAGGAAGGAAGGTGGTACCTGAAGTCTGCTTTGAGCACCTGAGGCCTGCAGAAAGCAGGCCAGCAAGAGCTGTTCAACAGTGGAACAGACACTCTTGGAATTTGATGGAGGTTCCTTGGAGGTTTTTAAGCAGAGGTTGGATGGCCATCTGCCATGGATGCTTTAGCTGAGATTCCTGCATCGCAGGGCGTTGGACTAGATGGCCCTTGGAGTCCCTTCCAACTCTACAATTCTATGAACTGCCCCCCATCTTACTCTGTTTGGGGGGATGTCCTTCAGGGAACTCCCTTGCATACCCGAAGCCTGCAGTGCTGGCTGGAACAACTGGGAATTGTAGTTCAAAACACCTGTAGTGCATCAGGTTGGTGAGGGCTACCCTAAGGCATCTTGCTTCTTGGAAATAAAATCTCCAACCCTTAATTATAATTCATAATTGGCACCACTGTAATTCTTTCCCATAGGGCTGACTACCAGCTGAAGTGGGCAGACTATTTGCATTCTTAACTGGTCTGCAATGCAGTCCTATTGCATGTTTACGTAGAATCAAGTCCCATTCATTCACGGGGCTTCCTCCCAGCCAGGACTGGAGCCAGATACTTATCTGGGCATGATTCCCCATGAACAAAAGGAATTACTCCATTTCAGAAATGTCTTTGGGTGAAGCAGTTGCTTGTGCTAACTGCTTGGCTGGGAATCATTGACTATATGCAGTTGTCATTTCTAAATATTTTTATTGCCAGGTCAGTAGTGATGGGTTTTGTTTTATGGTAGTTCTGCACTGCTTTGAATTGTGGTGTGTCATAATGTTAGATTTTATGGTAAGCTGCTCCCAGATGTCTGAGGAAGGAAGGAAGGAAGGAAGGAAGGAAGGAAGGAAGGAAGGAAGGAAGGAAGGAAGGAAGGAAGGAAGGAAGGAAGGAAGGAAGGATCTTTACTATTTTATTTTTCAATCCCCAATTTAGAGTATCACATAAAGGATTTTATTTCAAGTCTCAATAAACCAACATTCTCCCCTCCCCATTAATCCACAGCCAACTATTCTTTTGACCAGTTATGCAAACCACACCTCTGAGTAAGCTCCTCCTAACCTCAAGAGAAAGAGAATAAAATACAGTGGTGCCTCGCAAGACGAAATTAATTCGTTCCGCGAGTTTTTCCTCTTGCGATGTTTTTCATCTTGCGAAGCACGGTCTGTCGCAACTGTGCCTCTTCAAGCGGCTTTAGGAAAAAAGCGAACAAACTCGCAAGACATTTTCATCTTGCGAAGCAAGCCCATAGGGAAATTCGTCTTGCGAAACGACGCAAAAACCGAAAAACCCTTTCGTCTTGAACGTTTTTCGTTTTGCGAGGAATTCGTCTTGCGGGGCACCACTGTATGGCTTAAAGTGGTGAAGTGGGAGCTCTGCAGCAGTGCAGTGATTCAGATGGTGGCTGATGGAGGCTGGCAGGGGTGCCAGATGGATGCCTCCACCCAACCCAACCCACTACCATCCCAGTGAAAAGAGGGCCGGTTTTGCTCTGCCAGGGCATATTCTGCCTTGGGTATAGTCTAGCAAAAGGTAGACCAGATACTTCAATGGCCACTGGCCCTGATGGCTGTGTTCTCCCTCTACTGCCAGAGGTAGGCATTGTTGACATCTGCCTCGAAAGACAATGGAAGAGTGCACCATAGGAAATAAAGTAGTGAGCTCTCTAGAGTGTGAGCCTTTGTGGTGTGTATGGAAGACCTGAGCTGCCCGGATAGCAAGATCTCCTCTTGGCCTCACTGATGTGGTCCAAAGGAAAGCAGAGCAAGATGTTTGGCACCAGCTTGGCTGCAAGAGTTGCCATAAGCAGGTATATAAGACAGCATCCAACTGCCTTAGGGATTCCACTCCAGATTTGTGTAGGGTTTTCTCCTCGGCCTTTTCTTCTTGTTGGAATTTCAGTTGCTCAGAATTGCAACTGGGAAGGAGGAGGAGGAGGAGGAGAAGGAGGAGGAAAGTTTGGTTTTGATATCCCACTTTATCACTACCCGGGGGGGAGTCTCAAAGTGGCTAACATTCTCCTTTCCCTTCCTCCCCAACAACAAACACTCTGTGAGGTGAGTGAGGCTGAGAGATTTCAGAGAAGTGTGACTGGCCCAAGGTCACCCAGCAGCTGCATGTGGAGGAGCGTAGACGCGAACCCGGTTCACCAGATTACGAATCTACCACTCTTAACAACTACACCACACTGGCTCACTGGAAGCCCAACAACCTCAGAGTTTAAGCCTTAAGAGTCTACCGCTCTTAACCACTACACCACACTGGCTCTCCTGTTCAGAGAGTCTTGTGGAAGAGTCCTGTTGTGCTCAATTTTTGCTCATAGGCTTCCCATGGGCATCTGGTTGGCCACTGTGAGAACAGGATGCTGGGCTAGACAGACCTTTGGTCCAGCAGGCTCTTCTGTTTCTCTTGTGTTCTTGAGTAAGCAATGGTGGGGCCTGGCAAACATCCTTAGGCAAGGGGTTCCATTGTCCCGGGGCCACCACCAACAGGGCCATCTCCTTTGCACCCACCTCCTTCACCTCCATATCTAATGATTTGCATCTTGCTGCTCCTCCGTGCTGTTGAGCTCAGCTCCTGCTTGTGGGCCTGGGGGTATCTGGTTGGCCACACTGTGGGAACAGCACCACTGGCCTGATCTAGCAGCCAGGATCTTCTGGTCTTATACATATTTGTATTGACTGGAGATGCTCTCCGACTTCATTCCAGGTCTGCTTCGTGCTCTTGAACTGGGCACCACAGTTCAAGAAGGACACTGACAAACTGGAACGTGTCCAGAGGAGGGCAACCAAAATGGTCAAAGGCCTGGAAACGATGCCTTATGAGGAACGGCTAAGGGAGCTGGGCATGTTTAGCCTGGAGAAGAGGAGGTTAAGGGGTGATATGATAGCCATGTTCAAATATATAAAAGGATGTCACATAGAGGAGAGAGAAAGGTTGTTTTCTGCTGCTCCAGAGAAGCGGACACGGAGCAATGGATCCAAACTACAAGAAAGAAGATTCCACCTAAACATTAGGAAGAA
The DNA here is from genome assembly GCF_964234715.1 of Podarcis melisellensis. NCBI lineage: Eukaryota > Metazoa > Chordata > Lepidosauria > Squamata > Lacertidae > Podarcis > Podarcis melisellensis. Next base: position 8,663,237 of record NC_138537.1, read on the forward strand.
CTTCCTGACAGTAAGAGCTGTTCGACAGTGGAATTTGCTGCCAAGGAGTGTGGTGGAGTCTCCTTCTTTGGAGGTCTTTAAGCAGAGGCTTGACAACCATATGTCAGGAGTGCTCTGATGGTGTTTCCTGCTTGGCAGGGGGTTGGACTCGATGGCCCTTGTGGTCTCTTCCAACTCTATGATTCTATGATTCTATGATTCAAAGCCCGTGGGACAATTCTTCTGCCCTAAAGAGGACCCAAGAAAAACAAAAGCCACCACACCAGATAGGAAATGGGTTCTGCCTCCCCAAACGACTGCTGGATGGCTGACCTCCTCACTCATGCGTCCATTCCCAAGTTCCAGCAAGTGGCTTGCCGGATCTGGGTAAACTCTGGCAGCTGCTCTGGAAACGAAGGAGGAGACTGGGGGCACCAACCCAAGGCGATGATAAATCATCTGCCGCGTGTGTGTCCCGCAGCTCCTGCTTCGGCAGGGCCAAGATTAATGGGTAGCTCATTTAACCCAGCTAGCCCTTAACTAGCCGTGAAGCGGAGGCTAAGGCACCGTCGGGAACAAGCAGGCTTTGTGGGTGGCTGGCTGTGAAATCAGTCTGGCTCCCCCACCACCTCCACGTTCTCGGATCCTGAGAAAGATCTGCCTGGGAAAGTCATTGTTTCTGAACCAGCGGAGAGCAGCTAACGAACCTGCTGCTTTCCTCGTGCCGAGGGCATTTTTCATAATTACAGGCCGGGGTTTGCTGGTCGCGCGTCACAATTAATACCAAGACGGGCGCCTGCCGCCGTGATGGAGGCTGCTGCTGGCTCTGATGCATTGCCTGCCTCTTAAGGAGATGAATGGAAAGCATTAACCTCTTCTTCACACAGGCACCAGGTGATGCTTCCACACTCCTGTCACTGCCCATGTCTTCTGTGCTCAGGCAGGCAGATAAATAGGAGCAGCTCCTTCACAATGCCCCATCAGCTCAAGACGGGAGTTCCAACTCTCTCTTCCAGCTCATTTCACTGGAAGTAACCACAGTCAGCAGGTTGGCTTCCAGATATTCCTAGATAAAGAGGATGGGAGCTGTCCAGGCATGCGATTCCCTGTTTGCAGAAGATATATAAGAAGTGCTTGGTTTCTGGATCAGACCTAAGGCTCATCTAGTCCTGTATCCTGTTCTCATGGTGGCCAACCAGAAACAAGCCAGACCTCAGTGTAGCAGCTCTCTACTCCCATGTCATTCCCAACAACTGATCTGCAGAGGTCTCCTTCTTATAGCCGGTCTAGCATAGCCACAATGTTTGGTAGCTAGTAAATTCACTCCCATGGCTTCTAAAATTCACCCCAGCTCCCTGCTTCCACCTTCTTTTTGCTTATCCGCCACCAGCCAGGGTATTTGATTTCACCTCCTTTACTAAAAGATCTCAGAAACCAAGGGCAGATTGTGGTGATAGGATCTCCAAGAGGGACAAGAGGTTTGCATAGAGTTTGCAGGCATGTTTAAGGGGGCGCTTTCTTCATGGGACAGGTCGAGACAATGCAAACAGGAAAGGAGCAGGGAGAGCAAATAGCCTCTCGTGTATTGTGGGTTTCTGAGGCATTGTACCCCTGAGTGCTATCCCCCCACAAAAGGTGGAAAGTCAATTGCAGTTCCACATGAAGTTTAGTACCAGAGGTGGCCCATCCCATTTCGCCACCTGAGATGAAACAGGAATGTGTTGCCCCTTCTGTTCTCCACTGCTATGCTGTGTCCACCACCCCCATGCCCCCACCCCCATTTCCACCGCTGCCAGAATGCCACACACCCCTGAGACTTTGTGACATGGGGGGGCATACTTACTCTGGAGTAGGGATGTTGGTGAATTCCAGCAGAAACGGGAGCAGAGATGTCTGCTTATTAATCCCACGTCTGGAATGGAAATCAATCTGGCGAATTTTCGCTGTTGTTGTTTCTTCCAGTCCACAAATAATACTACATCTACACACACCCATTTCCATTGTATTTCCTCCAAGCAGGGTGGAATAATAATGACAATGTCATTTGCATAATTAATTGTGTAAATTAGATAATTTCACCACAGCGGTCAGAGGGACGAATTATGTAATTTTGGATGGAAGATGAACTGCAGTGGAACGGAATCCTTGCTGCTTGTGATGAATACAGTGTGGAATGGAGAGCCTTCCTGCATCCCTACCTTGGAGGAAACATGCTACGTACTTAGGCTGCAGTTCAGCACAGAGTTGAAGTCCATTCATTTCAGTGGGATTAAACACGGTTCATTCTGTGTTGGATTATGTCTGTAAAAATCTGGTTTTCTTGGTCCCCTTACCCTTGTCCTAGGGAGGTTTCCCCAGGGCATTGAGATAAATGGCTTTGCAGCTTATGCACATTCAGAAAACATCGTGAAAATTAAATGAGTCACAAGGCTACCCTACGAGATTGTGGCTTTGAAACCCACTGGAAGCTCAAACGGAGAAATTTGCATCTCGCTACAAATCACCCTTCAAAACGCCACCGATTTGTGTCCTCAGATAATTGCGTTGTTAAGAATAGTCACTAGAATCAGATGTCCATGTATGAAGGGGGGAAAAGATAGGTGCTCATTCTTTTAAGATTACTATGTGGGAAAATGGAGCATAAATATGAATAAATTTAGTATTAACTGTGCAAGATAATGTGCCATATATCCACACAGATTTATTTTTTTATGAAAAAAATTAAAGAAGGGACTAAATGGAAATCTTTATCGCTATAGACTGCTGAATATTAATAGTTATTGTTTGAGTCACTGTGGCATGGAAAACTCAATTATAACCGAAGTGTAAAAATGTACTGAATTATAGATAAACTACGAATGGGAAAAAAGAAATCTTTTCAGAACAATGCAAAAAAAGAAGAAGAAAAGGGGGGGGAACCCTTTGATAAAAGAAGAAATAAAACTCGATAAGAATGTTTAAACAGCGAGTGACTGTCCAAAAGCGACGGGCCGCTCTCCAGCTTTGCTCAAACTTTGAGCGAAATAAAGCGTAAAATGGGTGCCTAAGAAGGACTGCCTCCGTTTCCTTATTTTATACCAAGTTGTGAGCCAGTGACTTAGAATCGGGCTTCTTACTTTCTCCTGCTAACTTACAGCTCGTTCAAAGGGAAGTCTGCAGAAAACATTTGCACTCTGAGCTTTTGATGTCCTGGTGCAAATGGCCTGGGATTACAGCATTTACACATCTGTTCGCCATCCAGGAGCACCTGATTCCCTTTTTTAATGTCGTGCTTTGGAAGATCTGCTGTAACAGCTGTACCAAAGCAAGGGACTCTTTCTCGTGGCAACTTCAGCCATGATCCTTCAGCAAAAGGCCAAACTGCCTTGGGCCTGCAGATCTAGATGGAGGAGCCAAGCAGCTAAGACCTTGTTTAAACAAAGACCTGGTTATGGAGGAAATCTTTTGCCTGGCACCTAAAGATATATCATGATGGTGCCAGGAGAGCCTCCCTGGGGAGAACATTCCACAAACAGGGAGCCAACACTGAAAAGGCCCTTTCTCATGCTGCTACTTTCCGGACCTCTAGTGGAGGAGGCACATGAAAAAGGGCCTCAGGTTATGACTGCAGGGTCCAGCTTGGTTCGTATAGGGAGAGGTGGTCTTTGAGGTATTTGGGTCCTGAGCCACGTAAGGCTTTATAGTTCAAGACCAACACTTTGCATTGGGCCCAGAAGTTAATTGGCAGTGAGTGCAGTTGGACCAGTGTCTGTATTATTTGCTCAAACCGTCTTGCCCTGATGAACACCCTGGCTGCTGAATTCTGCACAAGCTGAAGATTCTGAGCCATTGCAGTAACTAAACCTAGAGGTCACCAGAGCACAAACAACAGAAGTCTGTCTCTTTGCCCTCACTAGGGAAATACAGTGGCTGTGCTATTGCAGGTCTTTGTGGGACCAGGATGCTTGACTAGCAGTGGCGTAGCATGGGGGTGCAGGGGGGGCCTGCCGCACCGGGCGCAACATCTGGGGGGGCGCGCTTGCCGAATCCGGAGTCGCCGAAGAGCCTCGGGCGCAGGCTGTAGCAGAGCCCCATGTCTCGCGGAACCGACAAGCTGTGCGTGCGACCGGGCTGAAGGCATCCGGCAGGGAGCGGCTCTCAGCGCTCGCCGCGGAGGGCGCTCAGAGCAGCCCCTCCTCACAGCCCCGCCGCCGCTGCTGCTGCAGCTGCTGGGCCATGTTGCGTTTTCCTCGCCTCTCTGCCCTCCTCCTCCTCTGGGCAAGCGGCGTCGTTTGGGCGGCAGCGCCAGCGGCAACTCGCCTTAGATCACCTGACACAGACCCGCCGCCGTGGTTACCTTGCCATAAATATCCCAGCCCAGGCAGCAGCAAGAAGAAGCTGGCAGCGACGGCAGGTTAGGGGTTAGGGGGCGCAAATTACTTGCCTTGCCCCAGGTGCTGACAACCCACGCTACGCCGCTGTTGACTAGATAGGCCTTTGACCTGATCCAGACCCAATCTTCTTATGTTCTTGGCAGCAAACTTGCTGGAGGATAGGTCAACTTAGGTCAGCAGCAGCATTCGTTCCTTCTCTTTTAACTCCTCTAAGGATGAAGTGACAATAGTAAGAAACCTGCTGGTCCTGACACAACTGATGGTTCTGGATACAGGTGGGTGGGAGCAGAAGTCCAGAAAAGTGCAGGAACCCGAGAAGACTAGGTGCCATAGACCTTTATTATCAGATCATGCACATATGGAGTTTGTTGACACAACCTGTCTTGTCGGGGAATTTCCGAACAAGGTTTAGACTGGGTGAGTCAGCGGCAGTCAGCACTGCCGGATAATCACATGTTCGCCACATCTAGGCTCTTGCATTATAATGTGGTTAGGAGCATTCCACCTCTCACAAACACACAGAGTGCACATAATCATTATACAGGTTGAGTGCCTGCCATTTACTGAGTTATCCATCAATGGTGGGATGGGCGTGTAGCCAAATAAGAGAATTAACAGATCAGAATAAATGAAAGTCATATGCTTAGTTCTGTTGTGGCTGGTACAACCTTATAAAGCTAAGTGGCCATACATGTACTACAGCCTTCGCCAAGCTGGCATTTTCCAGATGTTTCAGACTACAACACCCACCATCGTCAGCCGGCTCTGCTGCTGAGGGCTGATGGGAACTGTAGTCCAAAATATCTGAAGAGCACCAGCGTGGCAAATGCTGATCTATTATAATTTGGTGGTGAATGCGCACAAAATGGGTTTGAATAAGCATAGGATGGTGGCATCTGATGAAGGAGACTCTGGTGCCCCAAAGCTTATGCCATAGTAAAATTTTCTTAACCTTTAAGGTGCCACAAGACTTAAAGGGAAGCCACTCTCAGCTCCACACCATTTCTAGCCAGCAAATTTGGGAGACCTTTCCACCTGCTTCAGCCTTGATCCTCCCCTTTGCAACTCTCCTAAAATAAAGTGTGGCCTCTGCAGCTTAAATTAACACCACTTACGTCAACATGATCCCGACATAAACGCTCTCCTGTAGGTTCCGGCCTGATCTAACCTAATGTCTTCCAGAGATTTTTCTCTCTGGAAGTTCACTGTATGTTCATACAATTTATGCCTGATCTGGAGTGAGATGGTTTCCGTTTCCTTTTTAGTAAACTATTTAAGTTAGCATAACACCAGCTGTCTGACAAGATTCCTGACCAGAACACCAGGGAGAAGAGGGGAAAGAGGAAATTTAGAAATAAATTAGTGCTGAGCTGAAAGTTCTCAGCGAATAGCTTTCGGGTGGAATTTGAGCCCCTAAAACTGCTTCCCATTCACTCTCCTAGCCTCTACGATGCCCAGCCAACTCCTCCATCTTCTCCCCAATGGAACCCATCTTTAGAATCACCATGTTTCAGCAAGTGGCTTCATGTTGCGTCATCCTGACATGTATTGCCCTCATGCACCCGAACATCTGCTCCAGTTGCCTCCATGTCCTGCCCAAATGGGTGGGGAATCATGCAGATTCATCTATGAAACTCCCCTCGCGGTCCGTTGGCATGTCTGCTCTCATCCCAGGATTCCTTGTTCCCCATACAGAGGAGTGACTGACTTGTGGTTGCTCACCATCAAAAACCTGACCAGCTTTCTTCTGTTTCCCACAATATCTGGTGCGCGTCTACAGAAACAAAAGCAAAAAGGGCACTTGGAGACCTTTTCTCTTTGTGTTCCATGAACACAGTTTGGGAACCTGTTGCTTTAATCAGGACACTCAGTTTAAGAAGCAGCAGTTCTCTGGCTTTGCTGGCATGAAGTCTCCAGCCCTGGCTCAGCTGAAGATACACACAAGTGTAACTTGCTTAGCCGGAGCTCAGCCTTCTGAGCAGAGTCTGCTGTAAGTTTCTCAAAAGAGGTGTTCTGGGAGCATCTTGGGACCAGAAAGGCTGAATCCTAAGCGTATTTGACATGGCAACCCCAAAGAGAACATTGTTTCAAATGCTTGCTTTTCCTCTGCCAGTGGAAGACAGGAGTGCCTGGCGGACTCTGGTCCATGGGGTCACGAAGAGTCAGACACGACTAAACGACTAAACAACAACAGCTTGCTTTACTATACAAACTTCCTGTGCATAGGGTGGTTCCAAGGCAGGGGAGCTGACTTGGGCCCCAGGTTATGGGTGTCCAGTGCTCGTGATGTTGGCCTCGGTGCCCCAGCCTTAGAACCTAACTTCCGCTGCCACCAGAAGTTAGATTCCGAGGCCTCACAAGAACTCAGACAGCATCTGCAAGGCCTCACGAGGCCTCGGAGATCCTGTCCAAGGCCTTGCAAGACCTCAGAAGTTGCATGGGGGTCCTGCGGTGTGGGAGCTGAGCACTCACAACAAAAATTTTGTGGGTGCTCAGCAGTGCTTTTTTCCTAGGGAAAAAAAGTGCTAGTACTTCTTATGAAGTTGTTACAGTAAGTGCCACACATTTTAACAACCAAAACAAGAGTTGTCGGTACTGAATACCCCCTGAAAAAGCACTGGTACTCAGTGAATACCCCTGAAAAAGCACTGGCTCTAACCCAGAGCCCCCTATAGTTGGTGCCCTTGTTCCCAGAGCCAGCCTAAGACATTCTGGCACCTGAGATCAACCACAAAAGGGTGCCCCAAATTTCAGGGGTGCCCTGTGTGAGGCAAAAATTCAGCACCCTCCGCTTGTGTAGCGAGGCAAGTTTCTATTCCTTAAGGTGTAAATAACTAGACAACACACAGCATATTGGCATGGCAAGAGACCGAAAGGCTGTGCCAGCTGTGTATTTATCGTTCCCCTGGATGTGGTGCCAAGCGCTGCTACTGGTCAGTTGGCACCACACCCAGGTGAATGCCCCCTAGATGCCTGCTGCCATTGGTCCATTTGGTGGCAAGAGTACGATCTGGTCAGCAATAGGCTGGTTCACAGGGTAGACGCGATGCCCGCCTACAAACCACCCACCTGAGGACAAACGGACCTCTTGCCTTCCATTCTGCACGTGCACCATGTCATCGTTGCAATGTCCTGCATCACCCACCTCAGCTTGGTGCCCAGTGTGGGAGAACATTGCCTTAAATCTGCCTCTGGTGAGTGACTATCTGCACCAGGAACAAAGGAGGGGGCATGAGGACCTGGTGCCCCTGGTGATGCTGCCACCTGAGGCAGTTGCCTCATCTTACCTCATGGCCTTCGTGGCCCCCTTAATCAGTGGGCACAACTATGGGGTTTCTGCTCCTGAATGTGAGAATCACAAATACAGTGGTACCTCGGGTTACTTAATTTGTTCCGGAGGTCCGTACTTAACCTGAAACTGTTCTTAATCTGAAGCACCACTTTAGCTAATGGGGCCTCCTGCTGCTGCCGCATCGCTGGAGCACGATTTCCGTTCTCATCCTGAAGCAAAGTTCTTAACTTGAAGCACTATTTCTGGGTTAGCGGAGTCTGTAACCTGAAGCGTATGTAACCCGAGGTACCACTGTATATTCATCGCATCTTTGGTTTTCAGTCTAGGAAAAGTTTCCTCTTTCCTTGCCTTTATTCTAAGCAGAGTACAAAGAGGCTGTCCACAGTGCTCACAGCTCCCTAGCTGAGCTCCTGGAGCAATCCGTTCCCTATTCAGTAATTAATCCATCCCATTCCTGCCCTGCAGCTCATGCTAGGCCATTATTTCCCAATCTGTATTGTTTAAACTGACCGCTCCGTAGGGCGGCCATTTTCATCCCCAGCATTTTCCCACGAGAGCCATGCATGAGTTTATTGTATTACCATTCATAACTGTGAACCATTTTCCTGGAGAGGAGGAGGTGGTGGAAAAGGAAAGAGAGCAGGCAACATCCAAGGTGGGCCCTGATGCCTCTGAGTCACCCGTGTCTGAATCAACAAGAATGACTCCTTGGTGGGGAAAGGCCATCTGAACAAGAGGAATAATAAATTTACAGTCTCTCTCTTTTTTTAAATCCTGCCTAAGAAAACAACATCGTTTCTGCTGGTCTCAGCGAAGCTAATCACGGTGGAAACTGCAAGCTCTCCTAGTCATCCGTGGATCTTGAATGTCTCTGTTTGAAAGCTCACACCCTTCGGTGGAATCTCTTCAAAGCTCCCGCCAAAACAGAATTCATAATTCAAAACAGAGAAGTGTTATTGCAGTTGGGCTTTTCAGGGGCGAGGAGGTGGGGAACATATTGCAAAGCTGGTGGACTTGGAAGGGGATGGTATCAGTGGCGTAGCGTGGGTTGTCAGCACCCGGGGCAAGGCAAGTAATTTGCACCCCCTAACCCGTGGATTTGCACCCCCTAACCCGTGGATTTGCGCCCCCTAACCCTAACCCCCAGATGTTGCGCCCGGTGCGGCCGGGCCCCCCTGCACCCCCCACGCTACGCCACTGGATGATATGCATCCTTCTAAATGTAAACTGAAGCTGAAACGAAGAAAGGCCTTTTGATCTTCTGCTAGTCTGTGTGTGCAGACGTTCCGCTTCTGAAAATACATTTCTTTCTTTCTTTTTAAAGGTTATTCGTGCTCATGGCTCAAGAGCATGTGCAGATGTTCTGATAGGTACACTGCATTCTGCAAAGGGCTGGGCAGATCTGTCAACATCAGTTTTCTCACTTTTCCAATCCATTCAACACATTTCCACATCAGTGAGAATTTCTCATAATGTACACAATTTTGTATGCCTTTTTGCAAAGCAATTTCCATTATTTCCATGTTGTTTCCATTTTTCTGTACTTTCATCCAACACTTTACCCTACTTTTTTCACTTTTGTACGCATTACTTGGGGTTGGTGGAACTTTGGCTCGGGGGGGGGGGCTAGGGGATGGGGGAGAAATTTGATTCCATTCACATTTAAAGGGCAACTTACCAAATTTGTACTTTTGGAAACCTGAATCAAGGTTGAAAGTTCCATTTCACTCAGTTTTGCAATGCAGTTCTGCAGCCAAGTAACGTGCATGATGACAAAGTCTCAGATTGCTTGGGAAGGTCCCAGGAGAGGAGGAGACCGTGGCAATTTCAGTTCCCAAAACTGCCTCGTCGGGGCAAGATCTACCAGGAAGAGTTGCTGTGCTCCCTAAGCCTAGCCTCCTGAGTTATAGAATCACAGAAACATAGAACAGTAGAGTTGGAAGGGACCACAAGGGTCATCTAGTCCAACCCCCTGCAATGCAGGAATCTTTTGCCCAACATGGGGCTCGAACCCACACTCTGAGATTAAGAGTCTCGTGCTCTACTGACTGAGCTACCAAGGCAGACCTTGTTTCCTGGAATAAAGAGTTAATTCCACTGACACCTTGTGATTTATTGCTGACTTGCACCGGAACCTAGTCCTGACATGAAGGCCGGTATATAAACTGAAAATAACAACAACAACAACAACAATAACAATATCCATTGCTCCACCCACTCTTGCCTCTGCCTCCACCCACCACTGATGTGTGGCCCCTGGAAGGCTGCAGAGAAGGGAATGTGGACCTTGAACTGGAGAAGGTCCCCCATCCACGACATAACTCCTTCCTCCTGTTCCCTTGAAATGTGCTGCAAATGCTCTTCTGCTCCCATAGATGCTGTTCTGTTACCACTGCAGTCTAAGCATCGGTTGCCCAATTGTTGATGAGAGATAACGGAAACTAATGTACTGATTAGCAGCTCCTTATTCAAAGCCACGCCGGAATATTTCTTCCTGTGCAATATCCAACGACAGAGTCTGAAGCGGCTGGAAGTGCTTTTAGCCAGAGATTGCGTGCCACGAGAGATGAATAGCTGCAATATTTGGATGGCGGAGAATTGGGGTGGGTTTTATTGGGGTGGGGGAGGCAGACGCTGCTTTGGAATGAGCGCTGCCCACACCGGTGGGCTTGTCTCTGGAATATCAGCTCAAGATGCACCTTTGCAAAAAGATTGTTGAAACGCTTGATCCATTGTTTCTCCGAAGCAAAGGGAGGTTGCAAAGGCTAGCCAGAAGAATTGTCCACCAGGTGGAGAAGGAAGGAAGGAAGGAAGGAAGGAAGGAAGGAAGGAAGGAAGGAAGGAAGGAAGGAAGGAAGGAAGGAAGGAAGGAAGGAAGGAGAGAGTGAAAAGTTATGAACCAAATCATTCTCTGGTTTTAAAATAATGTCTTTCGTAGCTAACAGACAATGCTGTGCCTTCACCATTGTTGCAGATTTCATCGCATTATTGTCAGCCAAATTGTCTTCTTTTCCAATGCCGAGAGAGAGAGAGAGAGAGAGAGAGAGAGAGAGAGAGAGAGAGAATGCAGGCTCTGTGCTTATTTTATTCCTGCTCACAATGCAGCCAGCCTTTTTAATGAACTCCCTAACTGCTTCTCTTCGCCTGTTAGCAAACGCCTGCCAGCTACAGCCTCCCTCCTCCTCCTGCCCAAGGCTCAAGTCTGTTTGTAAATAATAAAAAGCTATAATTAAGATGGCAAGAGCCTGTTCTTTATCCGATCACAACATTTCAAAATGTTTTCTGTCTGCGCCGACACTTTCCGTGCTACGCCAGGGCCTGAACGTGATTGAAGGAAGCGTTCTGCTAATTCTGGGCAATCTGAATTTTGCAATTTTATTTTTTTTAAAAAAAAGAAAACATGCCGTTTCCCTGTGTCGTCGTTTCCCAGGCCCTGACACGGAGCAATTTTGAAATGTCACTGTTGGAAGTGCCTAAGGTTGGACAAAAGAAATAAAAATTGAGCGATGAATTTTGAGTACGACGGAGGTTTTGTAGTGTTGTGGTGGGTTTTTTTTAAGAATAAGGTAAAAAATGCAACCAGGATGGGACTTGAAGCGATACTGTGCATGCGGAAAGCAGATCCAAGGAAGACAGACTGAACTGCAGGCCGCCTGGCAGCACTCTGGACAACAGCCTGCTCAAGAGCGAACGAGTATGTGCCTTTTAGAGCCAACACTCATTTGACATGTGTCAACCTTTAAATATTAAAGAACAGAGCCACCGGTACAGGACACTGCCTTTTATGGAGACAAGCCATTGACTCATCTAGCTCAGATCTGTCCAATCCAGCTCACTGCAGCTCTCCAGCTTCTCACCCGGAGGACTTTCCTAGCCAGTGGCGTAGCGTGGGGGTGCAGGGGGGCCCGGCCGCACTGGGCGCAACATCTGGGGGGGGCGCGCGCACTCGCAGCTCTCTGCCCCTACTAAAATCCACGGGTTAGGGGGCGCAAATTACTTGCCTTGCCCCGGGTGCTGACAACCCACGCTACGCCACTGTTCCTAGCCTCCCTGTGTGAGATCCATTAGGTGCCAGGGGTTTAACCATAGAATCATAGGACTGTAGGGTCGGAAGGGACCCCAAAGGTCATTTAGTCCAACCCGCTGCAGGGCAGGAATGGCAGCTGAAGAATCCCTGACAGATGACCACCCAAGCTCTGCTTAAAAACCTCCAAGGAAGGAGAGTCCACCACCTTCCAAGGTTGATCATTCCACTGTTGAACAGCCTTGACCATCGGAAATTTCTTCCTAATGTTTAGTTGGAATCTCTTTTGGGATGCAAAGCTCATGTGCTGCAGGGTATATCTCCAAAACCCAGCCTGGGGCATATAAGAGCGCATTATCTGTGGAGCCCAGTGATGCTCATTCTGATGGGTTGGAGCACCACACTGTCTCAGGATTGGGGGGGTGGTCCTTCCCCACAACTCACTCGGGCACTTCTGGATTCCACCACCTCCTTCAGCATGAAGGGCTCATGTGCCCAAGGAATGGATGTTAAAGGAAGAGGGTGCTGAAGAAAGCATATGGCTCAGTTCTTTACTGCGGGGAAGGTGACTGGGAATAGCAAGAAGTCCCAGCCAGACTTCTAAAGGGTCGCAGTGTATATCTCCTATGAAGCAAATCCCACAGTTGTCAGGCTGCTGCCAGCGACTCCCGGCTGGTTGCCAGGAACATACAAAGACAAGGAAATGTTTCTTATCGTCTGCTTTATATTCAGTATTTACAGAGAGAGGCTATAGAACCCAGCCTCTTGGATAATGGTGTTGTCCTGAGTGAATATCCACACACATCCATGTCTCCCACTTCCTCATTCGTCTCCTCTATGGGTGCTTCTAAGTGCCCTCTATCTTTGAGCTCTTTGCTCTCCTACTTTCAAGGCTCACCGGGTTCTGAGAGAGGGAGGGTATGGAATGCTTTCTAAAGACACTGTGTCCATCAGCTGTCCCCCCCCCAGTGCTTCCTTCTCCTTGGAAGGGTCAAGCTGGGGAGGCGATCTCCACCATTCCTCCTCTGCCCAGTCCCTAACAACAGTTGGGCTTACTCATACATGAGTGTGCAGAGGGTTGCAGCCTTACCTAACCCCACTTACCTGGGAGCGAGCTCCATCTACTTATTTCTGAGTAGAATCATAGAGTTGGAAGGGACCCCAAGGGTCATCTAGTCCATCCGCTGCAATGCAGGAAACTCCGCTAAAGCATCCATGACAGATGGCCATCCAGCCTCTGCTTAAAAACCTCCAAGGAAGGAGAATCCACCATCTCCCGAGAGAGACTGTTCCACTGTCGAACAGCTCTTCCTGTCAGAAAGTTTTTCTTGATGTTTAGTCGGAATCACCCTTTTTGTCACCTGAAGCCATGGGTTCGAGTCCTACCCTCCAGAGCAGGAGAAAACAGATAGGACTGTGCTGCAGCATCCTTTTTGGAGAAAACAGCCCCGGAGACTCATGGTATCTGTATTTACATGTGTCATGATTCGTGTGCAGACCGACTTGGCATTATGAGAACATAAAAAGATTCCAAACTCTGTCCATATCTCTCTAACTTACCATATTTTTTGCACCATAACACTCACTTTTTTCCTCCTAGAAAGTAAAGGGAAATGTCTGTGCGTGTTATGGAGGGAATGCCTACAGGTGGCATGCCTACGGATTTTCCTCCTCTAAAAACTATGTGCGTGTTATGGTCGGGTGCGTGTTATAGAGCGAAAAATACGGTATCTCACTCCCAGCCAGCCAGCCAGTGTACACTCAGATGGGGAATCTGTTTCTGCAGCTTCCTCCCTCCTTGCTGGGTTTGAACATCTCAGGAGCTAAATGTCCAAGGAAGTGCCAAGCTGATCTGTTGCCCTGATTGCCCATTAATTAATGCCCACTGTTAATTACCAGGCTACACCAAACTGAAAGGGAAGTTGGGAATAATGCTTTGGAAGAAGGCTGCGTGAAGTCGTGTATGTTGACAAGATACAATCCCCTTGTGCACTGCTAGCGGACGGCAGCCTTCTATTGCTATTACCCGGCCCCGTTAGTTCACCCAAGCATTTTGTGTGCAATTGTGCTACTCTCAGGCTTATGCTCATCAGCCTCCCTTTATCTGTCCTGTGTATCGCAATCAATACGCCTAGTTCTGCTTGCATGATGTGCTAGCAACAAACCGTGTCCGAAAGATGCCCGGGAGCTTGTGTGTGTGTGTGACGGACAGGAGGAGAAGAAGCACTTGGGTGCTCTTTGGTCTCATTAGTCCGTCTGTAGCAAAGCATCGCTTGAAGCAGAAACAATGGGAAATGGAAGGTGAAAGGAGGCAGGGAGCCTGAAGGAACCCAAGGCATGGGCCACAGCTCAGTGACAGAGCACTTGTCTTTGATACAGGAAGTCCCAGTTTCGATCCCTGGTGTCCCCAGGTAAAAATATCAGAAGGCTTTCCTGGATCAGGCCAATGACCCACCTACTCCAGCATCCTAGAATCATAGAGTTGGAAGAGACCACAAGGGCCATCGAGTCCAACCCCCTGCCAAGCAGGAAACAGCATCAGAGCACTCCTGACATATGGTCGTCGAGCCTCTGCTTAAAGACCTCCAAAGAAGGAGACTCCACCACACTCCTTGGCAGCAAATTCCACTGTTCTCTCAGTGGTCAAACAGATGCCTGTGCAAACAGGATCTGAGCACAAGTGTCTGGAGGCAGTTGGAGGATGGATGATGGCTATCAGATTGAGGTTGAATCCTGACAAGACAGAAGTACTGTTTCTAGGGGGCAGGGGGGAGGTGGGTGTGGAGAACTCCCTGGTCCTTAATGGGGTAACTGTGCCCCTGACGGACCAGGTGTGCAACCTGGGAGTCATTTTGGACTCACAGCTGTCCATGGAGGCACAGGTCAGAGCCAGTGTGGTGTAGTGGTTAAGAGCGATGGACTCATAATCTGGTGAACCGGGTTCACGTCTCCACTCCTCCACATGCAGCTGCTGGGTGACCTTGGGCTAGTCACACTTCTCTGAAGTCTCTCAGCCTCACTCACCTCACAGAGTGTTTGTTGTGGGGGAGGAAGGGAAAGGAGAATGTTAGCCGCTTTGAAACTCCTTCGGGTAAATCCAAACTCTTCTTCAGGTCAGTTCTGTGTCCAGGGCGGCTGTCTACCAGCTCCACCTGGTTCACAGGCTAAGACCCTGCCTGACAGCCAGTAGACTGTCTCGCCAGAGTGGTGCATGCTCTGGTTATCTCCTGCCTGGACTACTGCAATGCGCTCTACGTGGGACTACCTTTGAAGGTGACCCGGAAACTGCAATTAATCCAGAATATGGCGGCTAGACTGGTGACTGGGAGCGGCCGCTGAGACCATATAACACCGGTCTTGAAAGACCTACATTGGCTCCCAGTACGTTTCCGAGCACAATTCAAAGTGTTGGTGCTGACCTTGAAAGCCCTAAATGGCCTCGGTCCAGTATACCGTACCTGAAGGAGCGTCTCCACCTCCATCATTCCGCCTGGACACTGAGGTCCAGTGCCGAGGACCTTCTGGCTGTTCCCTTGCTGTGAGAAGCCAAGTTACAAGGAACCAGGCAGAGGGCTTTCTCAGTAGTGGCACCCGCCCTGTGGAAATCTCTCCCACCAGATCACAAGAAGATATTTAAATCATTCTAGTTGCTTAGCAGTATTTACAGATGCAATCTTGTCCAGACTCGGAGAAAACAAAGGCACCACTGTGAAAAAAGCTTGCAAAATTGCTAGGACAACTTCATCCGTGGACCTAACCCCTACTAATTTGGGAATATGACCTACTAATTCCAATAGAAATTATTTCCAAGTATAGATGATAAGAATCACACATGAAACTTTATGTTAGCTGATGCCCAGAGAGGGTCCTCTGCATCGATAGTTTGGCAGCCTCTGCCCCCACCCATTTTGGGTGGCTTCTATGAGCCAATAATAATAACAACACTAATAATAATAATGTTAATTTATTATTTATACCCCGCCACTCTGGGCGGCTTCCAACAAAATATTAAAATACAATAGTCTGTTAAACATTAAAAGCTTCCCTAAACAGGGCTGCCTTCAGATGTCTTCTAAAAGTCTGGTAGTTGTTTTTCTCTTTGACATCTGGTGGGAGGGCGTTCCACAGGGCGGGTGCCACTACCGAGAAGGCCCTCTGCCTGGTTCCCTGTAACTTGGCTTCTCGCAGCGAGGGAACCACCAGAAGGCCCTTGGCACTGAATCTGTTGAGGGGAGGGGGGGAACACCCCTGGCAGCTCCAGATTCCTGTGCTCCTCACCCAGGTATTTGGGTAGGTAAATACTTCATTCCTGTCCTCCTGGATCCAGCCAAAGGCTCTTGCAGAGAAGCTCCCTTCCCAATGGCACCAGGGAGAACTTCAAATAGCACCAGCTGTTCTAATCTAGGGGCAAGCCCTCCTGCCTTAATGCACACGTGGGGCTGCAGCTGACAGGGAAAGTCTGCAATTGTCTGAGATCAATAGCCAACAAGCCTTTTCTTCCTTCCACTAGCAGTCTGAATGCAGGGTCACCTTCAATCGGAAAGACAGCTGCTGTTTCTGGAGGACCAGCCTGTGTGGGCGGGGGGCAGGGGGGGAGGCCTATACTTCTATACTAACAGCCACTTAGCAGACAGTCTTGCTGGCTTCTCTGCTAGAGCTCCAGGGAGTTGAAAAGAAAAGAGTCGGAGACAGCTTGAGTAAAATAACCATTTCCAAGCCAGAACTGCTTCCCCTCTGGTCCTCTGCTTCTCGGCCCAGCTTTGACCAAGGAAGGGTAGGCAGTGTGGTGTAGTGGTTAGAGCATCAGACGGAGACTGGGTTCAAATCCCCACTCAGCCACAAAGCTCACTGGGTGCTCTTGGGCCAGGGTTCAGCCTAGCCTCCTTGACAGGGTTGTTGTGAGTTTAAAACAGGGAGGCAGGAAGAACCATGCTCCTCACCTTGGGCTCCATGGAGAAAAAATAATCCAAATAGTCCAATAGTTAAGGCTGCTCAATGATTTGGGGGTCTCCCTAAAACGAAGCTCAACAGGGTGTCCTGGTTTTTTACTTTCCGGCAACCCAAGCAAGAGTGCAATAGCCCAAACAAAAACTACATGATGGCTCGTGTGTGCAGATGGAAATACTTGCTAAGTTGCTTGCCGTGTCGGATTCCAGCTCCGAATCTTCATAATTGAGGCTGCTGACTGTGGAAGACCTGGACGCTTTCTGCAATTGCCTTGGAGTTATTTTGGAGATCAAGTGTAATGGTTTTGAAGAGAGTAGCATGATAGAGGTATCGCTGGCTTTGCAGCATATAGGCATGTCTTTCCTCTTGCTCTCGTCTCTGGTCGAACAGACTGTCTTTGGAGGCAGCCCTATGCAGACAGCATTAGAGGAACAGGGTGGTCCCTTTTGCAGGGCCAGAAGCAGAGGGCAAAAGAAGACATGGTTTGCAGCTGGCTGCAGTGATTTATAGGTCCAGATGCATACTGGGAAATACTGGCCCCAATTTAAATAGAAATTAGAGGGAGATGGTAGCCACGTCACCTGAGCACCTGTCTGGCTGTTGGGCAAGAGAAATGGGTGTTTTGATAGCGCTCAAAGAGCGCTTGTTCTTCTTCAGTGTTGTTCCATGGCCTGTTAGAAGTCTGCCATCACCACACAGAGAGCCAGCATGGTGTAATGGTTAGAGTGTTGGACTATGACCTGGGAGAGCAGGGTTCAAATCCCCACTCAGCTATGAAGCTCACTGGGTGATCATCCTTTGGCCCAACCCAGGGGCAGATCTACTATGAAACTAATGAAGTTTCAGCTTCAGGGCTCCATATCCCACAGGGGCCACAGAAGTGGTTTTAGTCCCCAATTGCTTAAATTTTTTGAGTCCAGTAGACCCAAATTGATTCGTTTGTTTTGCTGTATACATTTCAACATTCCCAAAGTTTGAGAGTCGGTAGCACAGAGGTTGCCAAGGTGTGGTGATTTGTCATGGAACAACCCAGTTGAAGATGGTAAAAGTGGTAACCCAGACCTTGGTGGTGGTTGCAAAGGGGTCCCCATGACAGTTCAAGCTTCAGTGTCCACACACGCCTACTTATGGTTGGAGAAGAAGAAAAGTCACAAGGGTTTTGACAATCATATTTTCAGGAGCTCCATAATAGAAATATGGGATAGGTACAAAAATATACTGGAACCCAAAGTTCCACACTGGTTGTCACCACTAGAGGTAATGAGTGTAAAGAAAATCAATATGAGAGGGAATTGGATTACTTATGGAGAGTTAGTAATTAAAGGGGGGGGGGGAATGGAAAATGAAGCCATATGAACAAGTTAAAGACTATGTCTATGATTGGTTGCATTATCTTCAGGTAAATGAAATGTTTAAAAAGGACCTTAAAGAGAGGGGATATATAGAGAAAGAATCGAAATTTCAAATAGAGATAATTGACAATGATGTTAAGACAATGTCAGAAATGTACAAAATACTTTTGGAATGGCAAACAAAAGATGAGGAGATAAAGTCGGTCATGATACATTGGGCCAGAGATTTTGGTTATAATATACAATTGGCTGATAGGGAAAAAGTATGGAATGAAAATATGAAATTTACTGCATGTACGGCGTTAAAGGAGAATATTATGAAAATGGTATACAGATGGTATATTACACCCGTAAAGTTAGCAAAAATGTTCAAAACATGTAATAAGTGTTGGAAATGTAAAGAAAAAGAAGGTTCATTTTTTCATATGTGGTGGGAATGTAAGAGGGTAAAGGGTTTCTGGGAAATGATATATAATGAGCTGAAAAAGATGCTTAAATACACGTTTGTAAAAAAACCAGAAGCCTTTTTGTTAGGAATAACAGGAAGAGAGATAAATAGAAGTGATTACAAACTTTTTCAGTATGCAGTAACAGCGGCAAGAATATTAATGGCCCAAAAATGGAAACAAGAGGAACTACCGACCTTGAATGAGTGGAGAATGAAACTTATGGACTATGCAGAACTAGATAAAATGACTGGAAAAATCAGATATCAGAAAGATCACAAATTCATCGAGGACTGGGGAAAGTTTATGGATTATCTGAAAACTATATGTGACAAACAGACAACGCTAGTGGGTTTTAAGGAGGCTTTGTGATAGTACAAGGTATATTGTAAAAAAGAAATAGAGATGGAAGGATAATATTAAATTGGCAATATCATATAGAAAATGTGTGAAGATAAGAAAAATGGATGATTGAGGGAGGTGCTGGTGGAAGTTCAAAAACAGGAAATTTGTAAACATGGTTGTACGGATTTATTTGTAAAGGAAAAACTGAATAAAAATTTATAAAAAATAAGAAAAGCTTCAGTGTCCACAAAATGTAGGTCCGCCACTGGTCTCACCTACCTCACAGGGTTGTTGTGAAAATGAAATGGAGAGGAGGAGAACCATGTACACCACCTTGAGGGCCTTGGAAAATAAAACTCGTAAATAAATGTTAATAATAACAATAATAACAATAATAATAATGATAAATACCTGGAGAAGCAATGGAGGGTCTCTCTCTCTCTCTCAGCCCATCCTTGGCAAGAGGTAGTTTCTGGAGCTCCTGAGGCATTTCCAACAGCAGTCTTTGGTTACACGTCTGTTTGCCCGCAAAATTGGATAGTGGCAACTGAGAACACAGCAGCCCCCTACCTCAAAGCCTCCGCGAGACCCCTTCTTGTCAGATCAGTGTCTAATCACCGCATTTGCGGGGGCGGCAGTCAAGTCGGGGACACGAGAGGTGAAAGGCCATTGCCTGATTCATAAACCACCCAGTTACCAGAACAAAATTCCCCTTCTAACAAGGCATGGAGAAAACAAATTATCTTTGTTGTTAGGAAATCTGTAAGCACTTATTGTTATAATTACCAGCTGTGGTTTCTGCAATCCAGGTAATGTAGCAGCGGCAGCTCCCCTATAGGTTAGGCGCAGCCCCGAGGGCTGATAATCAAAACCAAACCACTTTGCCTTCAGGTTGATTTCGGTGGAAGATGATGTCAAATTCGATTGAACCTCCAACCTTTGATGGCTGTACCTGAAACCCAACATCATCTGTCTCTCGCTCTCGGTAGCTCTGAAAGGCGATACTCGTGGAACAGTAGAAGTCTCGGCCATCCATATCCCATAAGAGAGAATAGAGTCCCAGCCCCCTAAAATATCCCCGACTTTGGCAATCAGTAAACTGTGACTTAAAAAAAAAATTAAAAGAAGAATAAGGAAGTGTAAACAACAGAGAGTGAAAAACCTAAAGAGATGGTCAGAAGATTTATACGCAGCTTGGTTCGGATTTCTGTAATAGGTTTAAATTAATAGCCATGTCCCCAGCGCCAAATTGCTTCCAGAGACCGGCAGCTTACAGGGTTTGTGATGCAAGGCTGACCTACAGTTTCCCAACATGGGGGCCGGAGCCATGGGGTAGCCAACTTCCGTGGGCTGAGTGAAGAAGTGATGTTCCTGACACCCATCTGTCTCGGGAGACAGTGGGGTACACCTTTGGGGATGAAGTCAAACTGTTGGAGAGTTACAGCGCCTGCTGTGGCTGTAGAGACCCACACAGGAGAGATATGTTTTGTTGCAGCTGGGGCAGAGCAAGGCGTCTGGTTTTACTGCTACAGGTGCACCGTGGCATTGCTTCTCTCTGCGCTCCTCCCAGCAGTCATTCCTCCTCTGACCACTGCTATGGATGCACGGCATGTCAGTCTGTCTCCAGGCACAGCGGTCGTCCGCAAGGGTTAATGCTGCCAGCCTTCATGTCACATTTGCAGACATCTTTGTTTTTGTTTTCGTATAATTTTTATTAAGTTTTTCTATTTTACATTTTAAAATATTCATTTAAACAACTTTAAATCTTTAAACAACTTCCCTTCTTCTCTTTCCGTGGATCAATTTACATACCACAAATCCCTGCATATTTTATGTAAGCTAAACCATTCAGTATTCCATTATTACATCCATCAAAACTTATCTACACTGTTGAATTTATCTTAATGCTGTCAGCGTTTTAAAATATACACAATTTCCACCCAAAAATTCAATAAACATTTTCCAATCTTCTTGAAACATATGTTCTTCTTGTTCTCTTATTCTATATGTTAAATCTGCAAGCTGTGTATATTCCATCGATTTAAGTTGCCATTCTTCTTTGGTTGGGACCTCACTCATTTTCCATTTTGGGGCTAACAAAACACAGGCCGTGGTAGTGGCATACATAGTCTTTTTTTGACACCTGGGAATTTCCATCTGAATTATCTCCAACAGAAAGGATTCTGTTTTGGGGGGAAAGGTTTCTTTTAAATATTTTTTCCCCTCGATTCATTATAAATTATCCCCCAATACTCTTTTACCCTTTTACAAGTCTACATTTGCAGACATCTTTGCAACACAGAGTTGGTCTGCCAGTGAGCCTGGTGCCTGGTGTGGTGGAGAACATAAATGTTGTCATCTGGAGAATGGCACAGGGCTGTAGCTCAGGGGTGGATTATCTGCTTCACATGCAGCAGGTCACAGGTTTGAACCCCAGCAACTCCAGGTAGAGCTGAGAGAAACCTCTGTCTGAAATCCTGAAGAGCAGCTGCCTGTCAGTGTAGGGAAGACTGAGATGGTTGGACCAGCGGTCTCCCTCAGTAGAAGACAAATTCCTATGTCCCCGTTTTCTTGTGAATGACCTGGTGTCGCTCCATTTCTGAAACAACGCAGGTCTGCAACTGGTTGCTTCTTCTTTGGCAATCACTCATAGCAGAGTAAGATCGTCTTCCAAGAATATGGTTTTAACAGTGAATCCGTAAGTGACTGTGGAGGCCAATTCTGGATCCACATGTCCTTCCACAGTGGGGACGTAGGTTTCCAGGCATGAGTTGATTGAGGTGAGTATTTGCTAAAGGTCCCTTCCTCCGAGCTCATTTCTCCCTTTCGTCCTGAGTCCGTGCTTCTTCAAAGCCTATGGCACCTTTGGTAAAGGCTGTTCTCCAAGTGGAGCGTTTGCAGGCCAGTGTTTCCCAGTTGTCGGCGTTTATACTACATTTTAAAAGATTTGGCTTGCGAGGGTCTGTGCCTTGCGAGCATCTTTGAGAGTCCTGCTGCATCAGCTCAGTGGCCCATTCTAGTCCAGCATCCTGTTCTCACAGTTGCCAAATGGATGCCTCTGGGAAACCAGTAAGCAGGGCCTGAGCACAAGAGCACTTCCACCTCCTGAGGTTCCCAGAAACTGGTGTTCAGAAGGATAGCTGCCTCCAACTGCACCATGTAGCTCAGGGGGCTGCAAAGGACTGGAGAAATGTTTGCTGGAAACAAGCATGTGGGAATTGTCAGGGATGCAGGAGAGGGTATATTGTTTGATTATAGCCTTTCCAACTTGTGTTAACAAGTTCAAAATTTAGCAGAGTAACATTCCCCTTTTTAAACTTACAGCGGATGCGTTTGCTCAGGCTCGCTAAAGCCTCTACAGTGGTACCTCAGGTTAAGTACTTAATTCGTTCCGGAGGTCCGTTCTTAACCTGAAACTATTCTTAACCTGAAGCACCACTTTAGCTAATGGGGCCTCCTGCTGCTGCGCCACTGGAGCCCGATTTCTGTTCTTATCCTGAAGCAAAGTTCTTAACCTGAAGCACTATTTCTGGGTTAGCAGAGTATGTAACCTGAAGCATATGTAACCTGAAGTGTATGTAACCCGAGCTACCACTGTATAATAACTGTTCTGGTGTTTTCCCCTTATTCCCTCATAAAATATAAGACACAAGACAGTCTTCTATAAAAGTATAAAAAAGAGTTTACTCAATTCTGTTCATAATCGGATCCCAGAAGGCAGACTTAGCTTAGAAAAGTAACATACACCTGGAAACTATCTCATAAGGAGATAGTCCCTTTGTCCTCTCTTGGCTGGAGGCCAAGAGAGCATCTTTGGCTAAGCAGATGTTGCTTCTTCGATGCATGTAGTCAAAGAGAGAGAGATGGCTGCCCTGCCCTGTGCTTTTGTCGTTATCTGCCCAGGTGAGGCCACGCCCACCTCTAGTCACATGCAGCGGAAGTCTGTCCAGCCCAGAAGGAAACAGGAAGTTTACCTGCTGGCTGGACAAACATTCCTCCCCATGTGTAAACATGTTCACTCTAGGAATGTTGTACTTGACTGCTCTTGTGTTTCACATCCCACAAAGCACCCCACACTTGCAGCGACAGGGTGAGCTCGAAATCCAGCAATGGCAAACATTCTAAAGATATACAGAAGTGTCAGGAGGAAGAGGGAGGAAAACAGAAGCCCCTTTTAACCAGGAGAATGAAGCTTTTGATACACGGGGCGACAGGCTGTGGCATAGCACTAATCTAGAGTATTGCCTGCTATAGGCTCTATGCTCTTGCTGCCTTCCTTGAGGAGTGAAAATATGGGGTTACTTGGTTTGAATGGCCTCTCTCCTCCCCCCTCATCTGGGTATTTAATCCCATCTGCAGCTTCTGCCAATACAGAGATGAAATTCAACTGCTTTCCCTGGCAAGCCCAGAATTACGGTTGCTAACTACTTTGTGGTGCTTTCAAGCCTGTTTGTTGGGCAGAACCGGTGCGCCAACATCACCCAACGGTGGCCAAACACCTGTGGGGCCTCGGCCTCCTCCTTCTTTCGTACCTGCCCTGGCAGAACGCATCAGACGCTCACCTCTCAACCACCAGAATCCCTTTCCGTTCTCTCACGTAGTAAGGTGTTGCGAAATGCATTTAGAAGTAAACCCACAAATCCCACGGCTGCAGTCGAACAGATAACATTCGGGCTATTACTGCGCCAACTCCATGTCTTATGTTCTGCCGGATCAACACAGCTACCCAATTCTTTATCTACCAGGTATGCGTGTAGATGGGGGTGCAGATCTCAGGGGATAATCCAGCTCAGCCCTTTGAAAGAGCAACAGACATCTTGTGTTTTTCTACCGAACAACATTCCCCACCTTGCCTCGACGCTGGGAGTCTTTGCTCTAAAATCCACAGCTAGGTTCGCAAATACATCTGCATCCTTTGAAGACTGCAGCGTCCACGAATAACTTGCATTTTTGTGAAGGAGGAGTACGAGAAATGGAGTTTCCCTTTACATATTTATATATTTGGTTAGATATCAGCATTTATATACTGCTTGATTGTTCTTCTTTGGTGTTGTTTCACAGCCTGTCAGAAGTCTCCCTTCACCACACAGAGGCAGAGTGGTGTAAGGGTTAGAGTGTTGGGGCATGAAGCTCACTGGGTGACCTTGGGCCAGTCAATGCCTTTTAGCCTAACCCCTTAGCGTGGTTGTTGTAGGGATTAAATGAGATGGGGGAGAACCATGTATAGCACTTGGAACTCCTTGAAGGAAAAGTAGGATATATGAATGAATGAATTGATTTATTATGGTCAAAGACCAGAAATTAGGTGGAATATAAAAAGGGACCCCTGACCATTAGGTCCAGTCGTGGCCAACTCTGGGGTTGCGGCGCTCATCTCACTTTATTGGCCGAGGGAGCCGGCGTACAACTTCCGGGTCATGTGGCCAGCATGACTAAGCCGCTTCTGGCGAACCAGAGCAGCGCACGAAAACGCCGTTTACCTTCCCGCCGTAGCGGTACCTTTTGATCTACTTGCACTTTGATGTGCTTTCGAACTGCTAGGTTGGCAGGAACAGGGACCGAACAACGGGAGCTCACCCTGTCACGGGGATTCGAACCGCCAACCTTCTGATCGGCAAGTCCTAGGCTCTGTGGTTTAACTCACAGCGCCACCCGCGTCCCTAGGTGAAATATAAATGCATTAAATAAATAAAACAACACCCATAGAAAGTGCCTTCTGGTTTCTGAGTTTTGAACACACACTCAAGACACTTTTTGGAACTCTTCTCCATGTCTATGACTTCAGGCCTGCCTGAGGCAAAGGCAAAGATGGCACCTCCTGCCTTTTCATGAACAAAATCAACCAGATGGCTCTTACTTTGCCACTGGCAATGAGGAGGTGTCCCCCAATGCTCCTGGGGCCAACAGCTTAGGGGGCACCAGGCAGGCCAGGGCACACACAGCTCTGTTCACCCCCCTGGCTTTCAGCATTTGCCACCTGGGGCAGCTTCCTTGAGTGCCCAGACTCGCTTCCTGAGGAGGAAGGCAAAGTCATTTTGCTTGCCCAGAGCTACAGGGCTATCTGCCCCCCACTCCACCCTTGCTCCCCAGCTGGCTCTTGTGGTGACAAGATCTCCATTTGCCTGTGATTACAGCACATCTCTCGGCAGGTTTTATTCGGGGCTCTCAGGCCCTCGACTTGTGTGGCCGAGGCAGAGGAGGGGAAACACTTTTTCAGACCGTTCCAGCTCGCGTTGGTTTCTGGAGCACACAGGAATCTCACGCAAGAGCGGCAACAGCAGCAGGGATCCCCTTCACAGCTCCTGCTCTGCCCTAAAAAGAAAATATGGACAAAACAGAGAGGCTGCCGGAGACAGCCAGTCTGAAAAGAGACCTGCTTTGCTGTCGGTGAAAATGACGGCAGGAGAATCACGAGCTCTAAAGGTGCAGCAAAGCTCATCGTCAAGCAGGTCAGCCATAGCTTGGCCCTAAGGCCACCTCCAAGGATGCAGAGCATCGCTAATGGGT
Organism: Podarcis melisellensis; assembly: GCF_964234715.1. Lineage (NCBI taxonomy): Eukaryota > Metazoa > Chordata > Lepidosauria > Squamata > Lacertidae > Podarcis > Podarcis melisellensis. The sequence goes on from NC_138537.1 coordinate 8,688,502, forward strand.
TGTGTGTCCTACTTTGCAGTAAGGAAAGCCTCTGTTTGAAGGTCCACTTTGAAGATGAAGAATGGAGAGCTGCAGGGACCTTGAGGATGGCCGTCAACAGACAGCAGCACCTGGACAGCAGACAGAGAAGGCCTGCAGATCCCTCGGTCCCAACGGTGAGAGGTACTTCTGTATAAGTCATACACACAATTTCTACATTGACACTTAATTTGACACAGCCAAATGTTTAGCAAATCTACTTCCTCCCTTGCACTCCTTTCGAGCAATGTGTAACTGGCCATTGTGTGCACCGTTGCTCCGAGAGAGGCAGACATGATATTCCGGCTTCCCACCAGGTGGGTCACTGCTGCTTACCCAGAGGGAGAGAGGGGTTCTGAGGTGGTAGGAAAGTTGGCTGGGTACAAACACACCCACAGAGCCAATCTGCCACTCCTGGCTGTGTGTTTGCACTGCACCAACATCTCTGCCACCTCTCCCCACCCAGCAAGCCACTTCTGACTCTTGCTGTCCCATCCTACTGCCACAAAACATCTCCAGAATATTGCCTTGGGCTGCACTGGAATTTCTCAGAGCAGAATTTCCTTTTTCTTTTGCATATAATTTTTATGGCATTTTTTCTCTTCACTTTATTTTGAGCTCCTCCTGAGCAGTTGAAAAATAACTAGTGAAATGGCCTTCCCAATTTCACCATTGGTAAATTCTGGATGGATCCAGTTTTAATATTACTAAAGAATATTTCAGATGTATTAAAGGAAAGAGTTGGTTTGTTCTTCATTGTTCCTTCCAGCCCCTCCTCCTTTAGCCCGCAGCTTCCTCCACCCACCAACTTTCACTAACATTCGACACTGAATGAGCTGAAATTTCTCAGAGGAGAATTTTCTAAGAAAAACTTTTGCAGAATTTGGCCTCCATCCCCTGCCCATTCAGAAAAATGCCCCCTCCCAGTTTCACCACCCACAAATAGCATAATTTGGGGGTGCTGTTTTTTCTCAGCCCTAATACCATATTCATAGCTGTGCATGGGCTCTGTACTTAAAAGAATAATAATTCTCCATCAATTTATTTTGCATAATTTATTCACATCGGCTGGTCAGTGGGGAAGGGCAGAGGAACATCCCAACGCTCCTCTTGGTAACCCTGAACTGACTGCCAATCATGTTCATTGGATGACCCTGAAGTGCCATGTTGTATGCAGTTAATAATTCCTCTAAAACAGCTATTGACACTTTATTGACTCTCTCTCCAAGCTGGCCCCGAAGAACCATACATCAACATGGCACATAAAATGCAGCCTTGGACTGGTTTAGCTGCATTGGGCTCTGCCAGTCAGAGAGGTTGGGGGGGCAGCCCGAGCGCAACTCACGGCACATTTGGCTTGCAAAAGAAAATTGGACACGCTGAGTCCTGTTGCTGACTACCGACCCATCAGGGCCAGGCTAGGTAACCAGGCAGCCATATCCAAACCTAGGCATTGAATGTCTTGTTTTTTCCAACCAAAAATCCCTGGTGGGGTCAGCTTCTGGAGCTGGAGGCAAGGGCCAGTAATGGCAGGCAGAGAGTGCTGCTCTGATGCCCAGGCAAAGGCAAGGTGCCAGACTCCGGAGTATTGATGCCAGGCAGGGCTGGCCACATTAGAGTCTTCCTGTGGGTTAAACCACAGAGCCTAGGACTTGCCGATCAGAAGGTCAGCGGTTTGAATCCCCGTGACGGGGTGAGCTCCCGTTGCTCGGTCCCTGCTCATGCCAACCTAGCAGTTCGAAAGCACATCAAAGTGCAAGTAGATAAATAGGTACCATTCTGGCAGCAAGGAAAAGGGCGTTTCCGTGCGCTGCTCTGGTTTGCCAGAAGCATCTTAGTCATGCTGGCCACAGGACCCGGAAGTTGTACGCTGGCTCCCTTGGCCAGTAAAGCAAGATGAGCACCACAACCCCAGAGTCGGTCACGACTGGACCTAATGGTCAGGGATCCCTTTACCTTTACCTTACTGCCAGCCTAGCTGCCCCCAGGGGCTCATGCTGTACATTCCTGTTCCCCTGTGTGCCTGGAGAGGGCACACCGAGGTCTGAGCACAGATAATGCCAGCCAGCTAACTCTCTAGGCAAAGTCCCATGCAGTTCCTGGGGAAGCAACAGAATGCCTCTGTCATGGCTGTTTCAGCTGAGATTCCTGCAATGCCGGGAATTGGACTAGATGACCCTTGGGGTCCCTTCCAATTCTAGAAAAACTAGCAAAGCCAGAATGCGCTCACTCTGCCCTCTCCTTCCAGGGACGGGTGCAGCTTGTGGGCAGATAGAGGGCAGGCGGATAGTGCTGGTGAGAGTGGCAAGGATGTGGGCCTCCTCAGGGCAAGGGCATCTTGCCCCCATACCCTTCAACCTGGGACCAACCTTGTTATTAAGTCAGCTCCTTACCTCTCTCTCCATGACCTAGCCACAGTGATCCATGTGACGGTCACCTCCAGACTTGATTATTGTAACTCACTCTATGTGGGGTTGCCCTTGAGACTGACCCAGAAACTCCAGCGGGTGCAGAATGCCAAGGCGAGACTCCTTATGGGGTCCTTGACGCGGGATCACATTCATCCGGTCCTATACCAGCTGCACTGGCTCCCGGTGGAGTACAGGATCAGGTTCAAGGTGCTGGTCTTAACCTTTAAAGCCCTATACGGCCTAGGACCCTCGTACCTATGGGACCGCCTCTCCTGGTATGTCCCACGGAGGACCTTATGGTCTTCAAATAAAAACATTTTGGAGGTCCTGAGCCATAATAATAATAATAATAATTTATTATTTATACCCCGCCCATCTGGCTGAGTTTCCCCAGCCACTCTGGGCGGCTCCCAATCAGTGTTAAAAACAGTACAGCACTACATATTAAAAACTTCCCTGAACAGGGCTGCCTTAAGATGTCTTCTGAATGTCAGGTAATTCTTTATCTCTTTGACATCTGATCGGAGGGCGTTCCACAGGGCGGGTGCCACTACCGAGAAGGCCCTCTGTCTGGTTCCCTGTAGCCTCACTTCTCGCAATGAGGGAACCGCCAGAAGGCCCTCGGCGCTGGATCTCAGTGTCCGGGCTGAACGATGGGGGTGGAGACGCTCCTTCAGGTATACAGGACCGAGGCCGTTTAGGGCTTTAAAGGTCAGCACCAACACTTTGAATCGTGCTCGGAAACGTACTGGGAGCCAATGCAGATCTCTCAGAACCGGTGTTATGTGGTCCCGGCGGCTACTCCCAGTCACCAGTCTAGCTGCCGCATTCTGGATTAATTGCAGTTTCCGGGTCACCTTCAAAGGTAGCCCCACGTAGAGCGCGTTGCAGTAGTCCAAGCGTGAGATAACTAGAGCATGCACCACTCTGGCGAGACAGTCCGCGGGGAGGTAGGGTCTTAGCCTGCGTACCAGGTGGAGCTGCTAGACAGCTGCCCTGGACACAGAGTTAACCTGCACCTCCATGGACAGCTGTGAGTCCAAAATGACTCCCAGGCTGCACACCTGGTCCTTCAGGGGCACAGTTACCCCATTCAGGACCAGGGAATCCTCCACACCAGCCCGCCTCCTGTCCCCCAAAAACAGTACTTCTGTCTTGTCAGGATTCAACCTCAATCTGTTAGCCGCCATCCAACCTCCAACCGCCTCCAGGCACTCACACAGGACCTTCACCGCCTTCACTGGTTCTGATTTAAAGGAGAGGTAGAGCTGGGTGTCATCTGCATACTGATGAACACCCAGTCCAAACCCCCTGATGATCTGTCCCAGCGGCTTCATATAGATATTAAAAAGCTTGGAAGAGAGGACAGAACCCTGAGGCACTCCACAAGTGAGAGCCCAGGGGTCTGAACACTCACCCCCCACACCACTTTCTGGACACGGCCCAGGAGGAAGGAGCGGAACCACTGTATGACAGTGCCCCCAGCTCCCAGCCCCTCTAGACGGTCCAGAAGGATGTTATGGTCGATGGTGTCAAAGGCCGCTGAGAGATCCAGCAGAACTAGGAAACAGCTCTCACCTTTGTCCCTAGCCCGCCGGGGATCATCAACCAGCGCGACCAAGGCAGTTTCAGTCCCAAGGTGAGGCCTGAATCCCGATTGGAAGGGATCCAAATGGTCTGTTTCCTCCAGGCGTGCTTGGAGTTGTTCAGCAACCACCCGCTCAATCACCTTGCCCAAGAATGGCAGATTTGAGACTGGGCGATAGTTGGCCAAATTAGCTGGGTCTAAAGATGTTTTTTTCAGAAGCGGTTTGATGACCGCCTCTTTCAGCGGGTCTGGGAAGGCTCCCTCACAGAGGGAAGCATTCACCACCCCCCAGAGCCCATCGCCCAGCCCTTCCCGTGGTCAGTTTCACTCGTCCAAGCAGCCTGTCCACATCCTCGGAGGTAACAGATTGGAATTGATCCCATGTAACAGGACCAGACAGAACTCTAGCACTCTCCCGCCCTGGCCCTGCTCCCATGGTGGAGTCTACCTCCTTCTGAATCTGAGCGATTTTATCTGCAAAAAAACTTTGCAAAAGCATTGCAGGAGATCTTGGGGTGGAACAGGTGGTTCCGATAGATTGCGAACCACCTGAAAAAGTCTCCTGCTGCTAGGTTAGGCTGGCCTCAACCAGAGCCAGGGCTTTTTCGGCTGTGGCCCCGATCTGGTGGAACACTCTGTCACAAGAAACTAGGGCCCTGCAGGACTTGACATCTTTCCGCAGGGCCTGCAAGACAAAGCTGTTCCACCAGACCTTTGGCCAGGGCACAGTCTGACTCCCTCCTTTGGTAATCCTCACAGAACTCTAGCCCAATGATTTTGAATTGATTTTAGAATGCATTTCAATTAATTGATTGTGTTTTTATGTAAACTGTGTTACTTTTATTGTTGTTAGCTGCTCTGAGTCTGGCTTTGGCTGGGGAGGGTGGGATATAAATAAAATTTTATTATTGTTTATTATTATTATTATAGTAGTAGTAATAGTATTGACTTCTTATCTGCCCTTCTACATAAAATCCTAAGGCAGGTGACAGCAATATAATATACAAGAAGAATGACAGAATTGTCAGGTTAGAAGAGACTCCCAAAGGTCATCTACTCCAACTCCCAGCAATGAATCTCAACTAAAGCATCTATGTTAGATGACCATTCAACCAAGGAAGGAGAGTCCTTAACCTCCCGAGGGGGTCTGTTCCACTGATGAACAGCTCTTCCTGTCAGAAAATTCTTCCTGATGTTGAGTGGGAATCTCCTTTCTCGTAATTTGAAGCCGTTGGTTCGAGTCCTACCCTTTGGAGCAGGAAAAAACAAGCTTGCTGCATCTTCACGCGACAGCCCTTGAGATATTTGAAGATAGCTCACATATCTCCTCTCAGTCTCCTCTTTTAAAGGAAGGCAGGAGGTGCTTCACAGGGTGCGTTGTTCAAACACTCCATGATATGCCCCCCCTGCGCCATAAAACCTTGCTGCTGCCACATTTACTGGAGGGGGCAGAGACACTTCACAGTGCAGTTTAGCAAGTCACTCTGTGAAACACCTCCCCCCCTCCTTTATTAAACTGCTTCCCTGGGTTGCCTGCCGCTAATCCTGCTTACTCGCTCTTCTGCCTGCTATTCCTCATGCTGGACTTGGTGCAGCCCCCTGCTGGCTATCACACAAACTGCAGAGCGTGACGACAGCCTTAGATTTTTATGTATATAGGAAGATATAGCACATGCAAAGTTTACATAAACCATTGCCCTCTTTTTTCCTGCTTATTTCCTCTTTGGGGGCAATGCTCCACCATGCGATGGCTCTGCCATCCCACCATCATCTCAGCCTCATGCAGCTTCTATTATTCCCCCCCTCGGCCAGCAGCTCCTTGTCGTTTTGCTCCTTCCTTCTCAGGCCACGGCTTAGCCGGGGCTGCCAGGTATAATCGACAGCTTGCAAGACTCTGAATTCATCCCCCACCCCCTTGTCAGCCTACCGCAGATATCCACCCATCGCTGGCTGCGGAAGCAGCCGTGCTGGCTCTGCAACAAATTCCCGTGGCTGACACCGCACAACTAAGGGGCTATTTGGAGCCCCGATATAACATTCCACTGCAAAACCACAATTGGACACGCTGTCATTCCCAATGTGTCTGAGTCAAGGAAACAGGAGTTCCATGCACTGCTTAGGGTGCAATTTGTTATGTGTGTGTGTGTTTATACACACACACACATATATCCTTTTTATGAGCAATGTTATGGCCAGCTTTGATTTATTACTGGTGTGTGAGGCCAGCCTAACATAAAGGAGACAGGGGAATGTGCTTAACTAAGCTCATACCACCTTTGTGGCATTGCTCTTGTTGAAGGTGGGCACTGGCCTGTAAGAGACACCTAAGGGCCAGCTACGAATTCTTCTCCATAGGCAGAGACAGGCAAACTCCAACCCGCCTCCATTCAGAATGGGCTTGATAGAATCATGAAATTGTAGAGTTGGGACCCCGAGGGTCATCCAGCCAAACCCGCTGCAATGCAGGAATCTCATCTAGAGCATCCATGGCAGATGGCTACTCAACCTTTGCTTAAAAACCTCCAAGGAGGGAGAGTCCTTAACCTCCCGAGGGGGTCTGTTCCACTGATGAACAGCTCTTACTACCAGAAAATTGTTCCTGATGTTGAGTGGGAATCTCCTTTCTCGTAACTTGAAGCCATGGGTTCGAGTCCTACCCTTTGGAGCAGGAAAAAAAAGTTCAGAAAGTTCTTCCTTTGGTTAGTCCTTTCTTGTAATTTGAAGCCATTGGTCTTTTTTTGAGCTATTCCTAAGAGCTCTCTAAAATCTCTTAAAGACATGGCCTCTACCTTATTCTTCCTTACTAACATTATTCTGTATACAGTGGTGCCTCGCAAGACGAAATTAATTCGTTCTGCAAGTTTTTTTGTCTTGCGAATTTTTTGTCTTGCGAAGCACGGATTCCCTGGGTATTAACGATTTTAAGAAAAAGGAAACAAACTTGCAAGACGTTTTCGTCTTGCGAAGCAAGCCCATAGGGAAAATCGTCTTGCGAAGCAACTAAAAAAACGAAAAACTCTTTCATCTTGCGAGTTTTTTGTCTTACGAGGCATTTGTCTTGCGAGGTACCACTGTAGTTTGCTAGGGCTTCAGTTCCATATTAAAGGCCCATAAGCCCTTGCAAACTACAGCTCCCAAAGATCTTTTTGCGCTGGGGGCTTTCTGTTGATAAGGATTTGAGGCTCTCACCACAGCTCCTGGTAAAACCCCCCACCCTCAAAGTTATGTAAACTCTCCCCCGCACCCCCTTCCACCCACAGAAATAGCTGAAAGGGTCACAAAGGGGGCAATGAATTTGGAGCGTGTACCTAAGCCTGCCTCTAGAAATGATGGGTATATAGAATAACGGAAAAATAGAATTGTAGAGTTGGAAGGGACCCAGAGGGTCATCTAGTCCAACCCCCTGCAATTCAGGGTCAGTGTGTTTCCAGTCTGTTTCATATCAATTTCATATGAGTGTGTTGATTCATAAATCGCTTCAGTCCCATTTTCTCATTAATCAGTAATCTCTTTTCAAAAAAATCACATAAAATAATATTTAAGTATTCAAACGAATATATAAATATATCTCTAAATGTAAATTATGCCAGATGTTTCTTTCTTTCTTTTAATTTACACATCGGGGTACATATTTTGAGCCAATAATTGTTTTGCAAAATTCAGGGAAGTGTGAAATCCAAAGGGCAATTACATTCTGATCCACGCATTAGCCCAGGAGTTGTGAATTAGGCCAGCTGGCTTAGAAATGCAGACCAAACGAAATCCTCCACATCCCAGCTAGAGGCCTGCCAAATTTCAAAGGCATTTGGGCTCAGGTCATTAAAAGTGCACTATTTTTAAAGTGGGGGGGGAGCCTATCCCCTTCCCCGATTCTGAAATTCGGCAACATCACTACTCACAGGAAACCAGGTTGTGATGGCACTGCCATACAAGGCTGCCTTCAGATGTCTTTATAACCTTTAAAACCTCATCTCCTTGACATTCATCCCTTGATGGGATGACATTCCACAGGTCGGGTGCCACTACCGAGAAGGCTCTCTCCCTGGTTCCCTGTAGGGATGTTTTTAATGTTTGATGTTCTATTGTGTTTTCAATTATGTTGGGAGCCACCCAGAGTGGCTGGGGAAACCCAGCCAGATGGGTGGGGTATGAATCATCATCATCATCATCATCATTATTATTATTATTATTATTATTATTATTATTGCAGGGACCAGGAAAGGGGGCGAAATACGAAGAAAAACCAGTTTGCCTTAAGGCATCCTGGATTTCACTATCTAAATTTCTCCTTTAAGCTGCAAAGGGATAGAACTCTGCTGAACTCACAAACATGAGGAAGGAAGGAAAATATCTGATAGGTAAAGGTAAAGGTACCCCTGATCTTTAGGTGCAGTTGCGGACGACTCTGGGGTTGCGGCGTTCATCTCGCTCTATAGGCTGAGGGAGCTGGCGTTTGTCCACAGACAGCTTCCGGGTCACGTGGCCAGCATGACTAAGCCACTTCTGATGAACCAGAACAGCGACGGAAAGGCCGTTTACCTTCCAGTGTGGTGTAGTGGTTAAGAGCGGTAGACTCGTAATCTGGTGAACCGGGTTCGCGTCTCTGCTCCTCCACATGCAGCTGCTGGGTGACCTTGGGCCAGTCACACTTCTCTGAAGTCTCTCAGCCTCACTCACCTCACAGAGTGTTTGTTGTGGGGGAGGAAGGGAAAGGAGAATGTTAGCCGCTTTGAGACTCCTTAGGGTAGTGATAAAGCGGGATATCAAATCCAAACTCTTCTTCTTCTCTTCTTCTTCTTCCCGCACTTTGACATGCTTTTGAACTGCTAGGTTGGCAAGAGCTGAGACCAAACAATGGGAGCTCACCCCATTGCTGGGATTCAAACCACCGACCTTCTGATCAGCAAGCCCTAGGCTATGTGGTTTACACCACAGCGCCACCCGCGTCCCTTAAACTATCTGATAAATAGATCCTAACCTGTCTCCACATCCCTACCAACTTCAGCCCTCCTAGTCACTGGGTACTAAATGAACCACTTCTCCCCCCACTCCAACACACACAGATCTCCCCACGGGGCTGCAAGCTCTGGGTCACTGGATTTGGCACCGGCAGCAGCTGCAGGTGACAGCAACACCTTCAGTCTCCAGGCCAGCACTGCAAAGACCGGAGGCATCCATCTCAACTTCCACTCCCCCCCAACCCTTTCCCCAGCCCTCTATCCCAATTCCAGGAAAACTCAGGTTATGCTCCCAGACTTTATCCAATTTGTTCAGTTCAGGCACACAGGCAAATGCCTCTGCCCATCTGGAATTAGATTTGAGCTGGCCCCCTTGGTTCACGCCTGCTTGTTCGAAAGAAAGAAAGAAAGAAAGAAAGAAAGAAAGAAAGGAAGGAAGGAAGGAAGGAAGGAAGGAAGGAAGGAAGGAAGGAAGGAAGGAAAGAAAGAAAGAAAGAAAGAAAGAAAGAAAGAAAGAAAGAAAGAAAGAAAGAAAGAAAGAAAGAAAGAAAGAAAGAAAGAAAGAAAGAAAGAAAGAAAGAAAGAAAGACCAGGTGGCCCCCAGTACGGCCCCCTAGCCCAACTCTTTGAATATTACTGTCAGATAATATTTTGTTTCGCCACACAAGCCCTTATTGTTATTATTTATCTTTTATACAGCCCCGCAGGTCCTCTGGGCACTCTGAAGACAAGCAGACATGGTAATAACTGTGTAAATTACGAACAGAAGAGTCAAAGCACTCCAAAGTCCGCAGAAAAGCTTTCCTTGCTTCCTCTCAATGCTTATTCCAGATATTTCCCCCAACCCCACCTCTCCCCTCACGGCCTTCCAAATTCCCACATGCGCCACCTAAGTCAAGGATAATGCTTCCCATCAGCATCGGCATTATTCTCCTCTCAGGTCCTCTTTTTAAATTATTATTTTTTGAAAATCAAACGCTTGTAATCAGCCCAAGGATGCTCGGTTCTCACTTTAATCTCACACTTTCTGAGGGACCCCCCGAGACCTCTTTAACAGTTGATGCGAGCCAATGGAAACCCGCGCGCCGATAATTGTGCCAAACACGCCCCGCGATGTGCCTTGTATAAATACATACAGACAACTAAATCAACACTTTCCTCTGGCAATTAAGCACATGCCCCAAGGTCTCTGAGGGCAAGAGAGTCTGACAGGGAGAATTACAATTCCAGCTGAGGGAGAGGAGATGTCAGGCAGATTCCTCCAGTGCAATCATCTGTGGGAAAAAGAGCCTCTGGCTTTACGCCTTTCTCCTCTGGTGCAAATTGGGGAGGCCATACCAGGCTGGGACAGCAGTTTGGGGGGCCTGGGCCACAAACAAATGGCAAACTCCTCTCCAGAGTATAGACAGACCAGCTCCACACCATACAGTGGTACCTCTGGTTGCAAACGGGATCCGTTCCGGATACCCGTTCGCAACCTGAAAAGAGCGCAACCTGAAGTGCTGTATCTGTGCAGGTGCGCAGTGCGATTTGGCACTTGTGCGCATGCGCAAAGCGCGATTTAGCACTTCTGTGCATGCGTGAGCAGCAAAACCCGGAAGTAACCCTTTCCAGTACTTCCAGGTCGCCACGGGACGCAACCTGAAAAGGCGTAACCTGAAGCGTCCGTAACATGAGGTATGACTGTACATTTAAAACACTGTGGTACCACTTTAAACAGTTATGGCTTTCCCACCCAAAGGAATCCTGGGAACTGTAGTTTGTTAAGGGTGCTGAGAGTTGTTAGGAGACGCCCTGTTCTCTCATAGAGCTACAATTCTCAGAATACCATGGGAAGAGGGATTCATTCTTAAACCAATCTGGAGAGCATAGCTCTGTGCAGCAGAGTGGGGTGCCTAGCAACACCCAGTGCCCATAACAAACTACACTTCCCAGAATTCTTTGGGGGAAGCCATGATTGTTTCAGGTGGTACAATGGTGCTTTAAAACGATGGTGTGGCTGCGACCGTAGAAATGCTTGCACTCCAAAGGGCAGCTTGAACCCATGGAAAAACGCCGCAGTGCATCTATCATCTCTCCTTCCAAGAATGCTCCCATTCAGGGCTTCCCACCAGCGTTACTTCTTAACAGAGCGCATAGTTAAACTATGGAACTCACTTGCTCAGGAGACAGTGATGCCCACCACTTGGGTGGCATTAAACGACGATTAGGCAAATTCACGGAGGGGACGGCTATCAACAACCACTAGCCATGATGGCTGTGCTCCAGCTCCACAGTCAGATGCAAAAATATCTCTGTGTACCAGTTACTGGGAGAGAGCTCTTGGGTTCGAATCCTGATTGCCAGTTTCCCACAGCATCTGGCTGGCTGCTGTGAGAGCAGGATGCTGGACAAGATGGCAATTGGCCTGATCCTGCAGGCTCTTATTATGTAGGGCAGGCATGTCCAACAGGTAGGTTGTGATCTACCGGTAGATCACTGGACGTCTGCGGTAGATCACTGGTAGATCATTGGCTCCCCCCAAAGAAGCTGAACAACTGTGGCTCCCCTAAAAAAAGCTCAACCTTTTAATCACCTCCCTGAAAAAACTCAACAACTTTGACCTAAACCCCCCAAAAGAGGGTAGATCACTGCCAGTTTTTAACTCTGTGAGTAGATCGCAGTCTCTTGGGAGTTGGCAACCCCTGATGTAGGGCATGTCTCTGACGGCATGCAGAGGGTCGCAAGGCCAGCTGGCTAGCCCCAAGTGGGTCATCTCCTTCCAGCCATCCTGCTATGAAGACCCATCAGCCTCTGCTCCGACGTAAATCTGTGACCCAGGCTTCAAAACCAGGGCACACCATGTCAGCAGAGCGAACTGCACACACAGAATAGGCGTGAGGCTTGTGGAAGCATACTACAACTACGGATTTATTAATCATAAATCAGGACAAAGAAACATGTCGTCTCTCTCTTTGTCTTCTCAGAGAGACAGAGAAAAGCAAAAGCTATACACACAACGGAAGTTCCCAGCAAGCTGTGCTGGAATGTAAACAGACATGTGACATGCAATAGTTCCATGTCTGCTACTTAAGTTGGAATGGAAATTTCCCAACAGTCTCTCCCCATGACCACCATTTGTCAAGGCGGGAGGTGTTTCTCTAGCATTCAACCTTATGTGGCTACTAGCCCTGCACCTTGCATGCTGGGTGATTGCACCCCTTAGTTGCTTTTCAAAAGGTTTCTCGTATTTCTAAAAACCTTGGCGTCTGCCCAAGCATGCTGATAGCTCGTCCTTGTTTCTCAGTGGTCTGGGGGGCGCTCTCACCCCACAACTTTGCTATTAGAGCAGGGGGTCCCAAACGGTGGTCCACAAACTTCATTCTGGTGGCCCACAGCCTGGGTGTAAAGAAACCCCCCCCTTCAGTTTGAATTCTATGCAATTCAAATTCCAATACAATAAAATACATTATAAGAAACAAAAGAAGCCATTAAGAATGCAATTAAGAATCTTACAGCAGCTAGCGCAGCCTGTTACTGATGCTACGACAGGCAGAAAAATCGTTAAGTGGTCCACCGAGGCCCTGGGCAATTGTCAAGTGGTCTGTGGGAAAATAAGTTTGGGAACCCTTGTATTTGAGGGAGTGATAACGAGGTCAATGTCAAGTCCACTTCCCGGAATCCAGAATGAGAGGGGAAGCAATCTGAGCTAGCTGCTACAGAATCATAGAAGGTTCAAACGTTTGTCTCTGTTTGCATTTTAACACACGACTGATTACTTCACGCTTTCAAAAACGACATGTGAAATGAAGCATGGCTATCTTTCAAAATGTGTGCTCCTCTGGATCTTGTGATGCATACAAACATTTGGCTGTTACATGGAAGTGTGCCTAAATATACACATATATTTCTTGATGTCCAGGAGGATCAATAGCAAGCCTGAGAAGGCAGATTCAGTCTAGGGCAGGGATAGCCAACACATTTGGCTTAGATGGCTTTAAGAAAGGATTAAGTAAAGGTAAAGGGACCCCTGACCATTAGGTCCAGTCGTGGCCGACTCTGGGGTTGTGGCGCTCATCTCGCTTTATTGGCCAAAGGAGCTGGCGTACAACTTCCGGGTCATGTGGCCAGCATGACTAAGCCGCTTCTGGCGAACCAGAGCAGCGCACGGAAACGCCGTTTACCTTCCCGCCAGAGCGGTACCTATTTATCTACTTGAACTTTGACGTGCTTTTGAACTACTAGGTGGGCAGGAGCAGGGACCGAGCAACGGGAGCTCACCCCGTCGTGGGGATTCGAACTGCCAACCTTCTGATCAACAAGTCCTAGGCTCTGTGGTTTAACCCACAGCGCCACACGCGTCCCCCAGTTAAGAAAGGATTAGGCCATATCAATTTTTATGCTGTTGGGGGAGGTTTTGTTGTCATTTTGTTGGGCTGTGATAATAAAGGGGAGCCATACCAGGGTGAAAGCATCCTCTTCTCTTTGTCCCCGCGTTAGTTTCAATTTTCTAGTAGGGCTTTCCCCCATACGGTTTGGTACCAGTGGTCCATGTTCACTCCTGACCATAGCTGTCAATGTTTCCCTTATTTTAAGGGAAATTTCCTTATTCCAAATAGAATTCCTCGCAAGAATAGGGAAAAGTTGACAGCTATGCTCCTGACAGGTCTCTCCAGCATCTAGTTGGGCATGTTTAGCCTGGAGAAGAGGAGGTTAAGGGGTGATATGATAGCCATGTTCAAATATATAAAAGGATGTCATATAGAGGAGGGAGAAAGGTTGTTTTCTGCTGCTCCAGAGAAGCGGACACGGAGCAATGGATCCAAACTACAAGAAAGAAGATTCCACCTAAACATTAGGAAGAACTTCCTGACAGTAAGAGCTGTTCGACAGTGGAATATGCTGCCAAGGAGTGTGGTGGAGTCTCCTTCTTTGGAGGTCTTTAAGCAGAGGCTTGACAACCATATGTCAGGAGTGCTCTGATGGTGTTTCCTGCTTGGCAGGGGGTTGGACTCGATGGCCCTTGTGGTCTCTTCCAACTCTATGATTCTATGATTCTAGTTATGACGCTTCCAACTCTCACACCGCAAACGAAAACAAACAAACAGATAATAAAGAACCCATCCTCGCAACCCTGACACAAAAACTCTGCACGTACACTAAGCAAAAGAATGAAAAAATCACTACCTCCCTTTTCTACACCCCCCAACCTCTCACAATGCCTGTGACAGCAGTTTCCCACACCGAAGGTAACTGACCTGTAGAAAGGACACTATGAATTGAAAACAGAGATGTTGTATGTACCCTTGTGAAATATGAAAATCCTTTAATAAAAGCAGCTAAAGGGAGAAAAGAGAAAAGCAAATATATGTTGGAAATGTAAAGAAAAAGAAGGGACTTTTATCATATGTGGTGGGAATGCAGAGAAATTTTTTTAAAAAAGGGAAATGATATACAAAGAATTGGGGGAAAAAATGTTTAAAATGACATTTGTAAAAAAACACCAGAAGCATTTTTGTTAGGAATTGTAGGACAAGACCTGCCAAGAAAAACAAAGAATTTATTTATGTATGCTAACATAGCAGCAAGAGTCTTGATAGCACAAGGATGGAATAATGAGGAAATCCCAATGAAAAAACAGTGGCAAGAAAAATTGATGAGCTATGCAGAACTGGCTAAATTGACATACAAACTGCGGGACAAGGACTTTTTACAAATTATTTAAAAAGACAACAAAATGAACTGGACTCCTTGGCAGGTTTTGAATAAACATACACAAATTTATTGGTTGGTAACATGATTGATAGATAATGTAAGGATATGTAAAATTTTGTAACATGCAGAGAATAACATGTGCTGTGAAATCAGAGAGAGGAGCTGAGGGAAGTCCCTGGTGGGATGGGTGGGAAGGGGGGAAAATGATGTTTTTGATTATATGGTTTGATAATTTGTTGAAATTGCTAATAAAAATAATTGAGAGAGAGAGAGAGAAAGAGAGAGAGAGAGAGAGAGAGAGAGAGAGAGAGAGAGAGAGAGAGAGAGAGAAAGGATTAGACACATTCATGGAAGAGAGGGCTACTGATGAGTACCAGGCATGATGGTTAGAGGCAGAAATGCTTTTGAATACCAGTTCTGCAAAGTGCAAGACAGGAGACGGCTCTTGTGCTCCAGTCCTGCTTGTGGGTTTTGCCATGAGCATCTGGTTGCGTGGCGATTCCCGCCCCCTCCCACAGATGGAGTAAATAAAGACAGCAGACACCAGAATTTAGGTTAATGGGCGAAAATGGCCACAACTTTATTGATTACAGGTAAGAGCGGTATTGGCTTTAGGCATTGGCCCTAACAGACTATCCGGTCTAACCGGGAAGGGTTAAGCACCAACAGGGGGAGCCCCCGAGATGCACATCCCTGGGCACCCCCCCAGAGGGTTACCGCTCGGGGGCGCATTTTAGGCCCTAGCCTCCATAGGTTTCGGACGAGGTGACGCCCCCTGGAGTCCTTTAACAAACTACCCTTCAAGATTTGGGGGAGGTGATGACGTTCCTCCCCCCCTTCATTTGCATAACAATCCCCCTGCCAATGCCTAACCAAGGAGTTGTGGCTTCAAAATACAGCCAATTTACCAAATCTAAAAACTCCTACCAGGCCCCTTGCGGCGACCAGCCGAAGCCCATAGCAAAGTCAGAATGCAAACCTAGAGGGTGGGTGGGTGGGAAACCGCAGCTGCTGTAGGAAAGAAAAGGGGCGAACCAGGGCTGCCCTGACCTTAAGAGCACCTGGTAAGCCCGCCCCTAGCGCCAGTCGATTGGCTGGCGCTGAGGGCGATGAATATTGATGAGCTAAGGGAATCCCTGAGTCCCGCAGGGCTGACGCCAGCCCCGCGAGATTGTAGTTGGGGGCGTGAGCCCCGCAACCCCCCCCCTTTAGGTTGGGAGTGGCTTTGGCCAGAACAAGACGCTGGACCAGACGAGTCACTGGCCTGATCCCGCAGGCTCTTCTTACATTTATTTGGTGGAGTTGTTAGACTACAACTCCCATTATCCGTGGCCATTGGTGATGCCGGCTGGGACTGCTGGGAGAGCAGCATCTGGAGGGAGCTACATTGCCTGTGCCTGGTGTAGGCCGGGGGATTACTTGACAGTTCAGTGGCAGACCACAGATCCCTGCAGTTCCCAACAGCTACTTAGCCTCGCTCCCCACCGCTAGGCAGGACCACCTGATCAACAGCTCCCTAGGCACCGACCGCTGCTTCAGTTCATCAATCACAATTTGCTATGGGAAAGGAAGACCATAAAACTGGGCGCACCCCTGTCCCTCTGCATTTGGTGTGACACCCGATGAAGGAAGGCGGCTACCTTTTTAGTTCTGCATTCCACCCAGCCGTTCCTTCCCGGCTCCCCCTCCCTCTCGTAAGGAATGTTGTCCCTGGAAAAGTTTGGGTTTCCTTGTTTTTATCGCTTGCAGGCTTCTGTGTTAAATAAGTCCCATATGCAGCATTTCAAAAGCCGTATCCCCACATCTGTGCGGAACGATCAACTATCCCCAGGACACCGAGGGTTCGGGGAGATGGATGCGTGGGGAAGGCACGGGACCGAGGAAGGCAGGAAACCTTGGGTTTTGTTGCTGCGTTCGGCTGCCGTCTCGCTGCACACGACCTTGGGCAAGTCTCTCCTAGCACTTCATCAGATTAGTTTCCTTTAATTCCTTTACAAAGGGAAGGATATATATCTGCCTTAGGAGACGACAGATCCAGACTCAGTTTTCCTGGTTGGGACCGTGATTTATACGCTGACACATAACGTCTTGTTACAGCACATGGTGGAATTGGCGGCTACCAGTTTCCCACCATGCGGCGGAGCGGTGCGGTTTCTGACGCCGGTTGCCCTCGTTTCCGGCTGCTTAAAAAGCACATTAAACAAAGCTCTTATTAAAAAAATGTATGGGAAACATACTGCGTCCTAATGTTGCTTTTCCCACTTGGGCAATTGAGAGCTTGCTTGCTTGATAAGGATTGTGCTAGTATAGTGGCAAAGAGACTGAGCAGAGGAGAAAGGACCTCCCCGACTCAGTGATCTCTTTGGGGAAGGGTTGTGGCTCAGTGGTAGGGCATATGCTCTGTGTTCAAAAGGTCTCACGTTCAATCCCTGCCATCTCCAGGTAGAGCTGGGAAACCCTGGAGAGCTTCTGCCAGTCAGTGCGGACAATATGCAGCTAGATGGACCAATGCTTCATTAGAGCAGGGTTTCCCAAACTTGGACTACAACTCCCATCAACCTTAGCTATCAGGACCAGTGGTCAGGGGTGATGGGAACTGTAGTCCCCAAGCAGCTGGAAACCCAAGTTTGAGAAACACTGCATTAGAGGGAGGGGGCAGTCCCCATGTTCTTGTTTTGTTGTTTAGTCATGTCCAGCTCTTCATGACCCCATGGACCAGAGCATGCCAGGCACTCCTGTGTTCCACTGCCTCCCGCAGATTGGTCAAACTCATGCTGGTAGCTTTGAGAACACTGTTCAACCATCTTGTCCTCTGTCATCCCCTTGTGCCTTCCATCTTTCCCAACATCAGGGTCTTTACCAGGGAGTCTTCTCTTCTCATGAGTATTGGAGCCTCAGCTTCAGGATCTGTCCTTCCAGTGACCACTCAGGGCTGATTTCCTTAAGAATGCATAGGTTTGATCTTATTGCAGTCCATGGGACTCTCAAGTCTTCTCCAGCACCATAATTCAAAAGCATCAATTCTTCGGTGATCAGCCTTCTTTATGGTTCTGCTCTCACTCCCATACATCACTACTGGGAAAACCATAGCTTGAACTATACGAACCTTTGTTGGCAAGGTGATGTCTCTGCTTTTTAAGATGCTGTCCAGGTTTGTCATTGCTTTCCTCCCAAGAAGCAGGCGTCTTTTAATTTCGTGACTGCTGTCACCATCTGCAGTGATCATGGAGCCCAAGAAAGTAAAATCTCTCACTGCCTCCATCTCTTCCCCTTCTATTTGCCAGGAGGTGATGGGCCCAGTGGCCATGATCTTCGTTTTTTTGATGTTGAGCTTCAGACCATATTTTGCGCTCTCCTCTTTCACCCTCATTAAAAGATTCTTTAATTCCTCCTCACTTTCTGCCATCAAGGTTGTGTCATCTGCATATCTGAGGTTGTTGATATTTCTTCCGGCAATCTTAATTCCGGCTTGGGACCCCTTCATGGATCACTGCCTTGCCGTGGTGAAGGGGCTTGAATAACTCAGAGAAACTATGAGCTATGCCATGCAGGGCCACCCAAGATGGACAGTTCATAGTGGAGAGTTTTGACCAAACGTGATCCACCTGAAGCAGGAACCGGCAAGCCACTCCAGTATCCTTGCCAAGGAAACTCCTTGGACAAAGACAACAGGCAGTTCCCATACATAAGTACAAAGACACAGGAGCCCAAGTAACAATAAAATAGAAGGGATTATTGAGACATAAACCTCTGAAGACGTGCAAGATGTGTACAGAATACAAGTGTACAGAATGTGTACAGAATACAACCTGTGGCACTTTATAAGCAGCAGTGAAGCTCTCAAAAAAAAAGAGGGGGGAGAAGAAATACAGACAATGATTGACAAGATCTCCAGACCTGCATCTTGTTTCATAGTTCTTCAAACACAGATTGGAGAATTACTCATGGACAGCAGTTCTGGGCTGTCAGAAGGCAGGGTGGTCCAGCGGCAGGTTGGGGAGATGGAGAAGCCTTGCAATCTTACTAGAAATTTCTTTTCAAGAGAGCATGCACAGCAGCGGATGGCCTGGCGACTCAGGAGAGGTGGCGTTGCTTAGCTGACTGCCCAATGCCAAGCATCGCCGCCGATTACTGAGGGGACACTGGCAAAGCTGAGCGTTTGAAGATTTGGGACAGATAAAAGAAAGAACTTCTTCATGCAGCACCTAGTTAAACTGTGGAACTCATTTCCCCAGGAGGCAGCGATGGTCGACTTGGATGGCTCTGAAAGACGATTGGTCGAGCTCACAGAGGATAACTGGGAGTCACAGAGGTGACTGGGAGCAACCGCCGAGACCACATAATGAGGCCAAACTTAGATTCACAAAATGTTTAGGGGTATGCGTACCCCCATAAAAAAAGCACTAGATCAGAGAAACTGAGCACATAACAATCAAGAAAACAAATTTATTGCTTTTACAATTTTAATGTAAAATAGAACGTTGTTACATTTTTAGAATGCTTATTTTTTTTCTTTTAGTCTATTCGCCATACTTTAGAGCTATTTTTTCCCCCAACTTTTCATTTCCTTTTCTCTTTCTGCTTCGCATGCTTCCTTTTTTCCCCTTTCTTGACAAGCAAGCTTGTTTGATGTACACTGGTCTTGGCTACAAAAAGTATAATAAAATAATATTAATAAAATTATTTTAACACTTTTTTTTTAAGTGCAGGCCAGGCACAGCATGGCGAGCCTAGGGTGGGTGCCTCCTCTCCCATTGCACAGAACACGCCCAGCTCAGGGCTTCAAGTATTATCCGGACGCCTTGAGGAAAAGATTTCTCTGCTCCTGTGCACGAAGCCAAGCTTGTTGCCTTGCCTGCTGCTGCTTTCCTTCATAGTAAAGATGTTTTAGACCAAATTAGAAGCAATGCTTGCCAAAATATTTGACAACACTGAGCATGCCTTGGCAACGCTCCAGGTTCTCCCACAACACCCCCTTTTTTTTTTGCTTCTATAAAGAAAAAAATATATAATTCTACCCATGCAGACATCAGCATCAATTTGCATGTTGCTGCTGCAGTTTGGGTGACAGCAGGAGCAGAGGGAGATGGCATATGCAGAGATGGGAAAGGGAGAAAGTTCAGTGGCAGCTTTGCATGCAGAAGGTCCCAGGTTCAAACCCTTTACCGGGCATCTCCAGGTAAAGTTGGGAATGTCTGAAACCCTGGAGAGCTGCTGCCAGTCAGTGCAGACAATACAGAGCTAGATAGACCAATGGTCTGATTTGATCTAAGGCAGCTTCCTATGTTCCTATGATGGACAGAAAGACCAGTTGAAGCTGATACGTCGCAATGCAGCATCTATTTACCTATGTACAGTGATACCTCGGGTTAAGTACTTAATTCGTTCCGGAGGTCTGTACTTAACCTGAAACTGTTCTTAACCTGAAGCACCACTTTAGCTAATGGGGCCTCCTGCTGCCGCCGCGCCGCTGGAGCCCGATTTCTGTTCTCATCCTCAAGCAAAGTTCTTAACCTGAAGCACTATTTCTGGCTTAGTGGACTGTGTAACCTGAAGCGTATGTAACCTGAAGCATATGTAACCCGAAGTACCACTGTAGTTGCTTAAAGACTTCCTGCACTTTACTAATCATGCCTCTGCTTACGTCCGAAGTACCGTACATTTGTGTGTGAAGTGAGATTTATAAAACAAGATTTAAAATAAAGAAGCAATTATCAAATGGAATCAAAGCCAACAAAAACTGCCCTCCGACCAATGACGCCATCACTGCCAGGACCTTAGATGCCGCCTGATTTTCAATCGCAGAGCATTTGTCTGAGCTAGTAATATTGATCTTCGACATCCCTACTTGGTGAGGAATTACATTTACATCCCACACTTCACACCCCCCCCCCAGGAGCTCAGGGTGAGTTGCGAAGTTCTTTACCTTCTTCACAACAACCCTGTAAGCCAGGCTAGGATAGAAAAAGAGCAACAGGTAGAAAGCACCTTTCTGTTTCAGCTCAGGCAGGTAAATGGGATGTGCCAGCCCTGGGCCTAGTGTTAAGGAATTTAGGATCACCGAACTGGGCATGATCTCTGCCCAAGACTTAGGAGAACCTCTGCCAGTCAGAGCAGACAATTTTGGGCTAGAATCTCAGGGGTCAGCAAACCTTTTCAGCAGGGGGCTGGGTCCACTGTCCCTCAGATCTTGTCGGGGGCTGGACTATATTTTGAAGGGGGGAAATGAACGAATTCCTATGCCCCACAAATAACCCAGAGATGCATTTTAAATAAAATGGCACATTCTACTAATGTAAAAACACGCTGATTCCCGGACCATCCTCAGGCCGGATTGAGAAGGCAACTGGGCCACATCCGGCCCCCGGGCCTTAGTTTGCCTGCCCATGGGCTAGATAGTCCAACAGTCTGAACACATCACATAAGCCAGATCATGAAATGTGGGGGAGGGAGGCATAACCCTGGCTCTCTCTACTTTTTCCACAGCAGGAGTGAATATTTTTTTCATCTGCAAAAGCGGTATTTTGCCCCCCACTCCAGCCCAAAATTTGTTTCATCCTTTCCCATTTCACAGTCTCCACCACATCCTCAGCGGGAGAAAGTGCAGCCATGCATTTGACTTTGGAAACCGGCTGTTATGTGGCTGCGACTGTTTACCGAAACAAGGAGAGCTCAGAGCCCCTTCACTCCCGGTTGCATGAAAGCACCCCTTTCTGGGCTCAGAATCTCCGCTTTTGGTTACAGTGGTACATCGGGTTAAGAACTTAATTCATTCTGGAGGTCCGTTCTTAACCTGAAACTGTTCTTAACCTGAGGTACCACATTAACTAATGGGGCCTCCCGCTGCCGCCACGCCACAGCTGCACGATTTCTGTTCTCATCCTGAAGTAAAGTTCTTAACCTGAGGTCACAGCTGTCAACTTTTCCCTTTTCTTGCGAAGAATCCAATTCGGAATAAGGGAATTTCCCTTAAAAAAAGGAAAACATTGACAGCTATGCCCAAGGTACTATTTCTGGGTTAGCGGAGTCTGTAACCTGAAGCGTTTGTAACCTGAGGTACCACTGTATAATTGTGGTGGAGACATTGGCCTGAAAAACATTCATACTGTAAGTGTTGCGACTGGGTGCTACTTAAGGGATTCTGTCCAGCCTGTCCATTGATCTGGAAGAGCTCTTTTCAAGGGTGGCTTTTTTCCCCTTTACCCAGCACCACTCCCTCTAATACCAAACTCAGTGCTGACAGGACTGGGGTCAAAATGTGCCCCTTGCAGAACAAAATGACGGCATCAGCATGCTTGGGTGGAACCTGAGGGATGCTGAACGACTCCCAAACATATTTATCCCACCCCATAACAGAAGGTTCTCTCTCTCTCTCTCTCTCTCTCTCTCTCTCTCAGCAGCCCCATCCCTTAAAAACCCAAAGCTCATTGGTTTCCAGGCCGCATGGAACACTAAGTCCCCTCCAGAGCCAGTGTGGTGTAGTGGTTAAGAGCCGTAGTCTCGTAATCTGGTGAACCAGGTTTGATTCCCCGCTCCTCCATGTGCAGCTGCTGGGTGACCTTGGGCCAGTCACACTTCTCTGAAGTCTCTCAGCCCCACTCACCTCACAGAGTGTTTGTTGTGGGGGAGGAAGGGAAAAAGGAGGTTGTTAGCCTCTTTGATACTCCTTAGGATAGTGATAAAGCGGGATATGAAATCCAAACTCCTCCTCTTCTTCTTCTTCTTCTTCTTCTTTGCCCAGGGGGCAAAATGCATCCCTTCATGACTCTCTCCTCAGGTGCTTTTGCCTGGCCAGAGTGAGTCCTTCAGCTGTTTTGTTTGCCTGAATTGAGAGCTAGGTATGTGTAGAAACATCTGGATTCTTGAATATCATTTACTGTACAGAGGCAAAGAGCACATCTGTTGCTCCATCCAATTCCCCCCCCGGCAATGTCCAATGCTGATATGTGGCCTCTGAAAGGTTTCCCATGCAGGAATGTGGCCCTCACACTAAAGGCATTTCCCTATCCCTGCAGTAACAGCTTATAGCATCCAAAAGGAAGTCCTGGCTGGCTGGCTGGCAGGCTGGTACAACATGGGACCAGGTTACCTACGAGATTGCCTGACCCCACACCCACTCACTGAACCCCTTTGACTGGTGGAACTGGCACGACTACAAGTGCCACATAATACCCATTCCAGATCTGTAAGAACGCAAAGTTTGGCAGCGCCTAAACTATGGAACTCCCTGCCTCTTGAGATCCTGCAGGTGCCTTCACTGTGCTCTTCTTGGAAGCTGCTAAAATACATTTTGGCTTTAGGCAAGCCTCCCCCAGAGCTTTCTAAAGTTGATGTGACCTTTCTTATTTTAACTTCCTGTGTGTCTTAAACAATTGCTAATTTTCATTAGCAGCTATTTCATTTTTTCTGTTTTCTGTTTTGCAAACTGCGGGTAGCGCTGTGGGTTAAACCACAGAGCCTAGGACTTGCCGATCATAAGGTCGGTGGTTCGAATCCCCGTGACGGGGTGAGCTACTGTTGCTCGGTCCCTGCTCCTGCCAACCTAGCAGTTCAAAAGCACGTCAAAGTGCAAGTAGATAAATAGGCGGGAAGGTAAACGGTGTTTCTGTGCGCTGCTCTGGTTCGCCAGAAGTGGCTTAGTCATGCTGGCCACATGACCCAGAAGTTGCACGCCGGCTCCCTTGGCCAATAAAGCGAGATGAGCGCTGCAGCCCCAGAGTTGGCCACAAGTGGACCTAATGGTCAGGGTTCCCTTTACCTTTATAAGGTTTTTCAGCAACAGAGCGGTGTCCAAATTTTATGAAATCAATAAAAGAAACTAATAAACGCTCCACAAGAACACTCCTGTTAAGGAGCAGGTCGTGGAGGCTTCCCTGTTGGGCTAAATAAATGGAGCAACACTCCTGTTAAGGAGCAGGTCGTGGAGGCTTCCCTGTTGGGCTAAATAAATGGAGCATCGCCCTCCCAGGATTCCGAACACCCACCCAAAGCCCCAAGGATACACTGAACAATTTGTTGCTGGTCCCACTTGCTTCTTATTAAACTTGAGCTTTTGCTGAGCTGACAGGAGAAGACAGGAGGGCATGCGGCTGCCCAGCTCCCAGTAGCAGCTGCAGAACTTAGAGGGAAGTTTGTTAATCCCTGAACTATAGTCCATTATGCTGCTTTTTTTTTTACATGCATTCGTAATCTCCCATGTATTGTTTATGGTTGCAGATTTCACTGATTGTCTGTTACGACCTCCAGCTAAGATCATAAAGCAATTGGTGTTTCTAGAATTACAGTCCTCACCTCAGCATTCAGTCAGTGGATTTTCTTAATATGGGACCAAGATCTTCCGTGCATTTTCGAGTGTGCGTGTGCTTTTAATGTTTCAATTCCAAGTTATCGGGGAATGTTTCATTTTGAGATAGTTTGCAGCCTTTGAAATGTGTTTGGGAAAGGGGAAGAATCTCATTCCAACTGTTATGACAAGACTTGAATTTCATCCAAAAGAAAAAACCCCTTCGCTCTTGAAACTCGTATCGTATTTCTCTTAAACACCAGGAAATATTCACAGGAAGTACGGCTGTAGGAGCGTTTGAGCTGTTTCTTATTGTTTGTTACATTCTGAAATAATACGACTCGAAATACTGATAAAACCAATATTCAAGCTGGTGTGGCAGTCTAATTTTATAAGGCTTTGCTACTGGAATATGCCCAGGTGAACACCGTACGACTTACTTCTGAGTAAACTCACATCGGTTTTGAGTTGCTCGATTGAACTCCCAGACGTCAGTGTTGCACCCGGAGATCTTCATCTCAAAATGCAAGCGTACAATTTTGACAATGTTTATTTATTAATCATCAAAGCTAATATAATGTTTTGGGATTTTTTTAAAAAAGGGGGGTGGAACCTGAGTGTTGTTGTTTTTTAAAGCAACAGCAAATATTCATAAGAAAATGCCCATAAAGCCAAGAGACTTTAAAAGCAAGAAGATATAATAGAATGACTCAAATTGAGGTTAAAATCAATAGTTTTAAAAACAAATAGGTAAAGGTAAAGGTACCCCTGCCCGTACGGGCCAGTCTTGACAGACTCTGGGGTTGTGCGCCCATCTCACTCAAGAGGCCAGGGGCCAGCGCTGTCCGGAGACACTTCCGGGTCACGTGGCCAGCGTGACATCGCTGCTCTGGCGAGCCAGAGCTGCACACGGAAACGCCGTTTACCTTCCCGCTGGTAAGCGGTCCCTATTTATCTACTTGCACCCGGGGGTGCTTTCGAACTGCTAGGTTGGTAGGCGCTGGGACCGAGCAGCGGGAGCGCACCCCGCAGCAGGGATTCGAACCGCCGACCTTTCGATCGGCAAGTCCTAGGCGCTGAGGCTTTAACCCACAGCGCCACCTGTGTCCTTAAAAACAAATACAAATACGCAAATAAAATGATATGTTTTAAAAACAAATACGCAAATAAAATGATATGTCTGAAAACGAAAAAGGTTTTCAGCAAGCGTTCAAAACAATGCAATGAAAGCAGAGAGCCAGTATAGTGTAGTGCAGGGGTCAGCAACCTAACGCCCATGGGCCACAAGTGGCCCATGGGGGGGCGTTTAACCAGCCCACAAGCTGCCCCCAAACCGAGCCACCTGCTCAGTGAGTCCCCACGCGCTGTGCTAAAGTGGCGCAGCCCAGCGCGGGAACTCGCCGGAAGTTGCGTCTGCACAGACGCAGACACCGGAAATCGTGGACATGTGCACTCACGCACACGCACAATCTGGCCCATGGAAGGGTCTCCGCTGGAGTGAACCGGCCCAGGAGAGGTAAACCTTGCCGCCCCCTGGTGTGGTGGTTAGCACTTAGGAAGCCAGGGTTCAAATCCCCACTCAGCCATGAAATTCACAGGGCAACCTAGGGTCAACCATTGCCTCCCAGCCTGCCCTACCTCACAGGGTTGTTATGGGGATTAAACACGGAGGAGAAGAAAGAAGTACAGTGGTACCTCAGGTTACAGATGCTTCAGGTTACAGACTTCACTAACCCAGAAAAAATACCTCGGGTTAAGAACTTTGCTTCAGGATGAGAGCAGAAATTGCATGGTGGCAGTGCGGTGGCAGCGGGAGGCCTCATTAGCTAAAGTGGTACCTCAGGTTAAGAACAGTTTCAGGTTAAGAATGGACCTCCAGAACGAATTAAATTCTTAACCCGGGGTACCACTGTATGCCACCCTGAGCTGCTTGCAAGGAAAGGTGGGATATAAATGCAAAGAAGAAGAAGGAGGAGGAGGAGGAGGAGGAGGAGGAGGAGGAGGAGGAGGAGGAGGAGGAGGGAGTTCTAGAAAGTTGATGCTACAACACAGATTTGTCGTATTTCTGCACATTCTCGTTTCTGCTGGCATTACAAGTTCCTCAGGGGAAAGGTAAACAGTGGGTTCTTCTCCTGCTCCATTCCCCCCTTTCTCATGAAGTCACAGTCTCTCTCTCTCTCTCTCTCTCTCTCTCTCTCTCTCTCTCTCTCTCTCTCTCTCTCTCTTTCTCTCTCTCTCTCCTGACTCCAAGGGCTGGAGCAGCTGCAAGGAGGCTTTGAAGTGAAACCTGAGGAGCAGAGTGTCATTAGAGGTGAGGCTTCCTGCCAGCTCGGGCGCCTGCCTCAAAATGGATCCCTGCGCTTGTTATGGCAAGGCCAGCTGGACGCAGGGCGCCCTCCGGAGCAGCCGCGGGAGCAGCAGCCGCGGCGGCCTGTGGGCCTGCGATTAGCAATGCCTGCCGCCCGCCCTCTGGGGGCTCCGCCGTCCTCTTCATGTGGCCCCGATGCCTGCGGACATGGCAAGGAAGGAGAAACAGATGTGTGTGCCGGCAGACGGAGCTCTACCCCAATGTCAAAACAAGGAAATGGAAACCCCCGAGCGACTCCACATGTCTTTGCTTTCGAGCTGCATGCCACATGCTGGGAGATCCTTCCGGTTCGCACATGTGTGCATGAGCATGCCAGGCACATTGGTGCTCAGGCTTCTTCTGAAAAAGGGGGTTGCGTTGCTCGCCGGATTCGTGGAGTGCGCGGTGTGTCGTTGCAATTCTTAACTGCAGCAATTTTGCAGCAGGCCAGCGCAGTTGCTGTCTAGGTGGGGGAACTGTCCCAGAGAGATTTCTTTTTGGGATCCGCTGAGTTTTCACCACGGCAGGAACCACCAATTTCAGTTCACATTTCGCAGATGGAGACCTCTGGTTAGTGAGAGAAGGGTATTCAACCTGGCAACCCCTGTAACGATGCATGCAGGCAGCTGTCTAGGCCCATGATAGATAGATAGACAGAATGCATAACAGCAGGACATCACATGTGGTGATGAATTCTGACTGCAGAGGTTCAGCTTGTAAAACACACTGAGCTTTAACAAAAGATCTTCATCCAGCTGAAATGCAGCCATTTGCCTTTAATTAGAAACACAAGGAGTTTCACAAAGTGGTATAATTTTTATGGTACTAGTGTGAAGTAAGAACCCCATCCAAGAAAAGGGAGGAATTAGCCTCTGCCTCATTATTCTCTGTCTTTCTCTATGCCAATATTTTGCAAACAAACTTGAAAGCCTCCTTATCACCACATTCATTTCACAAACCGAACGGCACTCTCCAACTTTGGATGTCATCACTCCTGCTCTGGAAAATGTCCTAAAGTTGTGCTCTCCCTCTACCTCCTAAATGATGGCTTCACCCAGACATTTCATTTTAGAAAGAACACTCCCACATTACTTCAAATATCTCATTAGCGAAAACATGTTAAGGCAATTCTAGGTGTGATTGAAAAAGTCACCCCCCACAAGACCTTGTTTTC
The DNA here is from genome assembly GCF_964234715.1 of Podarcis melisellensis. NCBI lineage: Eukaryota > Metazoa > Chordata > Lepidosauria > Squamata > Lacertidae > Podarcis > Podarcis melisellensis. The sequence goes on from NC_138537.1 coordinate 8,715,975, forward strand.
TCTGTGCCAGAGAAACAGTCAAATGCTTCTTTATAGAGGTTGTGGTCCCTTCCAACAATTCTATGAGTCTATAGATACATAGAGCCTTCGCTTGCTTGTGTTGCTTTGTAACAAACACGAAACTGAAAGCTGCTCAGGAATTCATTTTAGAAATCTCCTGCCGAAAATGGAGCTCAAGAGTGTAACACAGAACGCTGTGAAACCCCAGAACAACCTCAGAAGGAGGGAGAATCTGTTCATCCCTGGGTCTGACACCATACACCAGCCCACGTTTCCATTAGTCAAATGTCTTTAGAGGAGCCTAGGAGCGGAGGAGTAGAAATAAACATCACTCCAGCACTATCTGAATTGGGTCTGCGCCGACTGTGAGCAGTGTCAACACCAGGTTATCGTGCCCCGTGTCATTCCTGATTTTAGAGATGCAACGTCATCTCGCTTCCTGCCACATCGATGCTGGGATGCCAGAAGGGCCAGAGACAAGTGCAATCCATCAATTGCTTCCCAACTCTTTGATACGCATCAGGACGTTCACAAGAAAGGGCAATTTGGCAGCATGGAAGCCTGAGCGATCCATTCTTTATACGGATTGCCAGCATCCTCTTAGCCCTTTGCCAGAAGCAGAGAAGAACAAGAATTCTGAGTGGGAAAACAGTACAATAAAAATAATTTTTTTTAAAAAAACCTAAACTAAACAAAAGCCAAGAGCCGCTCCGTCTCCCACCAACACACACAGACCCCGAGCGCGACTCCAAATCTCCAGCTTATTTGAGACACTGCCTCAGGACAACGGGCAAGGAACAAAAGGGAAGCAAATATTCTTGGAGGAGCTCGGGGTATTATTCCCAGATCTGAGCTCCAAAACTAGGACACGGCAAAACAAAAGCAAACGAAAGAGACGGCGTGTTGATGTTCTCACAAAGCGTAAATAGTTGGATCAAGGCTGTCGGTAATTACTGGAACAACAGAGTCATAAAAAAGAGGGGGAGAAGGCCCACAAATAACTACACAGGGGCCAGGACGAATTCAAGGACTCTGTATCTCTTGACTGGGAACTGGAAGAGAAGGGATTCAATGAACTCAACTCTGGAGGGCCTCCTTCTCCCGTCATACAGAAACACCTCTCCTATCACCGTGGAGCTAATTTCTGTAGATGAACACAAAATTTCTGTCTTGCATTTGTCGTTTAATGCTAAGGCGAGGCTAGGAAGAGTAAGAGAGAGTGTCCTCCCTAAAAGAGGGCACATGTTGCGGTGAGACCTGGAGACTGACCTCCTGGTTGTGGGTGGGTATATTGGACAGCCACAACACCTGGTTGGTAGGTCCCTCGTTGCTGGGTTTAATCTGGCCATGGGAGCTGTCTAAACAGACCGAGGGACCTATATATACCTATGCATGTGACCCAGAGCTTCCTCTTTCAGCTCGTGCATCGGAACACCTGATAGAATCCAGGGACTCAACTTGGTTTGGTCAACCCCCCGAAAGGGGGTTGTGCCCGTGTCTGAGTCCAGGGGAGCATCTGGAGAGTGGACATAGTCTGTTCCTGGGCTTTCCACCTACCTCAGGTGTTCACCCTTGGCTGACCTATGATAAAGCTCTGGGTCAGCACTACCTGCAAGGGTGCAGGGAGCTAGTCAAACCAGAGCCTATGCAACCACTCACTTTCTGTAATCAATAAAGTTGTGGCCTAAATTCTGCCAAAAACCAAAACTAAAATTTGAGTCAAATATGTGTTTATTTAGGGGGGAGGTCTCTGGGTCTGAACACACAAAAGGCCAGGCCTTTTCCTGAATTCCCTGAGAGCAGTCCTTCAGCTGTTTGTTCCGGCGGTTCCTTTGCATCATTCTTCCCTGTGTGATTATCCGTCTGCCAAAAGTGCATGGCTGGCGCATTGCAAAATATCAAAACCAAACCCAACCACCAAACCCCACCCAATATTAGAATGGCTACAGATGGTACTGAGATTTTTTATTTTAGTTTACATTTGCCTGGGATTTTGCACTCTAAGGTAGGGTTGCACCGTTCCTTATCTCCTTGGCCTGGGGGTCTTATAACTCCCTACCTGCCAACATTTCTAGCTAGCGTGGTGCAAGTTAAGGCCTGGATGAAGGGAAAGAAAGAGAAATTTCAGCTCCAAAAGGCAGGATTCCCAAAGAAGCCCTGAATTATCGTGAGTGTTTCTCTCCCCAGCCGGGCAAAAAAGGTCAAGTGTGACCGCAGGCCAACCTGATTGCCAGGAGACCCCCCACCCCCGCCCCCCTTGCACCTGTTTTTCCGATCTCTTTCCACACTCACTGCTCGTCATTTATCAACCCTGCCAAGATTATTCCCTTAAGCACATCCGCTGGAAAAAACCCAACAAGTCAGCTAAGCGGTCGCATTTGGACAGACAGATGTTTGTTTGCATGCACACTAATGGCTGGTGTTTGCGCTACCAATGGGTGACAGGAAATGAGGCCATGCAGGTGCCGGTGGTGCTGATGGAGCAGCATTTTGCAACGGCGTCCCCTAGTGGGACCATATAGCACAGTCAACTTCCACAAGTCTCTCCCCTCCCTGCCCATTTTCAGCGGCGAATTTCTGCCACTGCCCTCCAGCGAATCTAGACCCCATTCGCACTATACCTTGCACTTATAACAGTCATAGATTTAAAATCATAGAATTCTAGAGTTGGAAGGGACCCTTGAGGATCATCTAGTCCAACACACACACACACCCCGCAATGCAGGAATATGCAGCTGTTCCAGGTGGGGATCAAACCTGTGATTGTGGTGTTATCAGCACCACATTTGAAGAATCCAGGGAACCGTAAGTGCAAACTCCCTGGGGCCTTGGGTACCCCAGCATCCACAAAATTCTCCAGGAAGGGGCCAGGCACCCACAAATTTTGGTGTCAGGGCCATGCCGCTGCATGGCACCCACAGCCCCGGGCACCCACAGTCGAGGAGCCAAGTTGGCACTTCTGCTGGGAACTGTAGTTTATTAAGGGCACTGTGAGTTTTTAGAAGACCTTTATACCCCACACTGAGCTACAATTCCCAGCAGTGATTAATCATCAGTCTCTTTTCCCAGAGAACTCCAGTGCTTTAAATCCTTGTTGTGTTGTTTATTTTGTTGATTTAGGTTTGCGGGGGGGGGGAGGACTTGCCGTTTATGTGTTTGCAAAAATTATAAACAGGGTTGCAAGAGAGGGTAGAGATGTCTGCGGGAAGGAAGCATGAAATTGGAGAACTTCTATTACAGGAACAGCCTATTCATCCATGTTGGCACAATGGGACTAAGTGTCTCCACCCGTGCAGAGCTGGGCATGGAGTGAAGTAGGTCACGAGATGGCTTTGGCACATGCCCAGTCTTCAACTTTCCACCCAAATTTAATACGCCATGGCAAAACTGCCAGAAATGGACAGGATGGTGTCATTTTAAATGTGAGTGGAGCTAGGCACACAAGGACAGAACCGCATTGCACAGACCCACTCAACCAACACACGGTGTGTTGGAAGCTGAAAAGCTGCTTTTGCAAATCCCTCTCCAGCCATCAAACCCACTGGGTAGCTGTAGCAAGTCCCTAGAACCATAGAACTGTAGGGTCATCTGGTTGAAACACTGTGCAATGCAGGAATCACATCTAAAGAATCAACCATGGCAGATGGTCATCTGTTTAAGAACCTCCAGTGAAAAAACTCTATTCTGCCTCGGTCGGACCACACCTGCAATATTGTATCCAGTTCTGGGTGCCACAGTTTAAGAAGGATGTTGACAAGCTGGAAGGCGTGCAGAGGAGGGTGACCAATGTGATCAAGGGTCTGGAAACCAAGCCTGATGAGGAATGGTTGAAGGAACTGGATATGTTTAGCCTGGAAAAGAGGAGCTATGACAGTCATCTTCAAATATCTAATGGGTTGTCACATGGAAGATGGGAGCAAGCTTGTTTTCTCCTGCTCTGGAGGGTCGGACCCGAACCAATGGCCTCAAATTACAAGAAAGTATATTCTGACTAAACATCAGGACAAACTTCCTGTCAGTAAGAGCTGTTCATCCATGGAAGAAACTCCCTCAGGAGGTTGTGGAATCTCCTTCGTTGGAGGTTTTTAAGAAGAGGTTGGGTGGTCATCTGTCATGGCCGCTTTACCTGAGATTCCTGCATTGCAGGGGGTTGGACTAGATGACCCTTGGGGTCCCTTCCAACATTTCTATGGTTCTAAGAGTCTACCACGTTCCCAGTCTCTCTCACACTGTTCCCTTTCTCTCTCAGTTTAGCTCTAACCAGCATTATAAGGTTTCAGTGTGAATATAAAGGAGATGTGAATCCTAAGATACTTCCTTGCTCACTGAGAAGTGTTGCAGGCATAATAACAAAATTTATTCCCCTTATCTCAGCAATGGCTGTGCATTCCTTAGGGCACTTGCAGGTGGCTTGGTGACATTTCTGCCTGGACGTAAACAGCACCTGCTACCAGAGAAAGTGGCGGCTACCACATCTTTAAGCATGCCTTAATGCGCCTTGTGCATGTGGGGTTATTATTGTATGTCCAGTGTCTCCTGCTCTTTGTCATAGGTATCTAGGATGCAAAGGAGTTTCGCCACTATCTGCACCGTGCTCTTAATATACTTCCCCGGCAGATGGAATAACTTAGTTAACAGACTATTTAAATTCCTAGGGGGGCACCTGTAACTATTAGAAATTGATTTTATGAGCCTGTTACACAAACATTACTCTTCGAGGTCTGAAGCACATTGAAATTCTTCCTGTTCGCTCGCAAACAGATGGCGCTTGGAATTTTTTTTCTCCCCCTCCAAACTGACTCGTATTCATAAATAATAACCTCCAATCCCTCTTGCAAGACAGAAACAATTCTAATTAGAACAGTGCGAATCAACCATGTTTCTCCTCGCACATTTCCCTGTGTTGTTTTTTTTTAAAATAAAACAGAGCGAGGAGAATTGTAGGTGGGGGAGAGAAAGACTTCTCCAAAATTAGGGAGGATATATCTATTTTTTTGTCTCTCTTTTCTGGCAGACCCATCCTCGGGCAAGCGTTTGTGAGATGTACAGTATGTTTGTCATAATTAGGTGAGGATCAAGAGAAAGTGGGCTTCAGCGTAACTCGCCAGAGCCCTGGAACCCAGACAGAACAAACAGGCAATATGGCCGTTCCAAAAGGAGCCAGCCGATGCAATTTGGGGGCAGCGAATGAGGAGCCATGTCGGCTGGTGGAGCAGGAACGCAATACTCCCTCAGCGAGAGTCTGCGAGTCTCTCAAAGGCCCTTATGAGGCTGCACCTGCAACACTCTGTTAAATTGCGGGCATCTTGGTACCAAGAAAATGTCAACAAATTGGAGGAAATTCAATGTGGAGAGGAGGAGGAGGAAACGGTGGATGGGGTAGGGTGGGGGAAGGAAAGGGAACAGATTAAAGAGCTGGAGGGATTGATTTCTAAGATTAAAAGAACTGAATCTGTCAAGCTCGAGTAAGCAACAGCTAAGTGTGTTCGAGAAGTGGGGGAAGGGACATGGGGATGGCCTGCGGATATCTAAAGCTCTTTTTCCCCCCTTCCGTTTTTAATTTTCCACACTTCAAGAAGGAAAGGGCAATTACACTGAGTGCAAGTAACTCTGAGAAAGGGGTCATGAGGAACAAAGAAATAGATAATTCGCGAGTGTCCCCGAAAAACTAGGACATCCTGTTTTTTCTCATGAGAACAGCAGCCATTTTGGATGCCATGATCTCATGCCATTTCCTCCCCCCCCCCAAAAAAAAACAACTTTGAGGGGCTGTGATCTTGCCTGGCACCCCAAACCATGCATTTTTGGGTGTCGTATGCCCCCAAAGTGCTTTTTGGGGGGGAACCAAAGAGAGAGATCAGCAGAGATCATGGTGTCCAAAATGGCTGCCATTCTCTCACAAGAAAAATGTGGGAAGTTGGCATCCCACAAGATTGTGTCCCAAATTTTGCTGTTGTGGTGTTGGAGGGTATGGAAATATACACTTTAATTTGGTGGTTTTTCATGTTGCGTTAGTAGGGGTTCCTCAGTGAGACGAGCAATTGCTGGCAAGCTTCCCCTATAAACAGCTTCCGTATTACCAAATGTTTTCCACAGCAGTGGGCATTTCTAGGCCACATCCGCTTCATACATTTAAAACATTCTTATAAAATCATGGCTCCTCCCCCCCCCCAAAAAAAAAGATTCCTGGGAACTGTAATTTGTTAAGGCTGTCCTAACAACTCTCAGCTCTCTTAACGAGCTACAACTCCCAGGATTCTTTGGGAGGAGCCATGATTACTGAAATGTCACATAAGATCATTTTAAATGTATGATGCAGGTGTGACCTCATAGCACACTCTCCAATCAAGACGAGGCAACGGGGAGGCCCAACAGGCTTTGTTCATAGCTGTCAACATTTCCCTTTTTTTAAGGGAAATTCCCTTATTCCAAATAGGATTCCTCGCAAGAAAAGGGAAAAGCTGACAGCTATGGCTTTGTTTGGGCCTTGCATGAACCAAGTGTGCCGTCAAACATTCCGCCCACAAATCCTCTGTGGTGCACAACAGGATAGTCAGAGGTTCTCTGGCAGTGGAGAGCATTTCTAAAGGGTTCCTGGAAAATAAAATGCTTGAAAACCGCTGCTTTAATTTGCGGAGATAGATAAATAGAATTGTGGTGTAGGAGATCATGGGTTTGGATGGGAAAGGCTTTCATCCAGCCCTGGCTTATCAGCTGGCTTTAGGAAAGTTCCCACTTCTTCATGTAACTTTCCTCCCGAGGCTGTTTTAGGGACATGCAAGATAAGAACAGTAAAACAACTCCAAGGGAAGTAATGAAGTTTTGCCAAACCCACTTTCCTATCCAGTTCTAAAATCTCCTTCCCCTTTGATCTTGTTTCATCTCCTCTCCGCATTTTCCCCTTCCATTTTTTTCACCCTTATTGTTAAAGAAGAAATGCGTAAGCCTCAATATGATGTTTGCCACCTGACGATGACTTCAGGCTGAGAAATGTCTTGGGCCATCACATCCAAGCAAACTTATCACTTCACATTAACTCAGACACAATCCTTTTTGACGGAGGCAATTTACACATTAAACTGCAAGGCATCGGTGAACCGCATTTTGAGATGAATTTATAAGTTCCTTCCAGGGTGTAGCAAAATCCGAGGGATTTTGAAGGAGGCCAAAGTTGCAATAGAACTGGTCCAATCCCTCAGGAATGCAAGATTCAAACACAATACCCTTTTAGAGATTCAAATACTCTTTTAGTGATGAGGCAACCAAAACTATGCGCAATACTCCTAGTAGAATCACACCATAGTTTTGTGGAATGGCATTATGATATCAGCAGTTTTATTTTAAATTCCTTTCCTAATGATCCCCACCATGGAATTTGCCTTTCTTGCAGTTGCCGCACACTGAATCAGCATATTCACTGAGCTATCCACTTTGACCCCAAGGTTTCATTCCTGGTCAGTCCCCATCAGTTCAGACTGCATGGGCATATATTTGAAATCAAGATTTATTATTTGTTTTTGCCCTGGCATGTATCATTTTACATTTGAGAGATTCAACCTACTGAAGTACAGTGTCCAGTTCTGGACACCACAATTTAAGAAAGATATTGACAAGCTGGAAGGTGTGCAGAGAAGGTCGACCAAGATGATTATTTGATTGTTTGATTATTTGATTGTTGTTAGCCACCCTGAGCCCAGCTTTGGCTGGGGAGGGCAGGATATAAATAAAAAATTGTATTATTATTATTATTATCAAGGGTCTGGAAACCAAGCCTTATGAGGAATAATTGAAAGAGCTGGCTATGTTTAGCCTGGAGAAGAGGAGACTGAGAGGAGAAATGAGAGCCAGCATCAAATATCTAAAGGGCTGTCACATGGGAGATGGAAGAAACTTGTTTTATTGTGCTCTGGAAGATGGGACCTGAAACAATGGATTCAATATACAAGAAAGGAGATTCTGACTCTACATGAGGAACAACTTTCTGATGGTAAGAGCTATTCCCTCATAAGGTGGTGAACTCTCTTTCCTTGGAGGTTTTCAAACTGAGGTTGGATGGTCATCTGGTCAAGGATTTTTTAGTTGAGATTTCTGCATTGCAGGGGGTTGGACTAGATGACCGTTGGGACCCTTTCCAGCTCTGCAATTCTGTGTGTGAGCCAGCTGTTTCACAAAGATTTTGTTGAATGGTGCTCTGGCCTTTCCCGGCAGCTTCTTTTTTGCCTTTTTAGTGCTATACTCTGGCTGAATCTGAATTATTCTTTTCATGACATTTGGGTTCCTTGGCACAGATTTTGCATTTGCTTCTCCCCAGCACACCTCACTCTGACATACCACGCAGACAGGCCTGACAGCTAAGAATGGAGGAGGGAAGGAAGAGGGGAAACTATCCCATTTATACTTGATGAATAAATTGCTCGCAGAAAACCGTCTGAAACTGGGCAAAATGAAAACATCCTTCAGAATGAGAGGAACGTTGGATGGACTCGTGCCCAGCTACGAATTCCACTTGGGATGAGAGGATGACTCAGGCTATCAACGTTATGTCCTTGGCTAAATCACAGAGCCAAATCAGCCCCTCAGAATTCAGAGGGGGTGAAAGCAAGCCTTGGTCATTGCCGAGAACAAAAATGGCAGAGATCTCACAGCAAATTCTACTGATCACAGTTCAGAAGCCATTCGAGATCTAATTCAGCAGTGGCAAAGAAGGCTAACTTCTCTGTCACCCCTGTGATGTGCTCTCTCTAGAGCGGCAAAGGCCCGTTGGGTACCAGCACGAAACAGCAGCTTATGGAGCCACCGTAACCAATTTGCAAAGCCTTTTGCAAAAAGCAAACATCTCGCATCCATACTGACCTTGCTGCTGTTGTTGTGGCAGAAGTCAGAAACGGAAGGGACAGGGATACCACACATCTCCATAAGTCCATTGGCAATTGTCCAATGTTTGCACTCTCTCCTCTCAAAAAAACCACACACCCCCAGAGGGCAGAGTATTGATCTGGGACTGTGATTTAAAATCTTTTGCTGCAGACTGCTTGAGAGGAATTCAACATTGTGCTGAGCTGATGGTTCCACCCTCCCTAGGCAGTGTTCTGGGGCTTCTCCCAACCCCACAGAGCCAATTTCAGGGGGTACATGGGGGGAAGAGAGTGGAGAAAGCCCCATTGCAGAAGTGGCCAGGGCTGTCTTAAGTATATGCAGCGCCAGGGTGCAAAGATCCGCCTGGCACACATACCCCCGGTTGCCCAATCTCAAGCACACAGGAAGGCAGAGCCAGCCGGCTGCCTTAGTGTCTTGCTGGCTCAGTTGCCCCTGAACTCATGGTGCAGAGCCACCCGCAGCAGAAGAGCCCGCCGTGGCGCTCCAACCGATGGGTGGGCTCTTCCCGGACTCAACTCTCGGGCCCTGGACTCTCAGCCTGGCACCCCTGAGAGCCCGGCGCCCAGGTGCCCTGCACCCCTAGCACCTATGGGTAAGACGGCCCTGGAAGCGACAGTCCTTGTGCAGGACTTCCACTGACTTGACCCATTAGCTGAATCACTCCTTTGCTATGATGGTGCTGTTACCTAATATGGTATGGTATCCTTTCAAAGGGGCAGCCAACTAGCCATCACTTACAGCAAAAAATGAGAAAGACTATAGCTAATATATCTTGTTATAGGATTTTAGGACTGGCTTGGATGATGTTTTGGGTCTCCTCCAAGCCAAAGAACATCAGCCAGGCACCTACAGTAAGTACTGACATGACGCATGAAGCTGATCTATAGATTTCCAGTGTATTTGTACTTGTTTTATGAATGTAATTTTATTGTTGATCTTGCACTGCTCACTACCAGCAAAGAATTATTTTACTTTATTGCAAATAAATAAATAATAATAATTACTTGGAAGAACACGGGATTATACAGTGCTAACTACTTTGTTCATTGGAAACGGGGGAGAGGAAATCATTTTATGCATGCCTGGATTTTCCTAGTGCCTTGGGAGAAAGAAAGAAAGAAAGAAAGAAAGAAAGAAAGAAAGAAAGAAAGAAAGAAAGAAAGAAAGAAAGAAAGAAAGAAAGAAAGAAAGAAAGACACCAGGCCATTGGAAGTAGAAGGCAGATGCTAAACTATAACTACTGTCATATGCTAACCAAGTATTTGCTGGTTATCAATCTGGGTCATGAACTCTGAATAACCTCGTTCAAGCATTACTGATCAAGACTCCTACAGAGGAAAAAGCCCAGGGTGTTCTCTTTTATTCTGTATGAGAGGACTTGTTAACGCTTTGCAGCCGGGGCTCAATGCGAGCCACAGCGTTCACCAGCATTGGCATTCAAAGCCTAGGTCATTCAAAGCGAAGGAACCCCACCATGGAGCAGAGCAAGGCATTTGAAAAGGAGTTCTGTAAAGGGAATGTGCAGAGAGCCTTTTCCTCCCCAGAACTAGCGCAACCACCTTGCACACATCTGGTAGCATGAGCAGCTATTTCATTCTCACGGGTTATATGCTCTTTTATTTATCAAATGATTTGTGCTTTTGGTTTTTGCCCAGGATGCGTTTACAATCCTGAAGTAAATATTTACCATAAAAACAGAGGACATTAAAGGAATGCTACCATTCAGAAAACAGAAACACTTTCACCACTCCACTTATAAACTTCAGTCGTGTTGCTTCTTACTTGCTTTTGCTCTAAAGTCCCAATAAGGGTTGCAGATGGCCCTGTGGGTTAAACCACAGAGCCTAGGGCTTGATGATCAGAAGGTCGGCGGTTCGAATCCCCGATACGTGGTGAGCTCCCATTGCTCGGTCCCTGCTCCTGCCAACCTAGCAGTTCAAAAGCACATCAAAGTGCAAGTAGATAAATAGGTACTGCTCCGGCGGGAAGGTAAACGACATTTCCGTGCACTGCTCTGGTTCACCAGAAGCGGCTTAGTCATGCTGGCCACATGACCCAGAAGCTGTATGCCAGCTCCCTCGGCCAGTAAAGCGAGATGAGCGCCGCAGCCCCAGAGTCGTCTGCAACTGGACTTAACTGTCGGGGGTCCCTTTACCTAAAGAAGTCCCAAAGGTGGCAAACTTTCCTCATAGGGAATTTGCTCATCCCCTTGATCATTCTGCTTGCCCTTTTGTGAACCTTTTCCAGCTCTACAATAGATACCTCTTAAAATGAGGTGACCTGAATTGTACCCATAGATTTCTATAATGGCATTATGACCACCCAACCAGTTCACAGCTGGCTTTGAATCAGGATCAGCCAGAGCACTGAGGCGATGCTGCAGAGCTACCCTCCTGACACCGGCATGCCAGAGAATTTTGAAAAATATCAAAACGGGAGTAGAAATTGGCGATGTTCAATTATTCATCTCATGCCCAGAATGGAAATCAATCCAGCAAAAATGATTGATATTCGCTGCTGTTGTTGCATGTGTCTGTCCCCTACATTTGCATTGCGATTCCTCTGCATTGAAATGAACGGTCTGGAATTATAGAATGACAGAATTGTAGAAGTATCTGAAGAAGTGTGTATCTGAAGAAGTGTGCATGCACATGAAAGCTCATACCAAGAACTAACTTAGTTGGTCTTTAAGGTGCTACTGGAAGGAATTTTTTTTGTTTTGACTATGGCAGACCAACACGGCTACCTATCTGTAACTAGAATTGTAGAGTTGGAAGAGAACCCCGAGGGTCATCTGGTCCAGCCCCCTATTGCAGGAATCTCAACTAAAGCATCCATAACAAGATGGCCGTCCAACCTCTGCTTAAAAACTGAATAAAACAATTCCTTCCAGTAGCACCTTAGAGACCAACTAAGCTTGTTGTGTGGCGAGTTCCTGCCTCCCCCCAGTAGGAATAAAGACACAGGACACAATTATTTAAGGTTAATGTCTAAAATTGGCCACAACTTTATTGGTTACAGGTGATGAGCAGTATTGGCTTAGGCATTGGTCCTATCTGACTATCCAGCTTCAGCCTGTTTACTTGAAGACTGGGAAGGGTTAAAATCAACAGGGGGAGCCCTGCTGATGCACATCAAGTAGGGACTCCCCCAGGGTCACCGCTCGGGGGCGCACTTTAGGCCCTGGCCTCCATAGGCTTCGGACGAGGCAACGCCCCCCAGAATCCTTTACCGGACTACCCTTCAATATTTGGGGGAGGTGATGGTGCTCCTCCACCCCCCCCCCACATCTACATAACAACACCCCTACCAATGCTTAACCACCCAAACCAAGGTGTTGTGACGATTTGCTACGAGGTAGGCGAAAAACCAAATGGCCAGTGCCAATTTGCCAAGTGGAAAAAATTCCTACCAGGCCCCTTAACGGTGACCAACCGAAGTCCATAGCAAGGTCAGAAGGGAAACTATAAAGGGCGGGTGGGTGGGAAACCACAACAGCTGCGCGGACCAAAGAGGGGGATCCCGGAGCCACGCTTGCCTTAAGTGAGGCAAGCCACACCCCCTGAGCCAGCCGATTGGCTGGCTCAGGGAATGACGCAGCCCGAGGATTCCCCTGATTGTGCGGGACTGGAAACCAGCCTCCGCGTGCGTGTCGGGGGTGTGAGCCCGCAACCCCACCTCCTCCTGATGTTGGAAGTGGCTTTATTGATATGAGCTTGTTTTTAAAATATATATATATTAAATTTTATTAACATATAAAACACATACATATACATTTATACACAATTACACAATACACATACATGACACACTACCTTATTTTCATAACATAAAACATACCTACATTACATTATATAATACCTACCTATACTGTACATATCAACACACCTACACACCTACTCCACTCAAACACCCACCAAGTGACTTGACTTCCAGCCTTTCTTGTTACGCTACTATTTTTCCAACTAGCTTAAACACATTTCATTATTTCTTTAATCTCTTCTTCTATCTTAACTTTACTCTCCTTTCACTCTAATCATTTTCTGGATTCACTCAATATCTGTCAGAAATTCTACTTTTTCCACATAAATTTTGATGTATTCCTTAAAGATAGCCCACTCTTTATTCACTTTTTGTACTTTTTGGTATGAGGTTTCGTGTGCATGCACACTTCGTGACCAACACGGCTGTAATTAAACACTACCCACCTGTAATTAAAAATCGAAGTTCTTCCCTATGTTTAGTCGGAATCTCTTTTCTTGTAACATTTAAGCCATTGGTTTGAATCCTACCCTACAGAGAAGGAGAAAACTAGCTTGCTCCATCTTCCATGGGACATCCCCTTAGATATTTGAAGATAGCTATCATATTCCCTCTCAGTCTCCTCTTGTCCAGGCTAAACATGCCCCAATCCCTCAACTGTTCCTCATAGCCAGTGTTAGAAACTTAGATATGAAATCTAGGAGCTAAATGGCACCTTAAATGTAGGTTATGGGCGCAACAATGGAATGTCTAGGCACATTTTTTTATAACAAGAATACAAAGCTGAAAATGAATGAACTGCAGCTAAAATATTATGTTTGTTTTTCACATGGTCTAGTCCTTCCCCTGCCCAGCCCCCTAATATTCTTAAGAGGGTCTCCTCTCCAGTCTTCAGAGAGTAGCTGGAAGTGGGGAGGCAGAAAAAGGTCCTTCTTTCCTTCCACTCTATGGTTTTAATCTGAAACCTTAGGCACAGTACTGCACCGGAGCTCAGAAACTGCTCGCAGTAATGAAATTGGCTGTCGCAAAATGTGCCTAGAACAATGGGAGTCAAACACTGTTCATAGCATTTGGTTTCCAGACCCTTGACAATCTTGGTTGCCCTCCTCTGCACACGTTCCTGTTCGTCAACATCATCCTTAAATTGTGGCGCCACACAGTATTCCAGGGGTGGTCTGACCAAGGCAGAAGAGAGCAGGACTATGACTTCCCTTGATCGGGACATTATACTTCTGTTGATGCAGCCTGGAATAGCATTTGCTTATTGGGTTGCTGCATCACACTGTCGACTCATGTTAAGCTTGTGGTCCACTAAGACCAATAGATCCTTTCACATTTACCACTGGTAAGTCAGGGGTCCCCCATCGTATATGTGCTACAAGATTGCTATAAGAATTCCACACCATGGATATCACCAATATAAGAATTGAATACAGTGGTACCTTGGGTTACAGACGCTTCAGGTTACAGACGCTTCAGGTTACAGACTCCGCTAACCCAGAGGTAGTACCTCAGGTTAAGAACTTTGCTTCAGGATGAGCAGTAGGAGGCCCTATTAGCTAAAGTGGTGCTTCAGGTTAAGAACAGTTTCAGGTTAAGAACGGACCTCCGGAACGAATTAAGTTCTTATCCCAAGGTACCACTGTAGATTGTATTTCCTGATCAATCTGCTGGACTTTAATTTCTCATAATATGTTTTGTTTATATGATAAGTTAGCCTATAGAACCATATATTTTGATATGATATGTTGAATCGCATTTTAAAATAATTTATATAGTTACATACAGCCTGTTACGTTGTTTGTATTGTTATAAGTGTAGAACCTGACATTGTCCCTATTGAAATTCATTCTGTTAGTTCAGGCCCAATTCTCCAATCCGTTAAGGTCATATTGAATCCCAATTCTGTCTTCTGCAGCATTAGCCACCCCTCCCAGCTTGGTGTCATCTGCAGATCTGACGAGCAACCCCTCAATTCCTTCATCCAAGTCATTCATAAAGATATTGAACAACAGCAACAGGCCCAAACAGAATCTTGCGGCACCCCTTGTCACTTTTTTCTGGGATGACCTGAAGTGGAATGGAAACAGTACTGCTTGCATGACAGAAAGCAATAACTTCCTTCATCCCTACAGCTGAAGTTGAATGGGAACTGTGCTGCACCATCTTAGCCCCTCCAAGGCAGGGTGTAAAACCAACACAAGCAAACAATAAAATAAGCCTGAAAGGAATAAAGCCATTCAACCACCTAGCAATGCCTGGGCTATCCCTCCCCCCCCAAAAAAAACAACAACAACCAGGCACCAAAAAGATTGCGGGATCAGTGTTCCTTCCCAGCTCTGTCCCACATCAGTTTCCACATAGAAGTTACTTTGTCACCAGATTTAGAGGAGCATTTTTCTGCATGCAAGGCTTAAATCTGCTCAAAGCCGCTCTTGGGCTCTTTATATTAACCTCTGAGCATTGTTCGTGCAGAAGAGAAAACCAAGGAAGATTTGTCTTGCAAATGAGCATTCTGGTCCCTGGAGGCATTAATGCATTCCAATCACAAGCTGGCCGGCAACAGCAATGACAGTTTTAAGCATTGTGTTTATCCCCCCCCCCCAAAAAAAAAACACAACATCTGTATTTGTCTAAGTGAAACAAATTAACCTGCGAGACAACTTCTCTTAGTCTTCTGAGAGAGACGTCACCCAGAACTTTGACACCTGTATACTATATAGCTCAGAGAGTGGTATCGCCATAGCATCAAGGCAGAACTTTGGGGCAGGGCACCTGAGTTCTTATTTATTTATTTATGTATCTATCCATCATTTAAATATTTATAAACTGCATTTTTAATATATAAAATGCCAGAACTGAAAAAAACACAGTACTACAATAAAAGCACCAAGGAAACATCCATAAAAGCTGGTTTGGCAGGGACTCTCAGGTTTGGAAGGCCTGTCAAAATAGCATGGTTTTTAGCAGACATGGCAGGAACAGTTCCTGCTCCTTTGTCAAGGAGTTCCACAGGTCAGGGCCCGCCACACTAGAGCTCAGGCCCTGGTAAGGCCAACCAGGGTATATGGATGTGCAGAGACCTTAGAGCTTGGAGTGGAGCATAAGAAATCAGGTGGTCCTTTAAGGGACTTTGGTTGCCTTGAGAATAACACAGGCACCTTGAACCTAAACCAGGAGCAAATCAGTGTGGCTCAGGGGAGGCTAGACTATTAGAGAAGATTGGGGAGGGGGCAAACCTCATTCTGCTGCTGTCAGCCACCCCCACCTGCCTGCCTTCTTACTTACATCTCTTGTCTTCCACCCAATGTGAGGGGGAAATCTTTTTGGGGTTTCAATACGGGGACACGCACCAAGTTCCCGATTGGCCAGGCTTTGTTTAGTGACACATTGCAGGGCAGAGTCCAGCGTGTATGCAAGAGCTCTCTGTTAGAAGCCAATACTCCGTACGGAATGCCACACATGCACACTCCGTATGGGCTGCCGCTTGCACGCCATGGCTGTATGGGCTGCTGTGCAAGCGGCATCCCATACGGACTGCACATGTGCGGCCACTGTACATGATGCCACACATGCGCAGTCCATACGGGCTGCTGCTCATGCACAGCAGCCATACGGGCCACTGCCTGCCTGGCAACTGTACAGTATGGTTACCAGATTTTTTTTCAATGAGTCCAGGGACACTTTTTTTTTTTTTAAAGCTGAGTAGCAACAGGGAGTCAGTAGTGGGGATGGTGAGCCAAAAGACCCTGGGCCCAAGCAACACATGCATATTGTATAAAAGTGCAAAGCCTTTCACCCTGTGAAACATAAATGTGCAGATTTTTTTAAAAAAACTGGACATCGCCCACCTGCCTGAAACTCCTGAGCCTTCCCTGATTTGTCAAAACAAAGGGGGGAAGCGGGTAGGAGATCTGTACCACCAGACATCCCCGGTTCCCCTTCGACAGTGGCAGCAGCAGCAAGCAGCTCCTGAAGCCAGCCAGAGCCAACTGCGCAACCAAGCTGGCTCCGGGCTGCGGCAGCTGCTGCCGCCACATTTCCTAGGGACAGATTTGCAAATCTGGGAACTGTCCCCAGGACCCAGAGCCATCTGGTAACCCTACCGTACAGGCTGCCACGCAAGCGGCATCCCGTACGGACGGCACATGTGTGGCATTCCATATGGAGTGCGCATGAGCGGCAGCCCGTACGGATACCCGTATGGACGGAGCACGAGAACAGCAGACCCTCGGCCTCTCTACAGCTGGGCAAAGGCAGGGGCCATCTTGTCACACACACACACACCCAGAGTGGCACCTGGGGCAACCCACCCCCTCCGCCCCCCTTCCTATGCCTCTGCATGCAGGGCCTTCCTTGTACCTTATGTGGGGTTCTTCTCTCTAACAGTCAGCGTTAGGTTCCTCCAAAACTGGTTCCTACCAGTTCTGTGCTCAGTCAGGCCGCACTCTGACATAATGGCACCGGGCTCTCCGATAATGGACTTTACAGAATTTCTATGACACCTGCCAATCCAATTTGGCCCCAGCTTCCTGCACTAGCTGCAGCGTCAGGGCAGCCCCACATAAAGTACATTACGTTAATTGGGCACAGAAACCAGGGGCCGCCTCTAACACCCCTCCTGCCCCTCCCCTGGCGTTGAAGCAGTTCTGGGGTGACTAGGTCTGTCTGCCATTTCAATTCCCCCCCAAATACTGCCTCTATTTCAGATGAACCCAGCTACCTGCCAGCGATTAATGTATTGCTATTGCTGCTGTCCATTTCAGGGCACCAGAAGGCATTTTTCCGAGCCCTCCATCCCTTCCGGTCATGGAGCCTGGGTATCACCCTCAGTTCGCAGGAAGCCCCTACTTTCATTCTGTCTGCTTTTTAAAGCTTCCCCACCCCCTTTCTTTTTTGAATCTTCCAATAAAATATCATCCTTTCCCCTCTCCGTTCCAAAAGTTCCACAGCTCATATATTTTCTTCTTTCTTCCCTTTGGAGTCAGGGCTCTCTGGGGGGAAACCCGTTCTCTCTCATGCCATTAAAACTTGTGTCAGAGCAGGATGTGTAGGGGGAGAGTCCATCTCGACTGAGACATGCCTTTCCCCTCCTTCCAAACCCTACCTAGGGCTGGGTGGGAGGAGAAGGTGGTTCTCCCTTCTGGAAGCAGGAGCAGCAGGCCCAGAGCCAACAGAGGATTAGACTTGTCAGCCAGTTATTTCCTGCGACTTTTGGGAAGGGGACAAAAGGAAGGGAGCCTCGTTAAAACCCCTCCATAAAAAGAAAATGATTTCCTCTCCTTCCCATCTGCCATCTCCCTCGGTTGTAAAGCTGCAGGGCAGCACAGGTCGGTGAGTTGGCTTTATAGGGGTTCGGGTTGTGTGTGTCTTTTATCAACTCCAGTGTCCTCTGCAGATAAGGGTTTCGGGGGAAATAAATCTATGCTTCTTGGCGAAAACGGTTCCTCGTGTTACTCCTTGTGCCACAAAGCTCAGGACACAGGCAGAAATTGGGGGCTGGCGGAGGGAGTTTCACATGATCGGCGAACCCAGATTAATGACATATTCACGCAGAATTAATTGAAATTCTCTTCAGGGATTTTGGGGTGGTTAAAGAGTGGCCATAGCGTGAGTTTTCTTTCCTTCCTTACTTTTTCATCAAGATTTCATTGAAACTTTTTCATAATACAGTAAGGTAAAAGAAACTAAACACAAAAATGGAGAAATAGAGGAAAAAAGAAAACACAAAGGGATGAGTTTTCTTTCCCACACACCTTTCTTTGCAGATTTTTATTTTGGTTTACTTAAACAAGCAACACAAATACAAATAAGAGGAAATTAGCTCGAATCTGGGCATCACGGAATTGTAGGGTCGGAAGGGACACCAAGGGTCATCTAGTCCAACCCCCTGAAGTATAGGAAGCGCAGCTAAGGAATCTCCAGCATCCGGAGATGGATTCAGCTTCCTCATTCCTCCTGCTCGTATTGTGTGTGATCCTTTTGGGAATTGCACCTGCACCATTCCTCCTGAGGAACAGGCGCTGTGTCACCAAGCTATGGGTTCCTCCTCTACTACACTCTTGCTAAGCATACTTTAGGACAGGAGTGAAAGATCCATGTCCCTCTAGACCAGTTCCCCCCCCCAAACTGGGGTCTCCAGCTGTTTTTGGACTACAATTCCCATCATCCCTGACCACTGGTCCTGCTAGCTAGGGATGATGGGAGTTGTAGTCCAAAAACAGCTGGAGACCCCAGTTTGGGAAACACTGATCTAGGCCTTGTTGCACTTCCTTGACCCCTGGTCATTGGCCATGCTGGCTTGAGCAGATGGGAGCTGGAGTCCATCAACGACTGGAGGGCCCCACAACGTTGGCCAGCCCTGCTGCTGTGGCTGTTCCAGCTGTTGTTCCTTGGGGGTTCCAAGATCACCACAAAGAATAGCCCTTGGTTCATGTCACCTCCTAGTAGCCAGGGCCAGGTAGCATGAGATGGTTTGGGCATATCCTCACCTGCTGTCCATTGGCATCAGTCTGTCTCAGGAGGCAATGGAGAAGTGCGCCTTTAGGGGTGAAGTCAAACTGTTGGAAGGTTGCAGTGCCTGCTGTGGCCATAGAGACTGATATGGGAGAGACATGTTTTGTTGCAGCTGGGGCAGATGAAGGCGCCCGGTTGTGCTGTTGCAGATGCACCAGGGTGTTTCATCTCTCTGTGCTCCTCCCAGCAACCATTCCTCCTCTGGTCACTGCCATGGATGGACAACCTGACCATATGTCTCCAGGCACTGCGGTCATCTGCAAGGGATTCCTACACGGTGGGGCTGATGTTGACAGCCTTCATGCCCAGCTGTACAATTTACAGTGACCGACTCTTCCTTAGTGGTTGTGGAATGCGAGGGTGCTAAACAGAGGTTGTGAATAGAGATGGACAATTTTGTTTTCTCTCTGTTTCACTTTTTTCCTGCCTATCTGTCTAGTCCTCATGAAAACATGTCCGTCTTTTACTGCACATTTCTCCTGATGTACACGTTTTTGTATAAAATTGTGCATTATATACATGGTAACAACAAACCAATAACACCAATAAAACGCCAATAAAACAAACCAATAACTCTTTCCCCACACAAACCCATAAACACATTTAAAAAGTCATAGAATGCTAATCAGTCAAACACCTGGCTGAAGAGAAACATTTTTTCTGTTCTGTGCATTTGGCATGTTATTTTCACAAACGTGCATTATTTCTTCCAGCAAACACATTTTTTGCAGCAGCGGGTGACACCCGTTGGGTCTGGCAGGGCAGAAGACAAGGAGGCCAACAGTAGGGGGAGCCAGAGAGTCAAAGCCAGCTAATTCTACACCCTCTTCTTTGGTGAGTTCTAGAAGGGCGAAGAGAAAGAAGCTGGCAGGAAGTGCCACCCCCTGACAGGATGGCTCAGTTGGTTAGAGTGTGGTGCTGTTAATGCCAAGGTTGCAGGTTCGATCCCTGTATGGGACATCTGCATATTCCTGCATTGCAGGGGGTTGGACTAGATGATCCTTGGGGTCCCTTCCAATTCTATGACTGGTTGTTAAGTAGGAAAGCACACTGAGGACCGGCTAAAGTTGGTGGGGCACAGCCTCATTCATTCCTAGCGACTGGGCCATCACTGATTTTTTAATTGTTATTATTGCAAAATTTGAGAAGTGCATTTAAAACATAATAGCTGTGCTTCAGTCTGAACAGACATCAATGGAAAATATCCACTCTTTGTTGGTGTGGCTGTTCCAGCCGGTGGAGACAGCGGCTGCTCGCATGAACAAGCTCCCAGGCAATGACTGGGTGGTCCAGGTGGTTTGGGATGAGCTGATGCAGGGCTGAACTGGAATTCTGGAAATGGGGCAATTTTGTTTATTGCAGCCTTTGCCACCTCCCCAACCACAGAGTGAACTTAGACAAACAATGCAACCAGGGGTGGACTTGGGTAATCTTTGATGGCACGGAGCCCTGAGCGAAGCCAAAATCTGGTGCCCCCAAAATGAATCTTCTCAATGATGGATCTTCTCAATTTTGCACCCTCTCAGCTCAGTGCCCTATGTGGGGGAACAGCCTGCACTACTCTAAATCTGATGCTGGCCAGAATTCCTACCCTGCCCACCATCCAAATCCTCTTCCCAACATCTGCATGGCTTTTATATATTTTAGGTCATTTGCACTCCCCTCTCGTAGTCAGAATGTCCCAAGCACCTCTGGAAGCTCAGTTTGATGGTTGTGGGTAAGTGACAGTCCCCACGAACCTTTCTCCATATGTATGCCAAGCCGTTATTAAGACAGAACCGGAGAATGGCATTTATTCTACGTTAATTAATCGGGGATACAAAAGCAAGAGACTGTGAAGATCGCTACTCGCAAAATGTCAGTCTGTGTATTCCAGGGAGTAATAGCCGAAGGGAAAGGGGGAGAAGGGGCAGCAATCCCTTTAAAATCCCCGGCTCAGAAACCATCAGGAATGAGCAAAATAATGTTTATATATAAAAGCAGTGACCCAAAGAAACCGTTTCTGCCTCCCTTCTTTGTTATTCACAACAGGCTCTCACGAGCATTAAACAAGTCTCCGGGGGAATGAATGGGGAAGGGGAAGGGGGTCGTGTAACGGGGAGAAGACAGGAGGCAGAGATTTGGAAGGCTTTGCCTGAAAGGCTCCTTGGACGCTGGGCAGAGAAAGCCTGGGCTGCCTTCCGCAGGGAGAAAGGTGCAAAACAGCAACACTTCAAGAACCCCCTAAGGCGTTGCTGCACAGCAAATTGTCAGAGACAGGAGCCTGCAATGCAATATGGCCAAGGAAGGAAAAGAGAGATGTGATTCTGGATGAGTGCATGGGTGCCTTGTGTCGTGGGGGCAGAGGGGAGGTGTTTGAGACCCATCGGCTCCCCTCACTTGATATAGCTGGCCAATTGAAGCAATTTCCTGGGGTATGGATGTTTTCACATGTTGACATCTTCTAGGGGCCACAGGTGAGAGGTGAGTGCAGGGTAGGAGGCCCAAGGTGGACAAACTACAACAACAACAACAACAACAACAACAACAACAACAACAACAACAACAATAATAATAATAAATATTATTTATTTATACCCCGCCCTCCCCAGCTAGGACCGGGCTCAGGGCGGCTAACACCAGAAGGAGCATGATATGTTCCCCACCAGAAGTACTGGATTATTTCTCATTTGGGGGGATTTGTATCCAATTTATGCTTACTTGCAAAATAAAAGCAGGGCATCATTTGGACTAGGGCTAATGAATTTTAGATGAATTTTAACAGGGAGAAATGTAAAGTATTGCACTTGGGCAAAAAAAATGAGAGGCACAAATACAAGATGGGTGACACCTGGCTTGAGAGCAGTACATATGAAAAGGATCTAGGAGTCTTGGTTGACCACAAACTTGACATGAGCCAACAGTGTGACGCGACAGCTAAAAAAGCCAATGCAATTCTGGGCTGCATCAATAGGAATATAGCATCTAGATCAAGGGAAGTAATAGTGCCACTGTATTCTGCTCTGGTCAGACCTCACCTGGAGTACTGTGTCCAGTTCTGGGCACCACAGTTCAAGAAGGCCACTGACAAACTGGAACGTGTCCAGAGGAGGGCAACCAAAATGGTCAAAGGCCTGGAAACGATGCCTTAAGAGGAACGGCTAAGGGAGCTGGGCATGTTTAGCCTGGAGAAGAGGAGGTTAAGGGGTGATATGATAGCCATGTTCAAATATATAAAAGGATGTCACATAGAGGAGGGAGAAAGGTTGTTTTCTGCTGCTCCAGAGAAGTGGACACAGAGCAATGGATCCAAACTACAAGAAAGAAGATTCCACCTAAACATTAGGAAGAACTTCCTGACAATAAGAGCTGTTCGACAGTGGAATTTGCTGCCAAGGAGTGTGGTGGAATCTCCTTCTTTGGGGGTCTTTAAGTAGAGGCTTGACAACCATATGTCAGGAGTGCTCTGATGGTGTTTCCTGCTTGGCAGGGGGTTGGACTCGATGGCCCTTGTGGTCTCTTCCAACTCTATGATTCTAGGATTCTAATGTTTTTTGGGGCCAAATAGGAGAGAGATTTGCAATGCACAATAAAACATCCTATAGTCGCAGAATCTTGGTTTTCCAGTTGCAGAAAGCTGAGGGTTTCTTCTCTTTTGTTATGGCGGTGGATTCACAGAGACTCTGACTACGGATTTGCTTGGCTGGATTTAGCTGGAGGGGTTGATTTAAGATAATAACAACAGTAATAACATTTTATTTTCCAAATCTCCCCTTCTGCATTTGAGATGCTTGAGGGTGCGCACACTCTAATGAAAACCATTTCTACAACACAGACACGCACACACACGCACATACAAATGTTTATAATAAAACCTCACTCATTAAAATTAACAATGGAAATAAATTAGATGGGGGTTGAGAAGTGGAGGGGAGACATCGAGGCCAACGAATTTGCAGGAGGCAGGGATGAGAACAAGAGTACTGAGCAGGGTGGAGAGAAATACTTCAAGCAATGTTTTGGGTCATTGGTAGAAAAAATAATGGTGTCGGTTGCATGGTAGGTTTTTGGAACGATTCCACTTTTGGAAGAAATTACCTCCTAATTTTTAATTACGGGCACATAATACCTTGATGAATGGCTGTTATTTACCAGTGTGTCTTCTTGGAATGACTGAAAGTCAATTAAAGCTTCATAAGAATTGCTGCATTGCATGGCCCAGGCGATAAAATATTTTTTTTAAATAAATAAATAGTTGTTGTCTTCTACGAGAAGATGAACAGTTGCGGGTTATCCTGTCCATTTGCTTGAAAATTAGAAATTGGAAGAAATGAAGTTTGCTACTTGTAAAGGACATTCATCACATTAAGCTTATGGCTATGATTATTAATTATTATTACTGCTACTATCGTTATTTATAGCCTGTCTTTCAGGAGACAAATCCTTCCGTCGTGGCTTACAAGCGACATTAAAATACATTTTAAAAACCAATAACAGCAATAATCAAGTTATAAAAGGCACCAGAATCATTCGTACAAGGCAGCTGGGTCAGGTGGGCTGGGGAGGGCAGACAAAGTTGGCACTAGAGTAGAACTTGATGTCTTCTTTTCCTGCCACCCTTGGTCTCATAGAATCATAGAACTGGAAGGGACCCTGGCGATCATCTAGTCCAACCCCCTGCAATGTAGGAAACCCTTTCCAGAAGCAGTTGGGGACATATGCCCCCCACCCCGGTCTTCTATGCATCATCACACTCTGATCCTTTGCAGGAGATGGGATAGAGGCCCCCGCCTGCTCAATGCATTAAAGGCAGTCTGCATCATTTTAAATAGTCACGGCTTCCCCAAAAGCATCCTGGGAACTGTAGTCTGTTAAGTGTGGTGAGAGTTGTTAGGAGTACAGGGGTACCTCTGGTTGTGAACAGGATCCGTTCCAGAGGCCCACTCGCAACCTGAAAAGAACGCAACCTGTGTCTGCGCATCTGCGCATGCGCGAGTCGCAATTTGCCGCTTCTGAGCAGGGCGTCATTTTGCGCATCTGCGCATGCGCGAGTGGCAAAACCCGGAAATAACCCGTTCCATTACTTCCGGGTCGCCGCGGGACACAACCTGAAAATGTGCAACCTGAAGCAAACGTAAATGAGGTACATCTCACTACAGTGCGGGAGGTGGCAATTCCCAAGGCCCTTCCTGTTCTCCTTTCATAGGACCCACATGGACTGGATACAGGACACCTTCAAATAGAAGACCATCCTCCATGAAGCAGGCATGAAGTAGCCTGTCGTAGGCAGCATTACTAAGAACATAAGAAGAGCCTGCAGGATCAGGCCAATGGCCCATCTGGTCCAGCATCCTGTTCTCACAGTGGCCAACCAGATACCTGAGGGAAACCCACAAGCAGGATTCAAACACAAGAGCAACTCTCCCCTCCTGTGGGGAACTCAGAAGCATTGCTGTCTCCAGCTATAGGGGCAGAACATAGCCATCCTGGCTAGGAGCCACCAATCACCATAATAATAATAATAATAATAATAATAATAATAATAATAATAATAATTTATTCTTTATTATACTTCCCCAGCCATTCTGGGCGGCTTCCAACAAAATATTAAAATACTGTAATACATCAAACATTAAAAGCTTCCCTAAACAGGGCTGCCTTCAGATGTCTTCTAAAAGTCTAGTAGTTGTTGTTCTCTTTGACATCTGGTGGGAGGGGCGTTCCACAGGGAGGGCGCCACTACCGAGAAGGCCCTCTGCCTGGTTCCCTGTAACTTGGCTTCTCGCAGTGAGGGAACCGCAAGAAGGCCCTCAGCGCTGGATCTCAGTGTCTGGGCAGAATGATGGAGGTGGAGACGCTCCTTCAGATATACTGGACCAAGGCCGTTTAGGGCTTTAAAGGTCAGCACCAACACTTTGAATTGTGCTCAGAAACGTACTGGGAGCCAATGTAGGTCTTTCAAGGCTGGTGTTACGTGGTCTCAGCGGCCGCTCCTAGTCACCAGTCTAGCTGCCGCATTCTGGATTAATTGCAGTTTCCGGGTCACCTTCAAAGGTAGCCCCACGTAGAGCGCGTTGCAGTAGTCCAAGTGGGAGATAACCAGATCATGCACCACTCTGGCGAGGCAGTCCATGAATTTCTCTAATCCTCTTTTAAAGCCATCTAAGTTTTTGACCATCACTGCTTCCGGTGGAAGTGAGTTCCGTAGTTTTAACTCTGCACTGCATGGAAAAAGTGCTTTCTTTTACCTGCGCTGAACCTTCCAGCATTCAGCTTTGTTGGAGGTCCATGAATTCTAGTATTAGGAGGGAAAGAAAAAATATTTTCTCTAGCCACTTTCCCCGTTCCCTGCGTAATACTGTATTATAAACTTCTATCGTCTCGCCTTTCACTTGCCTTTCTCTAAGTAAAAAGTCCCAAATGCTGCCGCCTTTCTTCATATTATTGACTCGCTCCACCCCCTTGAACATTTTAGAAACAAAAGAACCCAAGCTATTTGGGGATTTCATTATGTTGTGTTCAAACCCCCCACCCACCCCAGAGTTTGGGGAGAGATAGTGGGGCAAGGTGTCATAAAATCTGACATTTCTCTCCTCCTTTGGCATGAAACAACATTGTTCCTGGGAGCGTTTGCATTCCCAGAGTCAATTCCATTCACGTTACTGACATGATACAGCCAGGGGAATGTGCCAAAGCAAATACAGTCATGGCCAAAAACGAAAAACCTCCCTGAGCCCAGTTTGGCGCAAAGAGTTATTTCAGTCCAAAATACCTCCCAGTGCTTGGATGGGCACCGGGAGATGTTCAAAGCTGGTCTGCAAGCATGTTTATCGAGACTTCCCCTGGAGCTCCATCCTTTCCCATTTAGCCAATAGATGCTCAGCTTCGCTTTATTGGGGTCTATTTTGCTTGCAGTGGTTGTCTCAGTTTTCCATAGCCTCATTTCTCTGTGGTATCCTGCACGTAGAATCTTCCAGCCAAAAGCAGTGTGCAAGGCTTCTAGAAGAGATGACATCATATATACCCACTCTGCTGCTTCGAGAGGTGGAAACGGTGCTGTTACAGGAGCCACAACATACCCGTTCTGCATTTGTAAGAAACCAACGTTTTTTGTGTGGCTACACTTTGGAACTGCCTGCCGGTTGACACCATTCATTTTTTTTATTTGTAGGCCGCTTTTACACACACACACACACACACACACACACACACACACACACACATCATGTTCACAACAAAAAAAACAACAACACAATTTTATAATAGCATAGTAACATAGTAGTGATTTCATAACAACATAGCAAAAACAATGGCAAATATAGATAGGTAGCCGTGTTGGTATCTGAAGAAGTGTGCATGCACACGAAAGCTCATACCAAGAACTAACTTAGTTGGTCTTTAAGGTGCTCCTGGAAGGAATTTTTTTGTTTTGACAATGGCAAATATAGTAATGCGCAAAAATCCCACATTTCAGTCTATAAATAGAACAAGATTACTTAAGCAACATGCAGCGTTCAATAGCAAAAATAACAAGGGAGCGTCACAGTTTAACCTTAGTCCTTCCATGATTTAGCTAAGTGCCCCTCTCCTGCAGCTACCTGCAAGGTTCAGGGGCAAGGGATTGGGGTGGGGGATAAACTGGAAACACCCCTACCATGGGGCAGGTACTTTCACTCTACTCTTTCCGCTGCCTGCTAAAAGCATTTTTATTTAGACAAGCCTACCCAGACATGTAGTATGTCGATGTATGCTTTAATCTGTTTTAGTTAATTGCTGATTTTACTTTCTGAATATTTGAAATTGTTGTGTACTCAAGTTCTCACCCTGGGCTGGCAGGGGGATACTGTAGATAGTTATGCAAATGAAGGATCGAAAGTGACGTTCAGTGATTGGATAGTTTTAGGAAGTTGCTACAGTAACGTTGTACTGGAGCTCTATATAAGCAGGGTGACTGAGCCCTTCAGTCCAGTTCTGTTCTGGCCTCTGAATAAACAAGAGCTGTTTAAAGAATCTCTGTGTTGTCTGATATGTTCACCCACAACTTAACATAAATAGGTTTTTTTATGGATAATTTTATTGTTTTATTCCCTTTGTAGACTGCTTTGAGGGATTGATGTTTCGTTTGATAACCAAGCGGCGTATAAATTTTGTTGTTGTTGTTTTTGGCATCTGTCCGTCTCGGGGGACATTGCAGAATGCACATTTGGGGGTAAAGTCAAACCATTGGATAGCATCCGCTGTGGCTTATGTGTATTAATGCTGAATTATTTTAACAATAAAAACTTTTTTTAAAAAAAGGAGAGCATCTGCTGTGGCTGATTTGATTTGCTCTCTGACTTTTGATGTGAGCATTTGGCCTCGCTTCCTTGCCAAGTCTGTTAGCACACAGTTCATATGATTTTAAAGAGTTTCTGTGGGTTTGAACAAGATAAGTGCGATTCCAGTGACTGAATCCAGTAGAAGCTAAAGCTGTAATTGAGGTGGCTTGGTTAAAGAAAAGTTTGCATACAAAACAGTAGATTTTCCTTTCCTGGGAGAATACACTAGCCATTCGGGAGGTAGGTGTCTCCATCTACTTTGGTGGAACAGAATAAATTCTTTGAGCAGAACCAGGCTTGGTTTTTGTATATTCACTTCAAAGTAGTAAAAGCAGTGCTTTTTTCTGTGGGTACGCAAGGGTACGCATACTCCTAATTAGTATAATCATTCACACAATGATTATAATCATTGTGTGAATCTCTGTACTTTGTACTTTTGTCCATTTACTGTATTTATTTTCCCCCACTAAACATTTTTTTTAGGAAAAAAAGCTCTGGGTAAAATGTTCATCCCAGTGCTGGCATTCCCATGGACTTTTCTTAACCCAGAATTATATACCAAACACAACACGTTTCCTTTTCAGAACAGTTCGCCTCTCACTCTCTCAGTTAAAAAGCAATGGAATATATATTCCAAATGAAAAGTTTGGGCGGGGGGAGATTCGAACTGGCAACTTCAGCTCTCGGCTACTTCAGGAGCATTGCGGTCGCCATTTTTGAAGCGGGAAAGAGAAAAAGGCACGCAGGCGTCTTTACCCGGTGTTAATATGGCGAGTAAATCTATCCAACGTTTCGGAATCGAATATTCATCCTTCTTCCCCGCCACTCCCGGTCTTTCTACCTTTAAATACTCTAGCATTTAAATAAACCTGCCCTGAATCTCAACATAAAGAAGGACTAGGCTCTAAATAATCCTCGCGCATATCTTTTTAAAAGACAATAAAGGGACGGGGTTAACCTGCTCCTGAATTCGAATAGCTTTCTAGAGTCTTGACTTCCGATTGGTTAAAAGCATGCATATATTAGGGCGTCAAGTTCAGGAAGCAGCTGTATTTTTAAATCCTGCAGATTTTTCTCTTTACGAAGTGCTTCTAAGATGTTGAATGAAATGCGTAGGATGTGTTTATTTATTGGTGTTAGTGGAAAAGGCAGATAGTAAAAACTTAAAGTATTGAGGGCGGGAGGCAAACGACTCAACTGGCTCACCATGACCTGGAAAAAGCATGGTTTCCTGTAGTATATAAGAAGAGCGCAGCGGCTTCGGTGGTGTGTTGTATGAAAGGAGAGAAGGTTAGCACTCCCCTTGATAAGGATGGAAGAGGTCCTAGTGGCCTGTACAACACGCATATGGTTAAGGCATTGCCACCTACTTCGTGGCATCTAACCAAGTTTTTTTTTCTTGCAAAGAACAAAAAAACACGACCCAACAACACAGTTACTCAAAGAATTAGAACTCATCAACATCAACAGCAACAATACTCAGTAAGAATGGAATGCTTCTTTAATATTCTTGCAGAAGGGGGGGGGGACTTAAATATTTATTTTTCTGTAGATTGCGGTGGGTGAACAAACAAATCAAGATGAGACAGATTCGCATTCTATTTTTTTTTAAATAATATTTTATTAAGTTTTAACAATAAAGAAATTATAAAACAACAAATAGAGAAAACACAAGAAGAATACAAAAACACAAAAATACAAAGTACAAAAATACAAACATTTAACATAAAAAGGAAAAAGAAAAAAGAACACAAAAAATCCCCCTTTTTTAATTTCTCATCTTTGATTAACTTATTTTCCTGACTTCCTCACGCCTCCTTTTTTTTGTATCCCATTTAAAAATTGGTTCAGCAAATTCATAGATTCGCATTCTAACATAGCTGTCAAGTGTCCCTTATTTGAAGGGACAGTCCCTTATTCCAGTTCCATGTCCCGCTGCTGTCCCTTATTGATGGATGTCCCTTAAATGTCCCTTAAATGATGTCCCTTAAATTTCAAAGGAAGCAGCTCCTCTTCCTCCCTCCCTGCCAGCCAGGGAGGAGGGAGGCTCCAACTGTGTTGCTTGGCTGTGTTGCTCACCCAATAAGAAGTCTAAGAAGACTGGGGGGGTGGAGCTTGCATGCCTTGTGTGTGGCTAGTTAATGCAAGCTGAGGGGGGTTTTGAATGCTGGATGCCATTTTGTTGCATGTGCTGCTGCAAACTTTGCAGTGCAAAGCCAGGCCGGGGAGCCATCTTAAGTTGAGGCTGCATAGGCCTTGTGGTACATGTGATTCAGATTCTATTCAGTTGAACCTCTGGTTACAAAGTTGGTTGGACAGTGTTCTCGAAGTTACCAGCATGAGTCTGACCAGACTGTAGGAGGACAGGAAGACTGGAGTGCCTGGAGCAGGTGAGGCTGCAGGTCCCTTATTTTGGCTGCTGGTCCCTTATTTTCAAGGCTGCTGGTCCCTTATTTTCAAATCTGTAAATTGACAGCTATGCATTCTAACCCACCTCGCAGGGTTGTCAGGAGGAGGAACACTATGTCCAGAACCCGGGATGTTGTCATTGGCATCTGTCTGTCTCGAGAGACAATAGATAGTATATATGTTTTATGAAATAAAATAAAAAAACCAAATCATTATTATTACACATCAGGAACAGAACCAACACTGGTGTAGAAAGGAGCTGCAATGTGAGATTACCAATTTCCAGTGGAGGATGGATGGTGGCTAACAGATTGAGGTTGAATCCTGACAAAACTGAAGCACTGTTTTGGGGGGACAGGGGGCGGGTGGGTATGGGGGACTCCCTGATCCTGAATGGGGTAACTGTGCCCCTGAAGGACCAGGTGCACAGCCTGGGAGTCATTCTGGACTCACAGCTGTCCATGGAGGTGCAGGTTAATTCTGCGTCCAGGGCAGCTATCTACCAGCTCCATCTGGTATGCAGGATGAGACCCGATCTGCCCGGGTACTGTCTTGCCAAAGTGGTGCATGCTCTATTTATCTCCCGCTTGGACTACTGCAATGCGCTCTACCTGGGGCTACCTTTGAAGGTGACCCGGAAACTGCAATTAATCCAGAATGCAGCAGCTAGACTGGTGACTGGGGGCGGCTGCCGAAACCACAGAACACCGAGAGAGATCTGCGTTGGCTCCCAGTACGTTTCCGAGCCCAATTCAAAGTGTTGGTGCTGCCTTTAAAGCCCTAAACGGCCTCGGCCCAGTGTACCTGAAGGAACGTCTCCACCTCCATCATTCTGCCCAGACACTGAGGTCCAGGTCCGAGGGCCTTCTGGCGGTTCCCTCATTGCGAAAAGTGAGGTTACAGGGAAGCAGACAGAGGGCTTTCTCGGTAGTGGCGCCCGCCCTATGGAACGCCCTCCCACCAGATGTGAAGGAAATAAGCAGCTATCTTATTTTTAAAAGACATCTGAAGGCAGCCCTATTTACGGAAGTTTTTAATATTTAATGCTGTATTGTTTTTAACACTCGACTGGAAGCCTCCCAGAGTGGCTGGGGAAATTCAGATGGGCAGGGTATAAATAAAAAAATATTATTATTATTATTGTTCCAGCCTCAGCTCAGCCCTTTTCTCGCCCTGTATCCTTTGCCTTCCTTCTCCACAATGGTACTGTACTTTCTTCTGATCCCAGTAGTCTCTGCTTCAAGCTGTTTCCAGCTACCTATTTTATTTTGCAACCCATTTCCTGGCTCAGAGGTTCATTGTTCGGCACACACATCATAGAGGCAGCCGGGCCATAAGAGCCAGGGTGGTGAAGTGGTTAGAACATGGAAGACCACCGTTCAAATCTCTGTTGCACTATCGCACTCAGGTCCTGCTTGCAACCATTAAGCCTCTGGTTGGCCACTGAAAGAACAGGATGTTGGACAAATGGGCCTTTGGCCTGATCCAGTGGCCTCGTTCTTCTTAGAATCATAGGACTGGAGAGTTCAAAGGAACCCCAGGGGTCATCTAGTCCAACCCGCTGCCATGAAGGAATCTCAAATAAAGCATCTATGACTGATGGCCATCCAACCTTATCTCCCTATTCTGCTATGAAGCTCACTGGGTGACCTTAGGCCAGCCATTCTCTCTTGTCCCAGACTTGTTGTTGTTTAGTCGTTTAGTTGTGTCCGACTCTTCATGACCCCATGGACCAGAGCACGCCAGGCACTCCTGTCTTCCACTGCCTCCCGCAGTTTGGTCAAACTCATGTTGTTAGCTTCGAGAACACTATCCAACCATCTCGTCCTCTGTTGTCCCTTCCCCTTCTTGTGCCCTCAATCTTTCCCAACATAAGGTTCCTTTCCAGGGAGTCTTCTCTTCTCATGAGGTGGCCAAAGTATTGGAGCCTCAGCTTCAGGATCTGTCCTTCCAGTGAGCACTCAGGGCTGATTTCCTTCAGAATGGATCGGTTTGATCTTCTTGCAGTCCATGGGACTCTCAAGAGTTTCCTCCAGCACCATAATTCAAAAGCATCAATTCTTTGGCGATCAGCCTTCCTTACAGTCCAGCTCTCACTTCCATATATCACTACTGGGAAAACCATAGCTTGAACTATACGGACCTTGGTTGGCAAGGTGATGTCTCTGCTTTTTAAGATGCTGTCTAGGTTTCTCATTGCTTTCCTCCCAAGAAGCAGATGTCTTTTAATTTCGTGACTGCTGTCACCTTGTCCCAGACTAGCCTACCTCAAAGGGTTGTTATGGGGATGAAATGGGTGTAACCATGTGCAATTCTCTAAGCTCCTTTGACAAATGGGATATAAATGTAATGATCCATAAATAACAACAACAAAGGCAAACACCTCCTCTACTTTATTCATTCATTATTTTCACACTCTGCCTTTCCTCAAAGGAGCTCAAGGTGTCCTGCGGGCTTTTCTTCCTCCTCCTTTAACTCCCACAACAACCCTTGTGAAGTAGGTTGGGCCAAGAGGTTCATTAGGCCAATTATTTTTAAAAAAAATAATAATTTTAAATGTTATGTGTCCTGGTTTCTCAATTAGATTCTTTTTACATGGTTTTGTATGTTATTTTGGGTAATGTTTTATGCATTGTGACTTGCAGTTATTTTTATTTATCACAGTTTAGCCATTATTTATTGTCATTGTTAAGAGTGAATTTCTATTTAATGGTTATTTGCTGGTGTTTTGAGAGTTAATTTTATGGTGTACTATTCTAATAGATTATTGATTATTACTTTATTTGATATAATAATTTCAATGTTATGTTGTATTGTTTCGTTGTCTTGATTTAATCATTTACTCGTGTTCCATCTTGTATTTTATTCCGTGACCTGCCCTAAGATCTTCTGATGACGGGTGGTATATAAAATTGATAAATGATAATAATGATTACGACTTTTTGTATTGGATCAGATTATTACAAGGCGTGTGTTCTTGTTTCGTTGCTGTAAACCGCCTTGGGTATAGTAATATGGAAAGGTGGGATACAAATTAAAAGTGGAAAGGGCTAGATACTGCCTGGTCCAAGGTCACCCAATGTGTTTCATTAGTGAGTCGAGATTTGAACCCGGGTCTCTAACCTACCTCATTCTGTAGCAAAATTAACTTTTGAGGATGTGAGAAAACAAAGGGTGTTTATTGCTAGCAATAAAGGCTCAGTGGCATCACTCTCCAAAAGCTGAGCAAAGCCCAAAAGGGTGGAGTCTGCTTTCTATACATAGCTGTTATCTGTTAAAGCAATACTCCCGGTGGAGTACAGGATCAGGTTTAAGGTGCTGGTTTTAACCTTTAAAGCCCTATACGGTCTAGCACCCTCGTACCTACAGGACCGCCTCTCCTGGTATGTCCCACAGAGGATCATATGGTCTTCAAACAAAAATATCTTGGAGGCCCCAGGCCACAGGGAGGTTAGGCTGGCCTCAACCAGAGCCAAGGCTTTTTCGGCCATGGCCCCGATCTGGTGGAACGCTCTGTCACAAGAGACTAGGGCCCTGCGAGACTTGACATCTTTCCACAGTGCCTGCAAGACAGAGCTGTTCCACCAGGCCTTTGGCCAAGGCACAGTCTGACTCCCTCCTTTGGTAATCCTCATAGAACTCTAGTCCACTGGTTGCCATTAATTTGAGTCTGAATTGGTTTTAGAATGCTGTGTTACTTTTATTGTTATTAGCCACTCTGAGCCCGGCTTTGGCTGGGGAGGGCGGGATATAAATAAATTATTATTATAAACTATTATTATTATTATTATTATTATTATTATTATTATTATTATTACATAATTAATACATATGCATAAACTTCCTCCAATCTAAAGTTACAACACAATACTAATTATACCATGTATGCTCTCTCCTTCATTACCTGAAATATACTCAGATTCGAGAGTGGATTTTATGCTCTTTATTCAGCTCATAGTGGTGAGAAGGAATGGAAGTTGCCCCAGAATGTCTGCCTTATATACATTATTTACATAATGGGCCCCACGTGATTGGCTAATTCCGGGATTCTCCCGTAGGCCAATCAGACTGCAGATTTCCTTCCACCTGGAGCTGGATTGGATGGCTCCTGTGGACCAATCAGACTGCTGCATTCTGGATCCTATTGTTCTAGGACCAAGCAGACTGCTGCCTTTTGGATCCTATTCAACTCAGTACATAACATTACCTATTCATTAGGCAAGGAAACAAAAGGTTCTCTCTTGTAGACACTTAAGAATGTTGTTTGCAACCTTGGGAGTAAAGCTGCTCTTAGCACAAGTTAGCTGAGCTTATGGGTCTCTGTGTGCATCAATTCCAGACCCTGCTAGCTTTGACCTGAGCTTGACAGGCTTCCACAAAGCACCTCTTCCGTATCCTTACAGAGCCTCCATCCTTCCTCTCAGAGCTGAGCTTGGAGGGCTCCATCTCATCTTCCAGGTCCTGCGGCTTCTTCCGCAACCGGCAACTGGCAAGGTCTAGTTTCCCCCTAGGTCTGCATTCCTCAGAGATTGTTGGCTCTGCAGAAGCAGCAACAGCAGCAGCAGCGTTATCTCAGCCAGACTGGCTCTCTTGTGAGTCAGCATTCATTCCCCCTCGCTCTGGAGAACGGCCAGGTCCCAAGCGAATGATTTCCAATACTCGGGGCTTGTGGTCAGGCCGTGTGTCGAGAGGATTAATGACAAAGGCTTTTGTTGGGGTTGTGGGGCGACGGACTGCAGGGAGGGGGGGCAGAGAGAGAGAGTTTGACAGTATCTGGATCTAATTAAAAATAACATGGGGAAATTTTGCAAGGCATGGATGTTCTCCCCCCCCCCCCACCAGGCCAGACTGAGTTGTCTAACCAGCCCAGTCTCCTGTCTCCAGCAGTGGAAAGCAGCCGGCGATTCTAAATAAAGATGCAAGAGATTTAGGGGACCGCCTCCCCGCAGGAAAAATATATTCCTACTGTCCTGGCAGAACGGACAGGCTGGTTTTATGAGAATATTAGAGCTCAGCCAGTTCCACACACACACACACCCCAAGTACTGAGATCTGCACGAAAGTGTTTTCGTTCCTTGCGGCATTAGCAGTCATCAGAACATCAGGAAAAGGGAAAACGATTACGCAGAACCCAGAGCAGTTTGTGAATTCCTGTTAACAGTCAGGAGCTGTCCAGGACTGCACATGTTTTGTCCCTTGGTAGGCGTTTGGTAGAAATAGCAAAACTGCTGTTTGTATTTGTTTTCATGAGTTGTTGTTGTTTAGTCGTTTAGTCGTGTCCGACTCTTCATGACCCCATGGACCAGAGCACGCCAGGCACTCCTGTCTTCCACTGCCTCCCGCAGTTTGGTCAGACTCATGTTTGTAGCTTCAAGAACACTGTCCAACCAACTCGTCCTCTCCTGTCCCCTTCTCCTTGTGCCCTCCATCTTTCCCAACATCAGGGTCTTTTCCAGGGAGTCTTCTCTTCTCATGAGGTGGCCAAAGTACTGGAGCCTCAGCTTCACGATCTGTCCTTCGAGTGAGCACTCAGGGCTGATTTCCTTAAGAATGGAGAGGTCTGATCTTCTTGCAGTCCATGGGACTCTCAAGAGTCTCCTCCAGCACCAGAATTCAAAAGCATCAATTCTTCAGTGATTAGCCTTCTTTATGGTCCAGCTCTCACTTCCATACATCACTACTGGGAAAACCATAGCTTGAACTATACGGACCTTTGTTGGCAAGGTGATGTCTCTGCTTTTTAAGATGCTGTCTAGGTTTCTCATTGCTTTTCTCCCAAGAAGCAGGCGTCTTTTAATTTCATGGCTGCTGTCACCATCTGCAGTGATCATGGAGCCCAAGAAAGTAAAATCTCTCACTGCCTCCATCTCTTCCCCTTCTACTTGCCAGGAGGTGATGGGCCCAGTGGCCATGTTCTTCGTTTTTTTGATGTTGAGCTTCAGACCATATTTTGCACTCTCCTCTTTCACCCTCATTAAAAGGTTATTTAATTCCTCCTCACTTTCTGCCATCAAGGTTGTGTCATCTGCATATCTGAGGTTGTTGATAGTTATTCCGGCGATCTTAATTCCGGCTAGGGATTCATCCAGCCCAGCCTTTCGCATGATGAATTCTGCATATAAGTTAAATAAGCAAGGAGACAATATACAGCCTTGTCATACTTCTTTCCCAATTTTGAACCAATCAGTTGTTCCATATCCAGTTCTAACTGTAGCTTCTTGTGATAACTGTGCAAGACCAATAGGTACCCTAAAACCACATCTGCAAGGAAATGGGGTGTTGTCTAATATTCAGTCACAGCAGTAGATATGGCATGATGGTTATGTTAGGGGCCAACCCTTAGAAAGCTTGAAACTCCTATTACACCAGCAATATTTATGTTCTTGTCTCCTCCCTCTGCCTGCATATCTAGAGGACTACTTTGTTTCTGTGTGATAGGGAAATTGGTTGGTTTCACATTTTAATACAAACCTACCCAGTTTGTACTGCACAGACCAATTCACAAATTGAAACGAATTTCGTAGTGCAATTCCCCCTCAAAAAAGAATTATAGAATTGTGGAGTTGGAAGGGGGCCCTAAAGTGTAACCCCCTGCAACACATAGGAAAAAATGTGCATTAGTAAATAATGCATTAGTAAATGCAAAATTAGTGAAAGCAACTTGCAGAAATAGATCAATTGCATTAAAACGCACACATGAAAGGAGAAACCCGCATGCACACACACAAATTTTAAATGAATGTGTGTCAGGGTGTGTGTGTGTGTCTTTTTAATTGCATGGTGAGTTCCCGCCCCCCACCAGGGAGAAATAAAGACACTGGACACCAAGTATTAAGTTTAAATGGGCGAATTAGGCCACAACTTTATTGATTTCAGGAATGAGAGGTATTGGCTTAGGCATTGGTCCTATCGACTAACCGGCTCCAGCCCGATTGCATGAAGACCGGCATGGGTTAAGACCATAAGGGGGAGTCCTGCTGAGGCACGTCAAATAGGAGCTCCCTCCGGGTCACTGCTTGGGGCGTGCCTTAGGCCCTCACCTCCATAGGCTTTGGACAAGGCCACGCCCCCCCGGAATCCTTTATCGGACTACCCTTAGCTTTTGGGGGGAGGTGATGGCGTTTCCCCCCACACACACACATACTCTTTGTGGGATGTAAACACAGGAGCAGTCAATGACAACATTCCTAGAGTGTACATGTTATAACATGGGGAGGGATGTCTGTCCAGCAAGCAGGTAAACTTCCTGGGGATGGACTTCCTCCGCATGTGACCAGAGGTGGGTGTGGCCTCACCTGTGCAGGTAAATGATAAAAGCACAGGGCGGGCAGCCATCTCTCTCTCTCTGCCATCTTCCTTCAATGAGGAAACATCTAAGGATGCCCTCTTGGCTCCCAGCCAAGAGAGGAGATAAGGACTATCTTGCTACAAGATAGATTCTAAATGTATTTTACCTTTTTAAGCTGTCTGCCTTCTGGGATCATATTGTGAACAGAACGTGAGTAAACTCTTTTATACTTTTATAAAGACTGTGTCGTGTCTTGTATTTTAAGAGGGAACAAAGGGGAAATTACCAGAGTAATTATTATAGAGGTTCTAGCGAACCTGTGCAGACGTTACCGTTGCGAACTAAAAAGGGGAATGTTTATAAACTCTGCTGATATTTTGGGAACTTGTTAGCACAAGTTGGATAAGGATATAATTAGTCAATATATCCTCTCCTGCACCCCTGAACATTCCCACACTCTTAACCCCTTCTTACCAATGCCTACCGCCACTCGAGCAACTGCTCGCTGCCAATACCCTCATGCCTGTAACCAATCTCTAATCCCCTATGCTATATCAGTCAGCCATATGTCA
Organism: Podarcis melisellensis; assembly: GCF_964234715.1. Taxonomy (NCBI): domain Eukaryota; kingdom Metazoa; phylum Chordata; class Lepidosauria; order Squamata; family Lacertidae; genus Podarcis; species Podarcis melisellensis. Next base: position 8,753,696 of record NC_138537.1, read on the forward strand.
TTTCCCGCATCTGAAAGATGCACGCCATCAAACCGGTAGAGGTCCTCATTGCTGAAGCATATGTCAATGACCCACCCACCCAGGGCTGCCACTCTACGCACCACCGCCCGATCCAAGGCTTTCCTAGCCCTATTTATGGCTATCGGGCACCGGCTGTCTCTCCAGACCCGCATCTCCATCAATGATGCCCAAAGAATGATGATGTCTGGGTAAGAGGCCTTCAACTCCTCAAAGTCCCCCCAAATATGCCACATCATAGAATCCTAGAATCATAGAGTTGGAAGAGACCACAAGGGCCATTGAGTCCAACCCCCTGCCAAGCAGGAAACACCATCAGAGCACTCCTGACATATGGTTGTCAAGCCTCTGCTTAAAGACCTCCAAAGAAGGAGACTCCACCACACTCCTTGGCAGCAAATTCCACTGTCGAACAACTCTTACTGTCAGGAAGTTCTTCCTAATGTTTAGGTGGAATCTTCTTTCTTGTAGTTTGGATCCATTGCTCCGTGTCCGGTTCTCTGGAGCAGCAGAAAACAACCTTTCTCCCTCCTCTATGTGACATCCTTTTATATATTTGAACATGGCTATCATATCACCCCTTAACCTCCTCTTCTACATCAGATCCAGAGGAACTGAAATTGACAGATTTGTCCATTCATAGAAACATAGAACTGTAGAGTTGAAAGGGACAATGAGGATCATCTAAACCAACCCCTTGCAATGCAGGAATATTTTGCCAAATGTGTGGCTCAAACCCACAGCTCTGAGATTAAGAGTCTCATGCTCTACCAACTGAGCAACTCCAAGATAAAGTATTAAAGATTCAAATAGTGATACTGCACCCTTTTTTGATCCGAAAATGGGATGGTGTTTGTCTCAGAATGAACCATTTTTGGTCAAACAGAGAGTCACCGGGATTTATTTAATTTAATTTAATTTATTTTAAATCCACAGCAGCCTTCCAGCTTTCTTGCTGGAGTTGGAATCGCCATCAATCTCGGTAGCAAGAGGACAAGTGTCTGCACGTAGAAGACTTGGAGCAGAATCGCCATAAATCACTCTGCTCCAGCGCTACCCCTGCACCCACCTAAGCAATTAAAGGATAACAAGCCTGGAATGCAGAGTTTCAAAATGTTGTTTATTTGTTTACAAATGTGTACTCTACCTTTGGGGACAGGGGGGCCTCCAAAGCGGCCTTTAGCAAGTAAATCAGTAAACCAACAGCAACATAAAGGGGGAAAATATTCAATATAACAATAAAATTAAAAGCAGCACCCAAACATTCAGTTCAGAGCAGTGGCGTAGCGTGGGGGGTGCAAGGGGGGCTGGCCGCACCGGGCGCAACATCAGGGGGTTAGGGTTAGGGGGCGCAAATCCATGGGTTAGGGGGCGCAAATTACTTGCCTTGTCCCGGGTGCTGACAACCCACGCTACGCCACTGGTTCAGAGTTAACATGCATTTTAAAAGCCTAAGAAAAGAGATGCGGGTGGCGCTGTAGTCTAAACCACAGAGCCTAGGACTTGCCGATCAGAAGGTCAGCGGTTCGAATCCCCGTGAGCTCCTGTTGCTCTGCCCCAGTTCCTGCCAATCTAGCAGTTTGAAAGCACGTCAAAGTGCAAGTAGATAAATAGATACTGCTCCAGCAGGAAGGTAAACGGCATTTCCGTGCGCTGCTCTGGTTCGCCAGAAGCGGCTTAGTCATGCTGGCCACATGACCCGGAAGCTGTACGCCAGCTCCCTCAGCCAATAAAGCGAGATGAGCGCCGCAACCCCAGAGTCGGCCACAACTGGACCTAATGGTAAGGGGTCCCTTTACCTTTAAGGAAAGAGAAAGGTATTTGTGTGGTGCTGAAAATGTAACATGGGCATGATACAGATGGACAGGTCTGTCAATTTTGGTTTCTCTTCGTTTCTCATTTTCTTAAGTTCAGCCCTTCACATTTCCACCTCAGTTTGTGAATTCGTTTAGAAATCCTTGAAAGAATTAATCAGCATTTCAGTGCAAACTGCTCCTATCGCCAACGTGTTTTGCAAAGCATTTTCCTCTAATGCAATGCATTTTGTAGGTTATTTTCACAAATATTTGCATTTCTATGCAGAAGAAAGCCTAGTATATGCAATTTCTGCACACATTCGTTGGAGAAAGGTTGTGAAATTCGGATACGTGTGAATTTCAAAGAATAGCTGCATTTTGGTTCTCCTATCATTTCAGAAAGTACAGATTTGACCGATTTGGCTTTAAATGAGAGAAGTGTATTTAAACAATGGGCAGGAGTATACTTCCAAATATTTGCAGAAGCAGGAATTGCACAAATTGTTTCAGAAAGTGCAAATCAATTAAGCTGACCTTAAATTTGAGCTGAATCGAATTTCTCTCCCATCCCGAAATCCTAAGAAGTGTAGTTTGTTCGGGTGCTGGGAATTATAGTTCTGTGAGATGGAAACTACAATTCCCATGAGGAATCTGGAGGACATCATCCAAAAAAGACCTCACTGGATGGACAGTTAGATGAGTTAAGGCTCTTACAAATGTAAGCCTGGAAAATAGAGTGTCTGGGAATTTTATGTTAAGGTGTCCCTCTTAACTACCATGGCATATAAGGTCTCTATGCACCTCCATGTTACCTGGCTCCTTCCCCCTAACCTTCTTCCCTTGCAATATGAGAGCAGCAGTGATGTCTTCAGGGATTATGGAGGCACCTAACTTCTGGGGCTGTGAGCCCTGGGATCAATGCTGGCACACCAATGCTGGTTTCAGAGGGAGGGCTATGGATCAAACTACGTATTCCTTTGGAAGAATCATGCTTATCTAAGTCCACTCTCAGACGAAGGCAGCAGCTAGAGAGGAGTGAAATAACCATCACCCCATAGAATGTTGTTGAAGAAAATTACCCCCAAACCTGCCATTTACCCCTGAATGTGGATATTTGCTGTCCCATAAGAGATGATAGATGATAGAGATAGACAGAGATAGACAGAGATGATAGATAGATGATAGATAGATGATAGATAGATAGATGATAGATAGATAGATAGATCGATGATAGATAGATGATAGATAGATAGATGATAGATAGATAGATAGATATAGATAGATAGATAGATAGATGATAGATAGATAGATAGATAGATAGATAGATAGATAGATAGATAGATGATAGATAGATAGATAGATAGATAGATAGATAGATAGATGATAGATAGATAGATAGATAGATAGATGATAGATAGATAGATAGATGATAGATAGATAGATAGATAGATAGATAGATAGATAGATAGATAGATATAGATTAGATAGATGATAGATAGATAGATAGATAGATAGATGATAGATAGATAGATAGATAGATAGATAGATAGATAGATAGATATAGATAGATAGATAGATAGATGATAGATATAGATAGATGATAGATAGATAGATAGATATAGATAGATAGATAGATAGATGATAGATAGATAGATAGATAGATAGATAGATGATAGATAGATAGATAGATAGATAGATAGATAGATAGATAGATAGATAGATAGATAGATAGATAGATATAGATAGATATAGATAGATTAGATAGATGATAGATAGATGATAGATAGATAGATTAGATAGATAGATAGATAGATAGATCAAACTCCTGCTGGTAGCTTCAAGAACACTATCCAACCATCTCGTCCTCTGCCATCCCCTTCTCCTTGTGCCCTCCATCTTTCCCAACATCAGGGTCTTTTCCAGAGAGTCTTCTCTTCTCATGAAGTAGCGAAAGGACTGGAGCCTCAGTTTCAGGATCTGTCCTTCTAGTGAGCATGGGGGGCATGGCTCTGGGCACACATTTTTGAGGTGGCACAATCAGACACCCCTAAGACAGGCTCGGAGCCTTAGCAGCTGAGGTGCAGCGGCAGGTGGGTGGGTGGGCGGGTGGATAGAGGCAGCGGGCAAGAAGCCCATTGAAGGTGGGCTCCATTTAGCCTCTGCATGGGCTCCATGCGTGCCCTGCTGGCACCCCCACCCCAGCTGCCCAGTTCACCAGCGGTCACAACATTCTTTGGGCACCAGCAACCCATGCTATGCCACTGGTGTCAACTCAAAGTTTGAGGAAGAATGATGCACTAGTGGTGTCCTCCAGAAGTCGTTGGACTACAACATCCATCCTGCTGGCTGGAGCTGATGGGTGTAGGAAGCCAACCACATTTGCTGCCCCTGCCTTCATGGTCTTGCTCTGTCCTGGTGGCCTCATCCTGGTGGCTTTCCTTGATAGCAACACTCTCTGAGGTGACATTATGTCCAATGGTGACTGTCTATCTGACCAGTTCTCAGCACCCCCCACCTAAACCCCCAAACCCAGTTTTTTGAAGGGGGCTCAGGCAGTTGTTAGCTATCAGCCCTGCAAAGGACGTGGGCAGATTCCTGAGGACAAGGCATGGAGATGCCAGGAACTTTATACAAACAACCTGCAAACAGAGGTATCCACTGCTTTCAAAGAGTCAAGCTGCACTTCAGCTCCCAAAGTAGGCTTGCCTCTTCAGCTGTTGAAGCTGCCCTGTGGCACAGATTCCAGGGCCACAGATGGGCAGGGTATAAATATAATTAATAATAATATTAATTCCAAAGAATGCCCACACGCTGTTTCAGGTACAGCTTTCCTCCAGCGTCGACCTTGCAGCTGGATGCAATGAGCAGCATACCTGGGAATCCAAGAAGATAACCCACTCCTTTCTGTACCGTTCCTCCACGAATGTTTGCAATTAAGTGTTTTTACAAAGAATCAGGTAGATTTCCTCGGTATCTATTTGGAGGAAACATCCAGCCAAGGCTAAAGCTTTGGGGATTTATTAGCAACATCTCTCTCTCTCTCTCTCTCTCCAGTTTTTCTTATTAATAAAATATTTTCCTAAAGCAGCATTTAGCTGGATTGCTTGCTTTTTTAAAAAAGGAGAGGAGGAAAAGGCTGGTTGCATGACCTCATTCAAGTCTCTGCGATCTGGGGATGCCTGCGGGTTGCATATGGCTACACCGCCCCCTACAGGCGCTTTAGGGCAAGTGCTTCGGAGGTGGAATTCCCATGGAGCAATCCATCTCCCATTCCCTTGTCTCCCTACTCCTTGCTCTGGGTAGGGCCGTTAGAGAGAGAGATTGGGAAAGGGGAATAGGAAGCCAACAAATGCAAGTTGGGGATTTTCCACACGGTTGTCCAAAAATCAGGAAACCTAAACAAATCATCCATATGAAAAAGTAAAAACAACCTTCATGGCAAAAAAAAGACTGAAGGCTGCTGAAGGCTGTTTACAGAGGCTGGAACTGTGCTAAGCATCAGAGAGGGGGGGAGCTTTCCCTTCCAGGCCTGCTGACTGCAGTCTGAGGAGTGGCAGGCGCTGGCAATGGGAAATGCCAGATTCAAGAGCCCAGATTATTGGCAAGGCTGAAAAAGCTCTGCTTGATTATTTAAAAGCAGCTTAGAATTTCCTGACTTTTAGCAGGGACCTCTGCATCCCGAATAGCCTAAGAAGCGGGACAGCTCATTTGGTGGAGCATGAGACTTTTAATCTCAAAGTCGTGGGTTTGATCCCCACGTTGCGCAAAAGATCTCAGAGTTTTGGATTAGATGATCCAACTCCACAGTTCTGTTTCCCCCTTTCATTCATTCATTTATTTATTATTAATGTTGCGTGTCGAGTTCCCGCCTCCCCCCCCCAGTGGAAATAAAGACACATGACACCGATGAATAAGGTTAATGGGCTAAAATTGGCCACAACTTTATTGGTTACAGGTAAGAGCGGTATTGGCTTTGGTCCTATCAAACTGTCCGGCTTCAGCCTGATTGCTTGAAGACCGGGAAGGGGTAACTCCAGCAGGGGGAGCCCTGCTGATGCACGTCAACTAGGTAGTCCCCCCGGCGTCACTGCTCAGGGGCGTGCTTTAGGCCCCGGGCCTCCATAGGCTTCGGACGAGGCAACGCCCCCTGGGATCCTTTAACAGACCACCCTTCAATATTTGGGGGGAGGTGATAGCGCTCCTCCCCCACCCCAACACATCTAAATAACAATACTCCTACCAATGCCTAACTGCCAAGACCAAAGATGTTGTGACAATTTGCTACGTGGTAGGCAAAAAACTAAGTGGCTGGTGCCAATTTGCCAAATGGAAAAAATTCCTACCAAGCCCCTTAACGGCGACCAACCAAGGTCCATAGCAAGGTCAGAAAGAAGCCTGAAAATGAAAAAGGGAGCGGGCGGGTGGGAAATACAAACAGCTGCGCCGGTCAAAGAGGGAGATCCCGGGGTCGCGCTCGCCTTAAATGGGGCAAGCCCAAGGATTCCCCTGATCGCGCGGGGCTAGAAGCCAGCCCCCGCACATGTGTCGGGGGTGTGAAGCCCGCAACACCACCTCCTGATTGTCGGAAGTGGCTTTGCAATACATATATGAAATCTTTACATAATGATAGATAGACATTATATTCGTAAATTCACATTTTCACATTTCATTATGTACCAACATTTATCCATTTCTTATTTCTTGCCCTGTGTCTTCCCTCCACCCGTGCGTGACTTCCTTGTTATTATTTTGTAACTTTATTATTGAGATTTTAATTTTGGATCTTAATAATTAAACATTCAATCTCATATATCTGCTTAGTTTAACTTAATTTTGTGAAATCAGCCTGTACATATCAATAAATTCTTGTTGGAGCATCTTTTGGTCGTGTATTCTTCTGCACATTTCCATTCCTGTTTGAGATTTTCTAAATTCTATGACTCTATAAGAAGAGCCCTGCTGGTTATCTCCTCCAGCATCCTGTTCTCACGGCGGCTGACCAGATGCCTGAGCAAAACCAGCAAGCAGGATTCGAATACAGGAGCGCCGTCCCTTCCTGCGGTTTCCAGCAACTGGTACACAAAAACATTGCTGCCTCTGGCTGTGGCAGCAGAGCATAGCCCTAAGCTAGGAGCCATCGATAGCCCTTTCCTCCGTGAATTTGTCCAGTCCTCTTTTAAAGCCATCCACATGTGGTGGACGTGTGAAAAAATGAAGAAGAAAAAATTGGGAAACGATATATAACGAAATGAAAAAACTGTTTAAATACACTTTCCCCAAAAAACCCAGAAGCTTTTTTGCTAGGGATGAATTAAAAAAGGAAGATCATAAATTATTTATGTACGCCACGACCGCCGCTAGAATTTTAGCACCTGGAAATGGAAAACCCAAGAAATTCCAACTTTAACGGAGTGGCAGACGAAAATGTTTGAATCCGTTGAATTGGCGAAATTGACTTACGGGATTCGGAACCAAAAAGAAGCAAAGTTCGAAAAGGAATGGAGTAAATTTGTTGAGTATATACGGAATAATTGTAGAAGTTTAAAAACCGTAGCAGGGTTAGCATAAATCTTGTGATGTGGATAGAGTGTAAATAAGAAACTGTAAGAGAGGATTTTAAATGTGAAAACTGGTGAAGGGATGGAGGGATGTCCGGGCGCGACAAGGCGCATGGTAAATAAGAAGACACATGAATGTTGAATGTAAGAGTATTTGTTTTATTTGTTCATGTTACAGAAAATCAATAAAAAGCATTAAAAAAAGCCATCCATTTTGGTGGTCTCCCTGCCTCCTGAGGACATGAGTTCCATAGGTTAACTATGGGCTGCTCTCCGAGGCACTGCTATCTGGCTCACTTCTCATTTCTTAGACTTAAGAAGACTTTGAATCACACACTTGTAAGGGACCCTGAGGATCATCCAGTCCCATACGGGGATTGAACCTGCAACCTTGGCGTTCACGGCACCACATGCTAACCAGCTTCTGGTTGGTGCCCAGTGACATCCATGCCTATTAACAGGCATATTTTATATGAACCTGTCTGCCCTTTGGCCCTCGTGTTTAGCACAACGCTAATGTCTGCTCCGACACCCGAATCCTTGCAATGCGCAAACCTTCGTACCCGCAGGCCATTTTGCTAGTTCATTTAACAAGAGCCAATACTGGCCTTGGTCCAGTTTATACTGGCCTCGGTCCAGTATACCTGAAAGAGCGTCTCCACCCCCATCATTCTACCCAGACACTGAGGTCCAGCACCGAGGGCCTTCTGGCGGTTCCCTCACTGCGAGAAGCCAAGTTCCAGGGAACCAGGCAGAGGGCCTTCTCGGTAGTGGCACCCGTCCTGTGGAATGCCCTCCCACCAGATGTCAAAGAGAACAACAACTACCAGACTTTTAGAAGGGAGGCTTTTAATGTTTGATGTAGTACAGTATTTTAACATTTTTTTTTGGAAGCCGCCCAGAGTGGCTGGGGAAGCCCAGCCAGATGGGCGGGGTATAAAGAAGAAGAAGAAGAAGAAGAAGAAGAAGAAGAAGAAGAAGAAGAGGAGGAGGAGGAGGAGGAGGAGGAGGAGGAGGAGTTCGGATTTGATATCCCGCCTTTCACTCCCTTTAAGGAGTCTCAAAGCGGCCAACATTCTCCTTTCCCTTCCTCCCCCACAACAAACACTCTGTGAGGTGAGTGGGGCTGAGAGACTAGCCCAAAGTCACCCAGCAGCTACATGTGGAGGAGCGGGGAAGCGAACCCGGTTCCCCAGATTACGAGTCCACCACTCTTAACTACTACACCACACTGGCTATTATTATTATATATTATAAGATCTGCATTGTCCATTTCATGCCAAGGGAGTCATGCTGTTACCCTACCCAGACCATACCTTCCAACATTCCTCAGATGAAAATAGGGACATTTCCCCAAAACAGACATTTCCCCAAAACAGACCCTCCTTGACCCCCCCATTTTTGCCTGCTCCCCCCGAATTTCCTATCAGAAGAAGGGCAAGTGCCCCCACCACTTACACAAACGGGACTCAGAACACGCACCCTCCACTGTCCCGAGAAAACCCTGTCACCCCAATTTTATTTTATTTTATTCTTTGGTTGATGTACAAAAAAAGCCTGGTCAGCACCAGGCAAAAATGTTCCTCTTTTACCAGGTCTTTGGTTGATTTGATTGACACCCTGGGCCCTTTTAAAATGTGTTGGGGAGGAAGGTTATTGGGTTGTAAAAAGGTAAAGGTAAAAGGACCCCTGACCATTAGGTCCAGTCATGAACGACTTTGGGGTTGCAGCGCTCATCTTGCTTTATTGGCCGAGGGAGCCGGTGTAAAGCTTCCAGGTCATGTGGCCAGCATGACCAAGCCGATTCTGGCGAACCAGAGCAGCGCACGGAAACGCCGTTTACCTTTCCACCGGAGTGGCACCGTTGCGGGGATTCGAACCGCCGACCTTCTGATCAGCAAATCCTAGGCTCTGTGGTTTAACCCACAGCGCCACCCTTTTAATTTTGATTACCGTATTTTTCTGTGTATAACACACCCGTATATAAGATGACCTCTATTTTATGGGACACAAAATTAAGGAAATGGGGGGGCGCGAAGATTGCCCAGAGTCATTGAGCCGATAATCATACACCCGCCTGACCGCCACTGCCAATCGCACGCCTTGCCAAAACCACCAATCGTCTGCGCACTCGCCACCAGCAGCCGCCAAACGCTCGCCCAATTGCCGCAGCAGCAGCCAATCGCCAGCAGGCCTTGCTGCAGCCGCCAATCACCCGCCCAATCGCCGATGACAATCTCCTGCTCACGGCTGCCACCAATCGCCCGTCCCCACTCTGCACTATCCGTGTATAAGACAACCCCCAATTTTAAACATATTAAAATAATAAAAACATTGTCTTATACACGGGAAAATACGGTATGTACTTTGTGGTTTTACATTCTGATTTTATCCTATGAACAGCCCTGAGTCCTGCAGGTATAGGGAAAAAGGAGGAAGAGGAGGAGAAAAGCACACACCAGTAAATAAATTTGAGAAAGTGGCAAGATTAGACGCGGCCACACCAAGCACTTAAAAAATAATAATCCAAATATTCTAATCAATAAGTTTTCTAAATCTTTCATAATATTTGTGTGAGATTGTATGGGAAAAATACGGAATAACAGATACAATCTTGCTTAAAATGTATATAGGAAGTGCAGTGTAAGCGATGGAAGTCAGTCAATGAAATTTTCTTATTGAGATATTTGTAGAATAAATTTGGGAAATAATTCTTCCAACTTTTCTTCTTCTTTCCCCCCTTATTTTTTCTTTTTCTTTTTTCTTTTCTTCCTGTTTTCTCTTTTGTTCTTTTTTAATGTGTGTGCTTATCTGAAAGACATATGTATGTATTTGCAATATTTTGCATATATTGTGTAATAATTATGTTAAATAGGTAAAGGGACCCCTGATCATTAGGTCCAGTCATGGCCGACTCTGGGGTTGCGGCGCTCATCTTGCTTTATTGGCTGAGGGAGCCGGCGTACAGCTTCATGTGGCCAGCATGACTAAGCCGCTACTGGCGAACCAGAGCAGCGCACGGAAATGCCGTTTACCTTCCCTCCAGAGTGGTACCTATTTATCTACTTGCACTTTGACGTGCTTTCGAACTGCTATGTTGGCAGGAGAGGGACCGAGCAACAGGAGATCACCCGGTCACAAGGATTCGAACCACCGACAGTTATCCCCAGGGTAAAAAAGGGGAGCACGTTATCTACCTGGCCCGGGCCTCTGCCTAGCTCTGCAAGCCCTGCTCTCTGCTATGGGCTGAAGCTCCTCACCGGCCGCTGTGGCCCCAGATGCACCCTTGGCAGATGCCTCACCCCCATCTGGAAGCAAGAAGAGGAAGGAAGTGCCACGCCAATGCGGCTCACAGCTTGCGCAGGCTAATGGAGATTCATGCGCCGAGAGGGCCGGAGCGATCATGAACATGATTATTATTATTTATGGAGCTCTTGAAGCGAACATGGCAGAGAGCCAAGAGGGAACCTAGGAACGCGTTTTTTATCCTCGCTTAAAACATACAGTATCCCAAACAGTTTTATTGTGGCTATAAAATGTGATTTTCCTAATGATAGCGTTCGCAGCAGTTAAGGTTATGTACATAGCGCCGGCAAGACATTTGCCACTGTCCTTAACTTTCACTTTCATTTCAGACCATAATTAAGGCGGCGGCAACTCCCCCCCCCCAACTCCCCACGTTAATAGGAACACTGCTGCGAAAAATCCAGCCAGTGGCACAAAGCTTTTTTTTCCTGGGATCGGTAATCGCTTAATTTTTTACAAAATGGATGTTTATGAAGTCGCCTATATATTTCCTTTCTTCCCCTCCCTCTCTTCTCCCCGCTTCCTCCAAGTGCTGCGAAAATGTGTACATTTTTATGCTGAAATAAGGAATTGCTTAACCTCTGGGAAGGAAAAGTATAGCCGGGTATAAGTAGTAGTTAGCAGAACAGTTGAAGGAAAATAGGAAGAATCAGCATTTTGCAGAGTTACAGAGTTTTAAGGAGGGAGGGAGGAAGAAATGTGGAGACTGGTGTGGCAGGATAAGACCAGAAAGAGGCCAGACTGGGTCTAATCCTCCAAATCAGCACAAAAAGCAAGTGGATATTTATTATATATATTGGCTTCTTTTCTTTTCTTTTTACTTACACAGCCCTGAGGTTGGCTGAGCACATTCATTACCTAAAAAAGAAGTACATGGACTCCGAAACAGAGGACAAAAGTCTAGCATACCATTTGCACATGCTAATTTATAACTATATAACATAAGATTTCCAAAAAATACTACTATAACTCAATAGGAATCCATTTGACCGTAGTGGGAAGATGATTTGTGTGCCTGCTGCTCTCAGCCAGCAGTCTGGGTGCTAACTTGGCGATGGGTGGAATCCGAAGAATCTTTATTTGCATCAGCCTCTAGCCATAGCAACAAAATAAAATGAAATGTACTGAAGATAGAGGTAGAAACTTAACTATACAAGATACATTCGGGAGGTTTACATCAATAATCAAATAATTGACCTTATTCTAATTGCCCTTCTAATTTTATATATATATATATTTGCAGCTTTTGCTGTCACCTGGTTATCTTTATCTGCTAGAAGAAAGAAAAACCTCACTCCTCAAATCTTCTGCCTTGCTAGAAGCACACGAAATACTGATTCAATTGGTGGCTTCAAAACCCTGGTTGCTCTCCCCGTTTTAGGGTTCTTTGATTTAAAATCAGACTTGGACCAGGCAGCCAGGGGCAGAGGAAGAGGGGTGCGGTGGGTTGACCCAGGTCTCACCCCGAGGGGGGGTGACAAAATGTCAGGCAGCACTCTCCATGGGGTCTACCATGCACCCGAGCCACATGTCTTTCCTGGGAGAGACGCAGTGGCTTGGGCGCATGCAGGCTCCGCTCTGCCCAAATGGTCCTCCCACTGCCTCTCCCCCAGCTGTAGGGCGGCTGAGTGGGAGGAGGAGGAGAAGAAGAGGAGGAGGAGGAGGAGGAGGAGGAGGAGGAGGAGGAGTTTGGATTTGATATCCCGCTTTATCACTACCCGAAGGAGTCTCAAAGCGGCTAACATTTTCCTTTCCCTTCCTCCCCCACAACACTCTCTTGTAACCTGAAGCGTCTGTAACCTGAAGTGCCTGTAACCCGAGGTACCACTGTACATTGGGCTAAGAGCATTAAGTCTTATAGGCCAAATGCAATCAACATCTCTCAGCCCCACAACAAACACTCTGTGAGGTGAGTGGGGCTGAGAGATTTCAGAGAAGTGTGACTAGCCCAAGGTCACCCAGCAGCTGCATGTGGAGGAGTGGAGATGCGAACCCGGTTCACCAGATTACGAATCTACCGCTCTTAACCACTACACCACACTGGCTCACTGGAAGCCCAACAACCTCAGAGTTTAAGCCTGGGACCTGCCTTGGTGAGCTAATGTGGACTGTGTGTGCTTAGGCCTCAGTGCCTTCTTCAGGTGTGGAAGGGAACAGGTGCAAGCAGCATTGGAGTTGGTAGACCGTATCGGTTGGACTACATGACTCTGTGAGGTGAGTGGGGCTGAGAGACTACTGCCAGAGGATGCCATGTGGCCAAGGGATGCAAGGACCCGTTCTCTCCCAGCTCCTGCTCTGTGTGCTCCTGAGGAGAGGTGGGTGAACAGGGAGCACTTCCAGGTACAGAGGAGCACCCCTAAAAAAATTCGCACTTGGGGCAATCACCCCAGTAGTCCCCCCCCCATGCTGTGCCTCTCCAGGGGGTTGAACTGTTGACCCTCGTGGTCCCTCCCAACCCTACAATTGTATGGACATCCAAAGAGAACACCCAGCACATACCATGATCCTTGCAAAAGTTTTCTCCTATGCAGTCCTGCAATTGCTCTCTTTGGGTATTTTAATGCACATGAGATGATCAGGATAGAGCCTCCCACATCCCCTTCCTAATACATTCGTTATCCCCAGACTGAAAAAGCCTAGTGAATGCAATCCACAAGTATAAGACCACGGGGGAATTCTGACCTGGCCAAGAGGCTGTGGGTTGGCCCCCCGTGTCTGTTCCACTTTGAGCTTGCAGTTCAGATCTTTGGCATCCAACCTCACAACAGCGGTGGTGTGGCTTCTCCTTGGTGTAAGCTACCTCTGCTTCCTAACTGCATGTTCTGCATGTTCTGCTAGAGATCAAACGAGGACTTTGCGGTTTCCTCGAGGCAGAAGTTGAAACCGAACAAGATCCTGAGTTTTTCTGACTTTTGCACATGCTTCCAGCAGACTTTATTCCTTGCTTTCCACAGATGTTCCGATCACCTCTGCCCTCAAAGGCTTTTTTGAATCCAGGCTGGCTGGCGGTGCTCTGATCATATCCAAATTAAAATCAGGCCTAGCAAAACGCTTTGCGGTGTTGCTTTCCCCGGATGGTGGCAGCAAACTTAATTTAAAATGGGCACGTTTGCAACTTGCTTTTGACCTCTTTCATCATCGTATCTCGGTCAGCATCCCCACAGTTATATTAGAGGTTTGGAAAGGTTATCGAGTGCACGCCTTATAGGGAAGGGGGAGACCAGACCCAGGGAGACCCCTGACAGCATCGTTCCCTAAGCACTAGGCAGTTGCCAGCTTTCTAAATTTTACACACATGCAAAAAATCATAATTTCGGGCTGCAGTCCTAATAAACACTTACCTGGAAGTAAATGCTCTGATGTCAACGCACTGCTTACTCCTGGAGAGATGTGTAGATCCAGACAATCTTCCCCTGTGTGCACTCTTGGGCTGGGGTATTGGTTAGGAGGTTTTGTTTGCTGGTATTGATATTAATTTTTGTACATGTATTTTAGATCTTATTATGATTTATGTGTCAGGACGCAGATGGCGCTGTGGGTTAAACCACAGAGCCTAGGACTTGCCGATCAGAAGGTCGGTGGTTCGAATCCCCGCAATGGGGTGAGCTCCCGTTGCTCGGTCCCAGCCCCTGCCAACCTAGCAGTTCGAAAGCACATCAAAAGTGCAAGTAGATAAATAGGTACCGCTCTGGCAGGAAGGTAAACGGCGTTTCCGTGCGCTGCTCTGGTTCGCCAGAAGCGGCTTAGTCATGCTGGCCACATGACCTGGAAGCTGTATGCCGGCTCCCTCGGCCAATAAAGCAAGATGAGCTCCGCAACCCCAGAGTTGGTCACGGCTGGACCTAATGGTCAGGGGTCCCTTTACCTTTACCTAATGGGAAGCATGATCAACATTAGGACCTTAGGGAGGGGGAGTTAGCCCTATTTACTCACATGCAAAATTTACATAGAACAGAAATGGACTAATTGTTCATCCTTAGAACACACAGAGCCTTGTTCCTCTGCGAGTGAATGTTGGCTGGTGGAAGTAATCAGCATTCTTGATTTTTGATGATACTTTGATTTTCACAATTCAGACTCAGCAACGCCCAAGGACAGTTTTAACTTTTCCAGTTGATCCTGACATACCCAGCTGATGAACCATACATTAAAGAGAAACTCTGATTTATGTGGAAATTGTTTGATTTGGTTGTGTATTTTTTATGTTTTATTTATTGTGCATTTCTACTTTTGTTATGCTGTAATGATGTATTTTTTCCTATATATTCTTTCTGAAGCTGCCTTGAGCATGGTTTGAACTATGGAAAGGTAGCATTCAAACAAAACTATGTACCTATGTATATGGGGAGGGGGAGTGATGATGCTGCACAGGTTGGCCCCACCACCAGGACCGGACCTAAGAACATAAGAATAGGTTGCAGGATCAGGCCAATGACCCATCTAGACCAACATCCTGTTCTCACAGTAGCCAATTGGATGCCTACAGGAGGCCTGCAAGATTTGGAAAGCCTTTGGAATGGTGCCAATAGAGTAGGGTTGCCATATTTCAAAAAGTGAAAAACCAGACACAAAAGTTGTTGAGTGTTTTTGTGTGTTGTTGTTTTTTTTTCCCTTTTAGCCAAAGCTGTTGATCTTATGTTGCAAAATCTCCCCTGCAAAAAAGTGAAGTTTTAGGAAAATAGCTAGAAAATCAACATTTCCAGTATGGGCTGCCATATGCCCGGGTTTTCCTGGACATTTCCCCCACTTTCCAAAAATTCCACCCGGACGCCATTTTCGACGGATGAATCTCAGCTATGTCTGGGAAATTACGGACAAATGGCAGTCCTGCAATAGACCCCCGCCCTCAACAAACACACCCCACCAGGGCCTGGCCCAGCTGTGCTTGTGGGGGCCACAGTGATGGCCACAAGGTGCATTCTCTGCCACTGCTCTGCAGCCAACAGAGAGAGTTTCCTTTGGAAAACAATACAACTTCTTTCTTGAGAAATGGGTTTAAAGCAGTCACAGCAGAAAGGCTCACAAAGAGTTAAGACGGACCTTGGCCGGCGAAGTGTCGGCGGAGGTGCTGGCATTGGGGAACCTTCTATCTGTACCTCCTAGCATAATATTTCTGTTTTGCCAAGCAATGGCTCCTGAGTTTGTGGTAGCAGATGCTCTGCAGAGCAGAGAGACTACCCCCTCCAGAGGGAGTCTCTTCCATTGTTGAACTGCTCTGTCAGAAAGTTCTTCCTCATGTTTCCTCAGGATCTGCCTTCGTATACAGTGGTACCTTGGGTTAAGAACTTCATTCGTTCCAGAGGTCCGTTCTTAACCTGAAACTGTTCTTAACCTGAGGTACCACGTTAGCTAATGGGGCCTCCTGCTGCCGCTGCGTGGCCACCGCACAATTTCTGCTCACATCTTGAAGCAAAGTTCTTAACCCGAGGTACTATTTCTGGGTTGCGTCTGCAACCCGAGGTACCACTGTACTTCCCGAGAGTAGATCGCTTCCACTGGGTAGAGCAGGCCTTGCCACAGTACCCACAAAGGTCTTCTTTGGTGCCCCAGACTCTGGGCTTTTGTTTTTGAAGGGGTCTGCAGCCCCCCTAGAAAGAAAGTTATGGAGTCAAGACACAAGCTTTGCGTTCAGTCCTTGGCATGTTCAGCTTGGGCTGGTGATGCTCCTTGCTTGAAAGCCTGGAGACCTGGTGCCAACGAGTATGAACAGTGTGAAGCTGGATGGATCAATGTTCTGGGTCAGGAGTGGGCAGCTTCCTACGTGTCTGTGCTTTAAATGCAAGGAAGGAGTCCTGTCTGCCTGGTCCATAAGGAAATCCGGGGACCCGCCTCCCAACACACACATGCAAAGCTTCTTGAAGATCCTGGACATCCATATGCCAATTTCCACCCTGCCTGTATTCATGGCTCCGCCACCACTAAGGAATGTGAGCTTTTATTGAACAGGGGGAACTTCTGCTTTAATCAAGACTCCGGGATCTTTCCTGCAACCGCCGGAGGGGAGAAGGTTCAGCGTTGTGGAAGTGGGGGTGCCTGTGTGTGTATGTGTGTGTGTGTGTGTGTGTGTGTGTGTGTGAGAGAGAGAGAGAGAGAGAGAGAGAGAGAGAGAGAGAGTGAGTGAGTACAGGGGGAGCGATTTAACTATAAACGCATTAGTGTGTGAGATTGAAAGGTAACACACTCTCAGAGGACTTCAGAACAATGGAGCGGAGTCTGGGTTTCATTTGCGTGGGCCGCGCGGTGGGAATATATCTAATCAAATAAAAGGAAAATGAAAAGCCTCTCCCCCCCTTCCCCTAAAACTTTAATTTTGTTAATTTCATTAATCAAAAAAACATGCAAAGAGCTCTCTGCCTCTATTTCTGCAAGCAATGCTACAGAGAGAGAGAGAGATGGCAATGGGTGCAAAGGCAGTGTTCAAAATGTAAAATGAGAGGTTCGGGGGCTCGCAGGGGGGGCTGAAGGAATTCACACTTTCTAATAATGCTTTGTGCTGAGCAATTGTGCCCTTCCTGCCCTCCCCGTCCACCAGTTAGTGAGAAAAAAATTAATGGATTTGAAAATCATCAAAGGGGAGAAGAAAATTGGTGATCTTTCCTTGAACAGGGTGCAAGGGTGGTTGTGGTTGTTGTCAGTGGCGTAGCGTGGGGGTGCCAGGGGTGCCGGCCGCACCGGGCGCAACATCTGGGGGGGGCGCGAGTCCAGAGGGAAGGGACAAGTTCCTTCCTCCGCCGGGCTCCCCGCCGCCGCCGCTGCACTCCACTCACTGCTCGCAGGAGGAGCAGCCGCTGCAGCAGCGCCGACGCCGCCTGGCCGGGCACGGGCAGCCTCCGCACCCCGCCGCCGCCATCCCCTCGGCCCAGCCACAGGCGGCTGCTTCTGCTGACTGGGAGGGAGGAGAGCTCCGAGGGGCCTCGCCGCGCCCTGCGCTCCCCAAAACCCTCCGAGAGGAAGCCGGCGGGCGGGCGAGGGTCTCCCGGCGGAAGGGGGCGCCGCTGGCTCCGGCTCTCAGCGCAAGTCTCTGCCGTGGGGGGGGGGGCGAGGACGGAGCGCGGCTGGAAGCCCCCGGACCCGGCCGGGAGGAGGAGAGGCGCTCGCCAAGCCCGGATCTGGAGCGCCTCGGAGCGCGGACTCCACCTACAGCCCAAGGAGAGGAGGGGGCGGGGAGGCGCCCGAGGGGAGGGGGCTTCGGCTGCCTCGGCTCGTGGGGGCTCCGCAAATAATAAATTTAATAAATTCCTGCTGAGCCTTAAGGGGGGTCCTTGGCTCCTTCGCTCGCCCCCAGCCCCAGTGGCGTAGCGTGGGGGGGTCAGGAGGGCCGGCCGCAACATCTGGGGGGGGCGCGCTCGCACTCGAGTGCTAAAATCCACGGGTTAGGGGGCGCAAATTACTTGCCTTGCCCGGGTGCTGACAACCCACGCTACGCCACTGGTTGTTGTTTACTTATTTAAACAATTTATAGACCACTTAACCACAATAGTCTCTAAGCGGTTTACAAAGATACAATGCAAAAATTAAAGCACACTTGCCATACTTTTGAAGTGGCCACGGTATGATTGCAAGTACCCTTCCTTTTCTGAAAACCATCTCGCTGCCGGTCTACACTCTGCAGTCTTCCTGACTGCACCCAAGGGAAGACTTCATGAGGTAACTCCTCCCATGTGGGCTTTTTTTCACAACAGGAAGTGCAGGCAGCCGAGGAGGCTGTAGGTCACTGGATAAATGTTTGCTCGAAAGAAAGAAATAGACAGCCACCCATCTTTGGGTACCTCACAACAGAGAGGTAAGCTCAAAAATCCTGTGTTAACCTGAATTCTCAAGAACCGCCACAATAGCAGCAAGAATACTCATTGCAAAGTACTGGAAGACACAGGATCTACCCACTCTGGAAGAATGGCAGACGAAGGTGATGGACTACATGGAACAGGCGGAAATGACTGGCAGAATCCGAGACCAGGGAGAAGAGTCGGTGGAAGAAGATTGGAAGAAATTTAAAGACTATCTACAGAAATAATGCAAAATTAATGAATGTTAGAATGATGTCAGATAGAAATTAAGTGGTTTCCAGCTATAATGCTTTAAGAGAATATGGAGAGAGAAAAGGGGTTTAGAAATAGGCTAAAAATTATTAATAAGGATTTGCTGAACTAATAACTCGAATTGGAATACAAAAAAGGGAGGTATGAGGAGGTCTGGGAAATAAGTTAATGAAAAATAAGTAATGGAAACTTTATGTGTTTTTTATTATTTTTATTTTTGTTTTTGTATTTTTGTTATTTTTTTTCTTTGTCTTTTTACTTTTTGATCTTTATTGTATTATTTATTGAAAACCTTAATAAATATTCTTGGGGGGGGGGAGAAATTCTGAGGCACCTAGAGAATGACGTGGAAAAATGGAAGTCTCATGCACAAAGGAAGAAAACTCGTGAGAAACTAGAAGATAGGCATCAGCAGAGCACTACTTTCTGACCCAGCATGGGGCGTGTGGTACTTTATGGTTCCAATGGGAGGTTGCTTTGTTCCCCTATGGTCAATGGTATTGAAAGCCACTGAGAGGTTAAGGAGAATTAACAGGAACACATTTCCCCCGTCTCTCTCCCGACAAAGGTCGTAACAGAGGGTGGCCAAAGCAGTGAGTCAGTAATTTGTTTTTAATACTGAATTTTAAAGTGCTGTAACCCACTGTAATGGGAAAAGGGGGCTGCTCGTGCGTAAGCGTTTAAATCCTCCAAGCTTTACCATCAGTTCTTAAACTTTCCCAGTCCGAGGAGCCATGGGTGCGTGGCTACCTCAATCGCTGGCAGAATCCGTCAGTGGGCGTTTCCGGAATTTACGCCAACATAAGAGTTCCTTGACGGAAACTCTCCTTCTGGATTCTCTGTGTGACAGTTTCCTCCGCGGAGTGGGCGTCCCCAGCGGAGGTCCTGAGCCCTCCCCGCTGTTCTCACTGGAAACATCTTGGAGCCATTCCTCCGATTGAGTTTCTGCAGGAAATCTCCCTCTCCCCCTACTGGTTCCTTCCTCCGCATCCGAAGCTCTCCTAGCCTCCTTGAGCCCTTCCACCACCTGACTCTCCGATGGCAGTTCCCTGACACCCACCATGGTCCCTGGGGCTGGTGGAGGGTGCATAATAAATTTAATAATCATAAATATATTACTACTACTCCTCTTAATACCACCTCCTGTATTGACTAGAATTAGATGTTCAGCTTAAACATGGCATTTTTGCTGTTTTTCCTTTCTTCACAACATTAACACACGGCACCAAAGTCAATAAGACAAGCTCAAAAGTGATTTTAGGGTCATGTGTGAGGAAACCTGTTGTGTTCATCTTCCTTTACTTTCCTCGCGTTCCCTTTTTCTAATGTTTTCACATTATTATGTGTTGTTGTAGTTTACTGGATCATGTAGCACCTGCAGCGTTAATTGCAATTTATTGTATTTTCTAAAGCACCCCGAGCCTCAGCTGACAAGAGAGATGCCGTATAAATAAAAGGTTGCGCTATTGTCTTTTAAAAACTTATTAATTGCCTCGCGATTAAAAAAAATAAAATACTCAAAGCCATGAGCGGTTACAACAATATTCCAGGCAAGCACAATAAATGAGGAAAGAAGCAGAGATGGGGGAGATATCACACGTCAGCCAAATTTAGATTACAGTGCCTGAGAAAACAAGGGGTTTTGTCAAACATCCCTAAACCAATGTGGTGGCCTGGTAGGCTTCTCAAAGGAAGGTGTATCTGCAACTAGGTCATAGCGCAGTGGTACAACATCTGATTTGAATCCAGAAAGTTATGTGTATAATCCCAGGTGCCTCTAGGTAGGACTGCCAGAGACCTCTGCATGAAATTCTGGAGTCTGCATAGACAGTATTCAGCTGTCTGACTGAAGGGTCTGACTCAGTAAAAGGCAGCTTCCTCTCTTCCTAACCATGGTGCCAACACTTAGAAGACCCTGACCCAAACACCACATTATCTTATCGATTGCTTTTTCTTTTTAAAGTGGAGGCAGGGTGAAGTTTCTCCTTCACATCCCAAAAGTCTGGGAGGCTCCAGAATGTACTAAAACACTCTCCCCCTTTGCAGATAAGCCTAATTGTAATCACTCTTGCAGCAGGGGACCTAGGTCACACTCCTACAGGTAGTCCATTTTCCCACTTAAAATGGCATAGAGATAGTGGATAGAATTGTTCTCCCTCTAGAACTTGTGGGCCTCCAGTGAAGCTGAATAGTGGAAGACCCAGGAGAGATTTGTAAAAAGCGCTTCTTCGCACAGCGCATAGTTGAACTATGGAGCTCACTCCCACAGGAGACCATGATAAGAACCATCATGGATGTCTTTGAAAGAGGACTGGGCAAATTCATGGAGGAGAAGAGAATCAGTGGCTGCTCGCCATGATGGATATGTTCTCCCTCCACACCCTTCAAATGTCCCTATTTTCTGGGGACAGTCCCAGATTTACAGAAGCCATCCCAGTTTCTGGGATGTTCCACTTTTCCTTAGGGCCTCCCTATTTTCATCAGAGAATTGTTGGAGGGTATGAAGTTATCCGACCCTGAACCATCTGAAAGCAGCCTTGTATAAGGAAGTTTTTTTTAAAAAAAAATGTTTAATGTTTTATTATGTTTTTATATATATTGGAAGCCGCCAAGAGTGGCTGGGGCAATCCAGCCAGATGGGTGGAGTAGAAATAGAAAAAAATTATTATTATTATAGAATAGGGTGTCCCTCTTTTCACTGAAGAAATGTTGGAGGGGATGCAGTCCAGAATGCCATTCCTGGAAACCACAGGAGGCAAGAATGCCACTGTGCTTGGGTCTGTTTGCAAGTTTCCCACAGGCATCTGGTTGGGCACTGTGAGAACAGGATGCTGGACTAGATGGGCCATTTGCCGAATCCAGCAGAGCTCTCCTTATGTTCTTGTGTTTCTCTTGCTACAGGCGACTCCCCTTCCCAGTATTAATGGGATGCAGAAGAGGGCTTTCAAAGATGTTGTCAACATGCAGCTATTAGAATTACAGAACAAAACCAAAAAAAAAAGGATAATGGCTTATTGTTGCTCCATTACCCCTTCTGTCCGAAGACTTTACTGGAGAAAGATGCCCTCCCTTGCTGTTTCCACTGTTCAGGAATGCAGGGCCCTCCTCTCGCTGCCAAATTGCTTCATGACTGGAGACTATAAAGCAATGTTTCCTTGCCTCTTGACTGTTCCAATTTTTCATCAGGTGGCTGAAAAACTATAAAATGATGGAACAATTAGTTTCATGGCAAACACTTCAAAAAAGATTGGATGTTTTCCTTCTCCACCCCCCTCTCCTTTAATGCCTTAAAGGTGCACAGCTGAGGAAGTGAGAGGGAACATTTAACTTATTAATGCCAAGCTTAAAATCCCTCCTCATAAATTGCATTTGGTAGGCCTGTGGGGTTTTGCAGCCCATGCCAAAACCACCCTGGTTTCTGTGAGGAGGACCAATCCTCATTCTGAATCTAGAAACAAAGACCGGATCTACATTACAAATTTAAAACAGTGTCGGATCTGTTTATCGGGGTCCTCATTCCCAAGCCCAGGAACCGGGTGACTGTTTTCGTACAAACCTACAGTTCCCAGGTTTCCTTGAAAGAAGCCCACAGGTTGGGACAAAGGGCTTATACACACTGGCTTCACACATATTTTGATGGTACTGTGTAACGATTAATTTCCCCAGGTCCAAGGAAATTTCCCCAGGTCCCCCTTACTCACTTTTTCTTGTTGTTCAGCAGCTGTGCCTTGCAAAATCCGATCTTGCCCGCTGAATCAGAACTTATCAGAAACACGGAAAATTTGAAGAGAGATTTTGCTCAATTCATTGGCTACGGTAGGGTTTTCGAAGGGCACAGCCGCAGAACAGCAAGAACAAGTGAGTAAGGGGGATAACATCATAAAGGGGTCCTTTACCTTTTACCTTATTAGACAAGTGGTTAATGGTTTTGTTTTAGGACCATATTACATATTAAGATGGGACGCGGGTGGCACTGTGGTCTAAACCACAGAACCTAGGACTTGCCGATCAAAAGGTCGGCAGTTCAAATCCCCGCCATGGGCTGAGGTCCCATTGCTCAGTCCCTGCTCCTGATGACCTAGCAGTTCGAAAGCACGTCAAAGTGCAAGTAGATAAATAGGTACTGCTCCAGCAGGAAGGTAAACGGTGTTTCCGTGCGCTGCTCTGGTTTGCCAGAAGTGGCTTAGTCATGCTGGCCACATGACCCAGAAGCTGTACGCCAGCTCTCTTTGCCAATAAAGCGAGATGAGCACCGCAACCCCAGAGTCGGTCATGACTGGACCTAATGGTCAGGGGTCCCTTTACCTTTACCTTTACATATTAAGATGCAGTTATGTTTTGCGAACTCTCAACATCATTTTGTTGAGGTGGCCTTGGGGCCACCCTATTTGAAGTGGGACCTCAGCACCGTGGAAGGAGAGGAGCCCAACACTTTCATCCCATGCAGGGGTCTAGTCCCCGATACAGGCCGCCTCATCCCATGAAGCTCTATTAGCCATGGGTGGAGGGGGGACATGCAAGCTTTAAATTAAGTCTTGAATTGTCTCCCAGTCTCCATGTTCCTGTTCCTTGGCTTTTGTCCTAACCAGCCATTTCCAGTTTTGTTCTGTAAGAGCTTATTATTACATACATTTAGCTGGCTTTCATTGTAGATTGGGCTTTCTTTGGATTTGATTCTTTGGCACTAGATTTGGTCCTCATCAGCCTCTGCTCACCCCACCAAACTTTCCCATAACAGAGCTGCCTGGAGGAAATCAGCTTGTTTCCAAGACACCAGGGGGCCAGCCCTAGTGCTGGACAAGGTGACACAACTGCTTCAGACAGCAGATACTTGGATATGTGGGGGAAATGGCAGCCTTGCCAAAGGCATTATTCCTGAGGCCTCTTGGCCATTCCCCTCTCCTGGAAGACAGTGCAGGTGTGTCCCAGGTGAGCTGCGCAGCTCCTCCTAAACTAGTCATTTGCAATGGAGGACACTCTGCCATCACCAGTGTTGAAGTAAGATTTAACTGTTTGACTGCCGGTTTGTCATCACTCAGCCCAAGGATTCCTCATCAGAAGATGACCAGGAGCCCCCCCCCCCCACAGGCCTTGGATCAGGAGCAGTTTGAGGAAAGGAGCCCATACCTCCCAACATTTCTCCGATGAAAATAGGGAAGTCCTGTTGAATAATAATAATCTTATTAATAATTTATTATTTATACCCCACCCATCTGACTGGGTTGCCCCAGCCACTCTGGGTGGTTTCCAACATATAATAATAATAATAATAATAATAATAATAATAATAATAATAATAATAATAATAAAACCATTAGACATTTTTTTTAAAAAACTTCCCTATGCAGGGCTGCCTTCAGATGTCTTCTGAAGGTTGCATAGTTACCGTATTTTTTGCTCTATAAGACGCACCAGACCACAAGACGCACCTAGTTTTTGGAGGAGGAAAACAAGAAAAAAAACATTCTGAATCTCAGAAGCCAGAACAGCAAGAGGGATCGCTGCACAGTGAAAGCAGCGATCCCTCTTGCTGTTCTGGCTTCTGGGATAGCTGCGCAGCCTGCATTCGCTCCATAAGACGCATACACATTTCCCCTTACTTTTTAGGAGGGAAAAAGTGAGTCTTATAGAGCAAAAAATATGGTACTTATCTCCTTGGCTCTGGGGTCACATACCCTCCAACATTTATCTGGTGAAAATAGGGACATCCTAAGGAAAAGCAGGACATTCCAGGTTTAAGTCAGAAAACAGAATGGCTTCTGTAAAACCAGGACTGTCATTTGCATCCAAGAAGCGGTCATATGCACCATGGAAGCGTTTGGCTTCTGACCGTGAGACCAAACAAGGTCCAGTTTGTAGTTCTGGAAGGGGAAGAAGGGTCTTCTAAGAACCCTCAGTGCCCTTAACAAACTACAGTTCCCAGGATGCTTTGGGGGAAGGCCATGACTGTTTAAAGTGGCATCATAATCCTTCAAATGTGTGGTCTGAATGTGGCCTAGAGCCGGACACAGTCCAGTTGGCTTCTGTACGTGGAAACGGAAGTGGGCGCCATTTTGGTCACCAGGCAGCAACACCTCTTGACCTGCCAACAGCTGTCACCATCTCTTCCAACACAGCAAGATGACCCGTGGCTGTACTTTAAGGTTTCTTTCTTGGGGTATTGGCAGTGCCATCTTGGCTGCGCCCCATTCCTTCCAAAAAGTGTTTTGTTTTAACGCAAACGCTCAGCAAAGCCTTTCAAGTTCCAAAACCCTCGGAGGGGTCACGGCAAAGTCTGTATCCTGGGCCCAGGCCAGCCCACACACTCGGCCTCCCTGCACAAACTTGTCCCTTTCTTCAGGACGCTTACTTATTAGCACAAAGAAAACATCGTATAAGCTCCTGCCTAAGGCAAAACTTTATTCCAAACGCCATTTATTCCATCCTGTGAAAACTACCTCTCGTTCCCTCTGCCTTGGAGGGCTGTTTACACACCCCTGCCTTATAATCCCAAACAGCCATGCGGCTCTTGCAGAAGACGATCTGAATCATTAGGGCTGAGTGCTCAGCAAATGGCAACTGAGGAAGGAAGAAGAGAGGTGAACCAAAGTTGCTTGCAAATACAGTGGTACCTCGGGTTAAGAACTTAATTCGTTCTGGAGGTCCGTTCTTAACCTGAAACTGTTCTTAACCTGAGGTACCACTTTAGCTAATGGGGCTTCCCGCTGCCGCCGCCGCACGATTTCTGTTCTCATCCTGAAGCAAAGTTCTTAACCCGGGGTACTATTTCTGGGTTAGCAGAGTCTGTAACCTGAAGCGTCTGTAACCTGAGGTACCACTGTACCAAAATGTAGACTCATTGGCCTCGTTATTACCCATCAAGCAGAATTCAGGCAACCACTATATACGATGACCCATAGGGGTTTGATAAACCACTTCCAGCTTTGTGCAGGTTTCTATCTGCTCGATAACAAACCACCCAAACATGAACCAAAGAGTTCTCTGTGAAAAGCTATTGATCATTAAACCACTCTGGGAATTGTAGCTCTGGCAGGGGAATAGGGGTCTCCTAGCAACTCTCCGCGCCCTTAAAAACTAGAGTTCCCAGAATGCTTTAGGTAAAGCCACGGCTGTTTAAAGTGATATAATGGCTCAGTGCATCTGGCTGTTAGCCAGAAGGTTGGTGGCTGGAGGCCATGCAAGGTGGCTGTGGGCAGGATTCCTTCTAACTATGATTTTATGAAATCTATGAATTGTTGGCATCTGTCTATCTCGGAAAACTATGGAAGAGTGGGATGGAAGCGCTGCTGTATGCAATTAATACAGAGCGAAAGGGGAAACGATGGCTTCTTACCTATGTGCCTTTATTTACTGGTTCTTCCTCTTGGCTGTCATTGAGCTTGTTAGTCCAGTCAACGCCGGCCCTAGCACTAGGAAGAGTGAGGCAGCTGCCTCAGGCAGCAGAGGCTGGCGGGACAGGCATTGGCAGCTGAGAGTGGGAAAGCACAGAGCTTCGTGTGCCGCACTCCTCCTCAGCTAGCCAAGTGTGGTGAAAAATGCTACCCTGTCATCAATGTAAGATTCAGCTCTGAGTCTGGTCAGCTTCTGTTGTTGAACGGGGAGAGCCCTACCTTGCCTTTGCCTCAGGCAGCATAATTTCTAGGGCTGGCCCCAACTTTAGCAGAAGATCTGAGGTGGTATCCTAGAATCCTGGCCAGGGCTAAGGAATGGCTCCAGCGCAACCATGCTTCCAGGGATGCGGGTGGTGCTGTGGGTTAAACCTAGGACTTGCCGATCAGAAGGTCGGCGGTTCGAATCCCCACGACGGGGTGAGCTCCTGTTGCTCGGTCCCTGCTCCTGCCACCCTAGCAGTTCAAAAGCACACCAAAGTGCAAGTAGATAAATAGGTACTGCTCCGGCGGGAAGGTAAATGGCGTTTCCGTGCGGTGCTCTGGTTCTCCAGAAGCGGCTTAGTGACCCGGAAGCTGTACGCCGGCTCCCTCGGCCAATAAAGCGAGATGAGCGCCACAACCCCAGAGTCATCCGCGACTGGACCTAATGGTCAGGGGTCCCTTACCTTTACCTAACCATGCTTCCCCATCACACCCCGATCCCTAGGCTGAGCTAAGCTTTCCTGCAACGCCACCGCCTCTCCCGGTCATTTCTCAGCAAAAATGGCAGGCAGGTTTACAAGAAAGCCTTCTGCAGGGACCGATACGAGCTTTGCTGATCGAATGAGATGTTGTTTATTTGACTATGATGTATATTTAAAGGTCTCTGTTACAATTGGCCCTCAGGCAAGCCCCTAATGAGCTGCAGCTGTCCGGGCTCTCATTAGCTTTAATGACATCTTCCTCGACCCATTTTTCTTTCGGGGTAAGACCTTGTCCTTTCAAAGGGTGCCTGCTCACTGGAGCCGTGAGACACCTCGCCCCGCAAGGGCAGTCAGCTTGGAGCTGCGGAGCAATGACAAATGGGCCTTTTGCCCAAGACAGACAAACCTTTCCTGGAAGAGTCAGCTCTTATTTACGACAAACCGAGCGTAATTTGCTGTGGCAAAAACTTTTAGACTGGAACCTATTTGCATAAAAGGAAAAAAAGGCCTCTACCAGATTTCTTTCCCTCCCCCTCCATCAATACGTACCCTCCAACATTTCTCTGATGAAAATAAGGACGTCTTTATTATTATTATTATTATTATTATTATTATTATTATTATTATTAATTATTATTATTATTATTATTATTATTACCCTACCCATCTGACGGGGTTGCCCCAGCCACTTTGGGTGCCTTCCAACATATATAAAATCACAGTAAAATATTAAACATAAAAAAAACCTTCCCTATACAGGGCTGCCTTCAGATGTCTTCTAAAGGTTGCATAGTCACTTATTTCCTTGGCTCAGAGGTCACAAAACTGTGTACTCTCCAACATTTCTCCAATGAAACTAGGCGTCCTAAGGCAAAGCAGGACATTGCAGGATCAAATCAGAAACCGGGACGGCTTCTGCAAATTTGGGACTCTCTCTGGAAAATAGGGACACCCTATTTTGGTGTAGTGACAAAATGGTCTGGTGTAGTGACAAAATTTAAAGGTAAAGGTAAAGGTACCCCTGCCCATACGGGCCAGTCTTGCCAGACTCTGGGGTTGTGCGCCCATCTCACTCAAGAGGCCAGGGGCCAGCGCTGTCCGAAGACACTTCCGGGTCACGTGGCCAGCGTGACATCGCTGCTCTGGCGAGCCAGAGCCGCACACGGAAACGCCGTTTACCTTCCCGCTAGAAAGCGGTCCCTATTTATCTACTTGCACCCGAGGGTGCTTTCGAACTGCTAGGTTGGCAGGCGTGACAAAATTAGCCAAAGGCTAATTGTTTCGTTTGTTTGTTTGTGTATTGTCTTTTAGGCCACCAGCCAGCTTCAAGGAGGCAGACCAACAAAGAAATAGGAGCTAACCTGCAGCCAGGCATGCATTGCTTCGCTTTGCATATGTGTCGGTATGCGGATACAGCAGTTGGTCGAAGATGCTAAGACCAGGTGTGGGGAACCTTTTCCAGTCTGAGGACCACATATTCTCATGTGCAACCTTTTGGGGGCCGCATGCCAGGGGTGTCAAAAGAGCGCAGGGTGGAGAAAAAGATACAGTCTTTACCTTTGTAAGCTGCATCGCAACTACACAATAATCGGAGGCTTCTACTCACACATAGTATTCCAGCTAGAAAATGTATGTATGGCGGATTCGGAGCAAAACTAAGGAAAGGTGTTGTTTGGGGAGGGGACATGGCCTAGAGAAAGGACTGAGGGCCACACAGGGAATCCTGGAGGGCCACATTTGGCCTGAGGTTCGCCACTCTTGGAATTTCTGCATTGGGACAGGCAAGTTTTCCTCCTGTGGAATTTGCTGCCCCTGCGTCAGGCTTCCTCACGTGCCTCAACCTAGCCGAGGAGAGGGGTGGTGAATTTGTCACTGACTCTCCTTTCTCTGTCCCCGGGTCAGGCCTGACGCGGGAATGGAGCTGCAGCTGGGGGCACTGGGCTATCGCGTAAGGAAGTTGTTGCCGCAGCTGCCTCACGTGCCAGAGCCGGTTTGGGGGGGCTCCTGGTCAAGCCCCCTTTAAGCACCCAGAACCATGAGCCCCTCAGTCCTGCCCCCATGCTATGCCACTGCCCAGAAAAGTGTGCTTACGTCAGAAGGGTTTCAGCATAACTAAAGGATACCTAAAGTTGTTTTCTATATTGAGGTAACTCAATCACATACACATCCAGACATGATCCATGAATGGTTCTCAAGATGCCTTGGCAGAGTGTGTGGTGTGATTTTGCTTGGAATGTATGGCAAACTACCTTTGGCTTTGTTTTAACACAGCACTGGGGGAAGGAGCCTTTTCAGCCCGAGAGACACATTCACTCATGGGAAATCCTCTCAAGGGCCATTTGCCAATGGTGGGCATGTGAAGTATCATGGTTTAATCGATACTGAAATGGAGAATGCCTGAATGTGTATTACTGAAGGCTTTAAAATGGGGATTTCCCATGGGCTACATTATGCTCTCTGAGCTCCTTGGTGGGTTTGATAATTAACTATTGTTTTCTGCTAGCTAACATGTGAGTGTTTAACTTTAGACCAGGTGACAAAGGTATTTGGTTGCAAATCTCCATTTCGAAAGGCAGTTGCCTTTAGTCTTTGTTCCCAGGCTCTGTGGGAGTAAGATGTCTCTCCAGGAGCTCAAAAGCTTTAGGGGCAGGAATGCAGGTGAATGGAGCCTGTGTGTGTGTGAGTGTGTGTGTGTGTGTGAGAGAGAGAGAGAGAGATGGAACGCCCTCCCCTCAGATGTCAATGAAATAAACAACTATCTGACTTTTAGAAGACATCCGAAGGCAGCCCTGCATAGGGAAGTTTTTAATGTTGACATTTTACTGTGTTTGATGTTTCAATTTGCTGGAAACCACCCGGGGGGCTGAAGTAACCTAATCAGATGGGCAGCATATAAATAATAATAATAATTATTATTATTATTAGCAACAACAACAACTCTTTGGATACATCATTTACTAGGTTTTGTTCTGTTTTGAAGAAAGTTCTGCAAGTAAAGTTTTGAATTCAACTTATGGGCCTTGACACTGTTTTATTTCCCAAAGAAGTCAGTTTTTATGCATCCAGTCACTTCAAGCCGTGCAATATTAATATCTGAAACAGAGTGGGTAGATTGTAATTTGAAGTCCATTTTTCCACTAATGCAGTGGCAAAAGAGCAGGATGTCCACACAGCAATGGCCAGGCCTACACAACTCCCAATATATTTCTCCGGCAGGGTGTGCCAGTGGGGTGCAAAGCCTTGCACTCCTTGGCTCTGGTGGACTTCGAGAGAGGAGAGAGGGGGACGGAGCAGGGGTGGACAACACAAGCATCCATTGGCCTCGCGTCCCCCTGGAGCACTGGAGACTGTATCTCCTCCTTCCATCTCTCCTTGGGAGAATTCAAGGGCCGGTCATTAATCATACAAGCCGTCCTCTCCATGAGAATACAATAACCTTCCTTATCCAACTCTTCAACATATCCGACATGTGCAATAACAATCAGCCTTGACACATCTGTATTAGTCCCAGGAGATTCTTTATTTTGAAAGAAACCTTCACATAGTTACCAGTCACTCTAGTTTAAATAATAATGATATAAAAATACAATAGGACACATATTATCCAAATCAAAAGCTCTGGATTTTCCAGATTGATTTGATATTCTTCTCCGCCGGACGCCTCTCAGCAATAGCTTCTTGAGTGCCCATTTCTCTGGATGTTGGTGGGGCCACGTCCCTTTCGGCCAGTCATTGGATATAGCCTTAGACTATGAGGACGATGTTCCACCTTCGCTGCTGGAGGCACTGTGACACTGAATACCAGTTATTGGGAATCACAGGTGAGGAGAGAGCTGCTGTGCCCAGGTCCTGCTTGTGGGCTTCAAATTGGGGCACCTGGGTGGCCACTGTGAGAGCAGGATATTGGACTAGGTGGGTCTTCCTATGTTCTTAAGCTTTTTCAAATTCACACTTAACCCCCTTTCCCCAAACTTACCAAGTACTTCCAGGAATCTTTTGAAGACCTGTTTCAATTCACCAGTCCCTTTAATGATGATCTGGGGTGCTTTGAATGATAATGATAATAATAATAATAATAATAATAATAATAATAATAATAATAATAATAATAATAATATAGCACCCTGATATATTACAATATGCCCAGTCTTATAATTAGGTTACCAGACATGGGTGGGTGACCGTTGGCCAGTTTTTAAAAAACTGTGTGCATTTATGTTTCACAGGGTGAGAAAGAAGGGCTTTGCACCTTTTTACAATATGCATGTGTGCCTGGGCCCAGGGTCTTTTGCCTCACCATTCCCACTATTGACTCCCTGTTGCTACTTAGCTTTAAAAAAAAAAGTGTCCCCGGATTCATTGAAAAAAATCTGGTAACCGTATCTTAGAGACATGATGGAGATACAGATTCATTCATTCATTCATTTATTTCATAGAATTTATACACTGCTTGATTGTCAAAACAACAACAAAACCTAAAACCAAAAAGACCTCAAAGCGGCTTACAAGAAGATAAAACAAGGGTGGGGTGGGTTGGAGAATACAACCATACCTTAAAACATACAAAAGTTAAAATCCTAAAAGAGATTAAAATCACCTTGACCTCCAAAGCATCTGAGTAGACATGTCTGAACACAAAATGTTTTTAGCAAGCGCTGAAAAGAGAGCGCTGCTTGATCTCAATCGACAGGGAGTTCCGAAGTTTCCGTGCTGCTGCACTAAGTGACCAAATCCTTACAAATGTGGAACAGGTCTTATGAGGCAACCTGTGGCAGTGCCACTTCTGCCAATCAAAGCAGCTGTGTGGGCACATGTGGGGCAATGCAATCTCATAGGTCAACCGATCCCAAGTTGCTATGGGTTTTATTTACTAATAGTAACAACTTGAACTTGGTCGGTTGGGAAAACAGCAGCTACTGCAGATAACTGAGCACAGGTGTTAAGTGCTGACAACGACTCGCTCCTGTCAGCAATCGGGCTGCAGCACTCTGTACCAACTGCAGCTTCTGGATCGAGCATCAGGAAAGTCCCAAATGTTTTCCCCTCCCCACTAATCTTGTGTGGTATGCATGCAAGTGTGTGCAGAGACAACCACTTTTGGGCACACTGGCAGCTGTCATGGAAGCCCCCGAGGGATGCCCAAGGCCAAGGGTGGGTGGGGTTTTCAGGCGAGAAAAAAGCTTCACCACACCTAGGATGGGTGATCGATATTTATGTTTGATCTACATCACTAATACCTTTGAAACTTAATCTCCGGCTTGCTTGCTATCTTCCGTTGCATTCAAAGCAGTCTCACAAAGCACTGCGACACCGATACTTTCGAAACAGAGATATTGGGAGGTGACATAAGTCTGATAAACATTGCGCGAGCTGAGCGGCTGGATCACAAAATAACAACGGTGACATTTACCAGATCTCCTTGGCTAAAGATTATCTGGCTGTCAAGATGAAAGAGGAAACATGCTAAGACGCAAGACGGTAGAGATTAGGATTTCTGGAGAAGACGCAGCCTGGAAAACGCTTCAAATCTACTTTTCAGACTTTAAAAGAGCCATTAGAAATATCTTCATACTTTTGTTTTTTAAAGCATGTGTTTATTATTTAAGGCATTTATACCATGCCCTTCCACCTTTAAAAGTTGCACAAGTTGGCTAACAACCCATAAAATCATAAAATGCACATACAAAACCTCCAGTAAATGCAATTAAAATTAAAACCAACAAAATAATAACATGCAGAAACAGGATTTTTTAAAAAATAAAAAACCCTCAAACAGGAACATGGTTAGCTTTATTTAAGCATTTTTTCTCTTTTTTTCCTTATACATATGTTCCAGTTTTATTTATGTTAAAGGGACAATGCACTTAAGTCCAGTAATGTAGTCTAGCTTTCGTCTTAAATGTTAAGCAAACCAATCACATTTTGTTGCAGTAACACATCCATACAATTTACAGATTCCCTAATGCCTACTTTTATTATGTATCACACAAGAGTTGTTCTAAAGGACTCTGAGCATCTTGCAGAGTTAATGATGAACGGATTGTTGTTCTCTGGCAGCTAACATGTGAGGGTTGTAAACCTGGGATCGTGTGAGAGGTATTGGGTTGCCATCTCCATTTTGAAAGGAGTTGTGTTTGTCTCCTAAACTTAATGGAGTGAGGATGCAAATGGAGTTTCTCTCTGAACACTACAGAGAGAACAATGCAATTAAATGGCTTTCCTGAAGGGAGAGTAAACAGCCTGGAGGCTGGAAAGCAGACTGGAGAGAGAGGGAGAGAAACCTTTGCTTATGGGTCTGTTTGGATTATTTCATATTTTGTAAGATGCTAAACTTCTGCTGGACAGCACAAGATATTGCATGAACATTTTTTGATGTTTTATTCTGTTTTGAAGAAAGTTCTGCCAATAAAGCTTGGGTCTGGACAACGCTTCATTTCCAAAGAAGCCAATCAGTTCTTACCCTTCCAGTTGCTTCAAACTGCGCTATATTTAATATATGCAACACTGCTGAATGCTAGCCAGGCTAGCTAGACAGCATCTTAAAAAGCAGAGACATCACCTTGCCAACAAAGGTCTGTATAGTTAAACTATGGTTTCCCCAGTAGTGATGTATGAAAGTGAGAGCTGGACCATAAAGAAGGCTGATCGCCAAAGAATTAATGCTTTTGAATTATGGTGCTGGAGGAGACTATTGAGAGGCCCATGGACTGCAAGAAGATCAAACCTCTCCATTCTGAAGGAAATCAGCCCTAAGTGCTCACTGGAAGGACAGATCCTGCAGCTGAGGCTCCAATACTTTGGCTACCTCATGAGAAGGGAAGTCTCCCTGGAAAAGACCCTGATGTTGGGAAAGATGGAGGGCACAAGGAGAAGAGGATGACAGAACATGAGATGGTTGGATAGTGTTCTCGAAGCTAACAACATGAGTTTGACTGAACTGCCGGAGGCAGTGGAAGACAGGAGTGGCTGGCGTGCTCTGGTCCAGGGGGTCACGAAGAGTCGGACACGACTAAATGACTAAACAACAAAAAGCCAGGCTAGCTGGGGCTGATGCAAGTTGGAGCCCAAAGAACACATGTGAGGAAACGCTTTGACTCCCCCTGCCCTAGAGAGATGAACTTACGACAGAAGAGCCCAGACGGCTACCTTGATATTTATCTTAATTACATTTCCTTAATAACATTTTCTCTTTAATTGCCTCCATTCAATCTCTGATGTGGCACCCCCAATAATTTGTCTCTCGCGCTTAGGCTGTTCATCGGTTCTGAGGCCATTTGTCATCCTTTCGCTACAGCACACGTACTCTGCCGGCTAAATCTTTCCTTGTAAATCTGCCCCTTCAGACTCTTAATTATTCCTGGTTGCTCTTCCCTGTAACTCTCACGGATTTGTTTTATAGCTCTCCGGCACTTGGAAATGGATACGAGAGCGCAGAGGATCTTGTATTCCAGCTGTTTTGCAGGGAGGGGGGCTTACCCCCCACTCTCCCCACTCTGTGGATGCCTCATGTTCCTGCTGCAGATGTAATGTCAGGAGCTGTTGCCCTACCACATCGTAAAATCATATTTGATTTTCTTTGCACCGAAGGGGGAGGAAAACAGGGCGCTATCCCTAGGCAAACAACGTGAGTGCACAAATCACTTAAGACCAGAGTAGAACGGCTTTGTCCTACTCATGCCAACAGCCCCAGATATAACCCAGTTCATGTCCCAGGAGGAGAGGCACCTCATAGATCAGTTTTCCCTTCCCTCTCCATCACCTTACGACTGGCAGCTGAGTTCGGGTTTACACATGGCAGCAGAACGAGGTGGGAATGAGGTGGCAGAGCCCTGAGGTCATAGAATGGACTGTACTATTTTGGACTTCAGGTGGGGGGGGGGAGAATCACATTTTCGACACCCCCTTGCATTAAACACATACAACCTCCCTGTAAGCAACTGTTGAGTAACCGCTGGCTTGTGGACGTAAATTAAGCCCATCATGTCATCCTTTCCCTGGCAGGAAAGGTTTCTTACGTAGCCAGCACTTAAAATCAAGACTCTTATGCACAGGGCAAATTTTGTGTGTGTATGAAATATACTCGGAGTCGAGAGTGGATTTCATGCTCTTTATTCAGCTCATACTGGTGAGGAGGAATGAAAGTTCCCTCAAAGTATCTGCTTTATATACATTATTTACACAATGGGCTGCGCGTGATTGGCTAATTCCAGAATTCTCCTATAGGCCAATCAGGTTGTGGATTCACTTCCATCTGGAGCCGGATTGGGTGGCTCCTGCAGACCAATCATATTGCTGCATTGTTCTAGAACCAATCAGACTGCTGCATTCTGAATCCTATTGTTCTAGGACCAAGACTGCTGCATTCTGAATCCTATTGTTCTAGGACCAATAGACTGCTGCATTTTGGATCCTATTCAACTCAGTACATAACAGTGTATGTGTAGGAATACAAGATCTTGATTACCATCCAGACCTTTCTAGAAAGCTAGCACATCCAATATGGGCTGGCATGCTTGTTTTTCTAATTGCAAAAATAGATGTGTGGCTCAGTCAAAAATATGCCCACCCCAGAAGTATTACAGTCCATTCTTCACCGCAGGAATCTGCCACCTCATTTGAGTTGACAGCAGCTGTTATGGAAAGTTCCATCCATGGCATTAGATCTGTGGTGGTCCATTCACAGCAGACAAAAGACACCACTGGATGTGTGATGAAGATCAAGTGGTGAACATCTGCTTTTGAATCATCTCTTAAGCCCAGTCTTGGGTGGAATCTACACACATATTAAAAAACGCTGTGAAAATGCTTTTTTAAAAAAAACGTTTTGAAAAATATATAGAATTTGCCATAGCTCACAATCGCCATCTAGTGTCACATCTGTACATTGCACCATGCAACACATTTAAAATGTTTCATTCGCAGCTGTATGGCTGAGTCCTTATTGTCCATTTTACTTCTGAAGAGATTCCTCTTCATCTTCCATTTTTCATTTTGGAGTAAAATTGGCGAGGAACCTTGGTTGTGGGCCAATTCATAGACTAAAAATGTGGCCTTCTTTCTAACATATCCCATACAGCTGTGTCTGAAGCAAAAAAAAAGTCCAGATGCTGAGGAATCTGATTGATAGGCCAAATTCCACGATGCAAGCCAAAAGCTATGATTTCTCCATGTGATAATCACAGCTTCACTCATCCATCTGTGTTATAAGAAGAAGCTGGCAAAGTTGTAGTCACCAAAAATGGGATTTAAGACTATACAACAACAGAGTTCCATACCTAGAGCAGCAATGCTAACCCCATCCCCTCCAGGGAACAGAGAGTCTTTGAAATGAACATTCCTTTGTCTGCTCTCTGCCTTATCATTATCCCACCACTACCTTGATGGCCCCCATTGAATAGATTTTGCCAGCAACTAGACTTGCATGTGTTGACCAAGGCTCAGGATGTCTTCCCAAAATGCCTCCACGACACGTTTTGAGATGAGGCTGGTACCTTCTTCTCTGGCGATCACTTGTAGCCGAGTAAGATTGTCTTCCAGGAACACTGTCTTAACAGTGAGTCCGTAAGTGACTGTGGAGGCCAATTCTGGATCCACACATCCTTCCACAGTGGGGACATAGGTTTCCAGGCAAGAGTTGATCATGGTGAGGGTTTGCCAAGCGAACCTTCCTCTTAGCATGCTTCTCCCTTTCATCCTGAGTTCAAGTGTCTTCAAAACCCATGACACCTTTGGTAAAGGCTGTTCTCCAATTGGAGCGCTCACAGGCCAGTGTTTCCCAGTTATCGGTGTTTATGTTGTTGTTTAGTTGTTTAGTCATGTCCGACTCTTCGTGACCCCATGGACCAGAGCACGCCACGCACTCCTGTCTTCCTGTCAGTGTTTATACTACATTTTTTTAGATTTGACTTGAGAAAGCCTTTAAACTTCTTTTGCTGACCGCCGGCATTACGCTTTCCATTTTTAAGTTCGAAATAGAGTAGTTGCTTGTCCTAAAATCAAGCAAGGTTCGTGATGGAGAATCTCATGTTGTCTTAAAGTTATGCCAACCTTTATACTTCTGCTACAGAGATAAACCACAGAAATAAGTACAGAGTCGCACATTCCTGTGCACAGTGACTTTGGACTGTAGCAACACCTTCAGCTAGCCTGGATGGAAAGATGCATGTGTTGGAATCTCTCTTCTGCATGGTTGGACTGTAGCTGGCTAGATGACAATAAGAGTTGCGTCCATTGCCCAAGACAGCTCTGGAAAGGTGCCCACCAAGGTGATGCATTCCTTGGGCTGAAGAAGTTTTCCTGCCCTTGTTCTTATGTAATAGTAATAGGAGAATCGCAAGTGGGGAGACTTGCTGTTGCACCCAGTTCCTGCTGACGGGCTTCCCAGAGGCATCTGCTTGGCCACTGAACAGGATGCCTCTGGTTTACAAAAGCCGCTAGCCCAATGTAGCCTTTTGATGCTATGGCATGTCTAACATGAGCTAGGTAGGCAAGGGAGCTATGGCTACCCATAATACTGTCGCTTGGCCATGGCTGTGCTCTCTGAAGTGCAGAGGGGCTTAGATAGCGAGCCTTATCTTCAAATGCTGCCTTCTAGCATTTGCTGTTCCTTCCCTTCAAAAAGACTAGGGACGCAGGTGGCGCTGTGGGTTAAACCACAGAGCCTAGGACTTGCCGATCAGAAGGTCAGCGGTTCAAATCCCCGCAACAGGGTGAGCTCCCATTGCTCAGTCCCTGCTCCTGCCAACCTAGCAGTTCGAAAGCACGTCAAAGTGCTTCCGGCGGGAAGGTAAATGGCGTTTCCATGTGCTGCTCTGGTTCTCCAGAAGCGGCTTAGTCATGCTGGCCACATCACCAGCTGTACGCTGGCTCCCTCGGCCAATAAAGCGAGATGAGCACCGCAACCCCAGAGTCGGCCATGACTGGACCTAATGGTCAGGGGTCCCTTTACCTTTACCCTTCAAAAAGAGAAAAGTAGGAGAGAGTTTTCTGAAGGTACAACAGAAGCAGATCAAGTTTGTGCAATCGAGTATAAGCTCAATGTCCAAAGATTTTGCTGACAGCATCTGAAGCTTGTGTGTGTGTGTTATTTTCTTTGCTTTCAAAAAATATACTGGGTGGGTTGCGTGAGATTTTCATCTGTGCAAGCTTGGTGTAGGATGTCTGAGTCACATCAGAAGTTAACATTTCCATGGAAATAGCCCCTTTCTACATACATCTGATTTCCCAGAAATGTATTTATTTTGCAGGAGGAGTGTCAAGTTATTTTACAAAGCCAGGGGGAGGTCACAGGAAAAGTAATGCAGAGTAGAAATGGTTATAAGCAGATCTTAAGTTGCAAGAAAAGCTCCCCGTGGTCCTTATCATTTTCCCTTTTGCAATTTACATTTTTCATTTTTCCCCTCCAGGAACTTGCTGGGCTAGACCCAAAACCCTTTTGCTCAAAATCGGTGGGAGCGGCTCCGAAGGAGTGGCAGTTATTCTTTACTGGGCAAATGCCAAATGATTGGGGCGAGGGAGTTATGGATATTTGCCCACTCCACTTAAGGCTTAAGGGCGTGGTGGATAAATTGAACTCAGATCACATTTAAAGGCAAATCTACCTAATTTGCACTTCCCAAAACAATCTCCGAGCTGAAACACAGCCATCCTTTGACATTCGCACGTGTCTGAATTTTGCAATGCAGTTCTCCAATGTGTACACTGAGGTAAAGTGTACCTATAAATAACATACACACCCCACCTTTCCTTCACAGATCTCAAACTGGCATACATGAATCCTCCCTCTCCAGTTTATCCTCACAACTATGAGGTAGGTTAGGGTGAAAGACCGTGACTCAGCTTCATGGCTGAGTGAGATTTGAACCCTGGTCTCCCAGGCCCTAGTCCAATGCACAAACTGCTACACCACCCTCAATCTGTGGTTACATCATTGAGAAGAAATCCAGGCAATGTAGGGTTGTTTGGTGGGGGGTTGTCTTTGGACGCCGTTGCAGTGTTCTTGAAATGTACACATCCCTTCCACTGGCTGATTGACTGATGTATTCTCTCATTCATTAAAGAATGAAGTTTTTGGCATTTTGTGGAGAAATGTGAAAGTGGGGGGGGGGGGAGAGAAATATTTCCCCTCTTTCTTCACATACTGAACCAAAAGGAGTCCACGTCCCAGAAACTCTTCTTGGAAGCGCTACAGAAAGCCTTCACACTTCAGCGGGGAAAGTTCGGGCAAAACAATTGGTGTTGTAAGATGTCTTCTGGGTGGTATCAGTGCTTTTGGCAGCTCCAACAAGCAAGCTATAAAAACACACCCACCACAGAATTAAATTAAATAAATCGGAGGAATTAGCATAGCAAACTGGTTCTGGAAAGAAGCCTGGACTTGCATAGTCCACGGTTCAAAATTCAATTGAGCTACGAACCCGCTAGGAGACAGCAGGTTGTCTGTTCAAACCTGGGTCTGCAGCCATTGCATTGAAAGCAACAGGTGACGTCTGACTTAAGAAGAGTTTGGGTTTGATATCCCGCTTTATCACTACCCAAAGGAGTCTCAAAGCAGCTAATATTCTCCTTTCTGTTCCTCCCCCACAACAAACACTCTTTGAGGTGAGTGGGGCTGAGAGACTTCAGAGAAGTGTGAATGGCCCAAGGTCACCCAGCAGCTGCATGCGGAGGAGCGGGGAAGCGAACCCGGTTCACCAGATTACGAGTCTATCGCTCTTAACCACTACAGCACACTGGCTCATAGGACATAGGACACTTATACCAAGTCAGGCCCTTGGTCCGTCTAGCTTAGTGTGGTCCACTCTTAATCTCGGGGTTGTGGGTTAGAGCCCCACAATGAGAAAAGGTTTCCTGCATTGTGACTAGGTGACCCTCGTGGTCTGTTCCAATTCTATGATTCTATGACTAGCAGTAGCTCTTCAATATTTCAGATGGTGAACTCCCCAGCCCTGGGAAATGCCAGGGACAGAACCTGGAATCTTCTGCATGCAAAGCAGAGGCTAAACCTCTGAGCCACAGCCCTTCCCCAAAAGGGGAAGGAGAGTACTAAAAGGGGTGTGTGGGTGAGGAGTGCAGAACCCTCTCCCAAGCCACAACACACTCTCCCCAGGCATGGGGATTTTTTTTAGCTGGGGATCCAATACCAGACCTGAGCCTCCCTGAGGGGTGTGGCATAGGGGGGGGGCTGCAAGGAAGTAGACCACACCAATATTTTGGGGGATTTGGGGAGATTTTTTTATTCCTACAAGGCTTCCCAGAAGCATAGGTAAAAGGTAAAGGACCCCTGGGCAGTTAAGTCCAGTCAAAGGTGAGTATGGGGTTGCAGCACTCATCTCCGCTTTCAGACCGAGGGAGCCGGCGTTTGTCCACAGACAGCTTTCCGGGTCATGTGGCAAGCAGGACTAAACCGCTTCTGGTGCAACGGAACACCATGATGGAAGCCAGAGTGCACGGAAACACCGTTTACCTTCCCGCCATAGCTGTACCTATTTATCTACTTGCACTGGTATGCCTTTGAACTGCTAGGTTGGCAGGAGCTGGGACAGAGCAACGGGAGCTCACCCCGTCGTGGGGATTTGAACCGCCAACCTTCTGATTGGCAAGCCCAAGAGGCTCAGTGGTTTAGACCACAGCGCCACCCACATCCCACATTGTAGTATGTTGTTCTGTAGTTCTGTTTTGTACATTCTCTTGAATATAAATTTTCTGAATAAAATAGTGATAATAATTCAATAAATAAGCGATGGGAAATTTCCCTAGACCATTAAACCCCTTTGCTCCTTAAACTGCAACCTCACCCTCTCTTTCTATATGATTCCAACAAATACAAACACAGATATGATTCTTTCCCGTCTACCTTGGGCCTGACATTTAAATCACATTACTAGACTGAAACAGCACTTTGGGGTTCGTATTAGGGATGGACTCGCTGTACAATAACCAGCCCAGGCTGCCACTGGTCAGAGCACTGGACTAGGACCTGGGAGACGAGGGATTCGAATCTCCACTCAGCCGTGGCTCTCATGGGGGGTCTTGGGCCAGTCACAGTCTCTTGCCCTACCTCACAGGGTTGTTGCTGGGATAAAATGGGGAGGAAATAACTGGATTTCGCCACCCATTGATTAGTCATCACTTGATGCTGCTCAGCACCGTGTGTGTGAGCCAGATCCCTGGAAAAGTATTTGTTGTGATATGGGAGTTCAGTGTGTGCCGTGTTTGAGTGTTCCATTCACACGTGCAACTAACTCACCTTTTGGCACGGCAAGAGAAAGTGGACGGATGGATCCAGCTTGTTTCACACCCCAAAAATTAAGACGGGAATCCCTAAATAGGAACACCACCTGGGATGAAGCAAAGGCAAGTCTGCGCAGCATGCCTTGTAAGGAAATAATCTGAGAAAAACAGCTGGCGCAGATGCAGGCTTAGATTAGACAGGAAATCACACTTCCCAGCTTTCTGCTGCTTGCCAGAGAATCCAGATAGCTCTCTAAGGTGGGTGGGTCTGTATCTTTCGGTCTGCTCAAGTTATTGACCCCAGACCTTTTGTTTCGCAAAGGCTGTCATCTCTCCAGCCTACATAAATCTTACTCTACTTTTGTATGTCTTCCAGATATGCCTTTTTCGTTGTTTGCAGTCCTTTCTGATGCTTTTTTTTTAGCGGAGAAAAAGCACCAAAGCCGTTTTCATGCTCTTTTCTTCTTCAACCACCCTCTCTTAAGTGAGCTGTTTTTAGGATCTGGTGAATATCATGGTGATGGAACAGACTATTGGCTGCTGTGGAGCGGGAGTGCTGGAAAATGTAGGGATGCATGTCCTACAGACTTCAGCTGAACTCGTTCCAGCGTCGCTTTTTTCAGAACAAAGTGGGAAGAAATAAACATTGGGGGAAAGTTCCCTGAAATTGTTAATGGTGTTCTAAAGCAGGCAGGATGGAGGAGGCCAGCAATGGGGGAGACCAGGAGTCAGATCAAATGGTTTATCTATCTCAATATTGTCCACAGAGACTAGCAGTCGTCCCCAGCCAACCTCCCACTGCACATGCCAGGGAGAGTCCAAACTGGTCCAAATATAGAGGCTTGGAAAGTCCCGTTTGGGTCGGAGGTTCTTACATTTAACCTTGAATGGACAGCTATCTATTGCACTGTCTCTGCATAGGCACCAAACAATTAAGCCCTACTAAGCAATGTCTCTAGGGACGTGGGTGGCGCTGTGGGTTAAACCACAGAGCCTAGGACTTGCCGATCAGAAGGTCAGCGGTTTGAATCCCCGCGACGGGGTGAGCTCCCGTTGTTCAGTCCTTGCTTCTGCCAACCTAGCAGTTTGAAAGCACATCAAAGTGCAAGCAGATAAATAGGTACCGCTCTGGCGGGAAGGTAAACGGCGTTTCCGTGCACTGCTCTGGTTCGCCACAAGTGGCTTAGACATGCTGGCCACATGACCCGGAAGCTGTACACCGGCTCCCTCGGCCAATAAAGCAAGATGAGCACCACAACCCCAGTCGGCCACGACTGGGCCTAATGGTCAGGGGTCCCTTTACCTTTACCTAAGCAATGGCTCGCCTTATCCAAACTGGCCAGCCTTGGGTTTATACCCATTCCAGTCCCCCTGCCCCCAAATTAATCAGTTCCCCAGAGTTCATGCTTAAAAAAACAAAAACAACGCCAGCAACAGGATTTGGGCCAAACAACCATCTTCTCCGAGATAAAGGACCTGGGTTCCCATAATTGTGCAAGGCTTTACTCTCGGTCTTGGTCTTGCTGGAAGCATCTGATCAAGAGTCTCTCTCTCTCTCAGAGCATCTCTTCTGCAGGGAACTCTGCACATGCTCTGAAACCCAAGACTCCGCTCAAGCAGGCAACCTGTAACAAGTTAAGTCCGATTGAATTTACTCATTCTGCTTACAAGCCAGTTGTGGCATGTGATGCTTGCTTTCCCTCTTCCTCCTTTTCACCCCATAATAAACTTCTTTATATTCCGACATTCGGCTTCACTCGTTTTTAAAGACGGTTCTCTGGAATTTCTCACTAAAACCCTTTGCCAAGCAACAGTTTCTGTTCTAATAATAGTTCACAAGCTTCCGTAAGATTTGTTGTTGGGGGCTTTGGGAAAGCAAGCTCAAAAACTCCCCTTGCTGCTTGTTTTATTTCTCTCCCCTGGAGCTGGCCTGGAGGTGGGCTGGAAGGGGGGACTTCCTGGGAAATTGAATTCAAAACTCCCTCGTGCAGCTGGACACAGCTGAGACTGGCAGGAGGCCCATCCCATCTGGGCACAGCCTATCATCATTATGTTTGACGGGGATCTGCCAGAAAGGGAAAGCTCTCCCCACCCCGATCCACCACACCATTTGTCTCCTGCTGGAGCACCATGACCAAAAATACACCATTGTATGATAAATGGTTTTAAAAGCTATTTTGGGTAGGAAAGTTCTGCTCCCTGCTCTCTCCACTACTGCTGCCCTTCCGTTGCGTGCTGCAACATTTCATAGAAAATTGGAGGTACCTAGGCTTGATACTGCCACCAATAGGCAAGGAGAAAATGTTTTAGATAGATTAGGGGCTCCTCTAGTTGACCATTTTTGAGCATTCATCCGATTGAGGACTCACCTGATTTGCTTGCACAAAGCTTACACAGAGTGGATCTACACACGGGGGGGAAACCGCCATAAATAAGTCATAAACTAAATTGTTATAACCAATTAAAAAACTCTATGTAAAATTGCATAGACAATTTTTGTGCTCTACAGTGCCATCTGGTGTCACATGTTTATAGCGCATTTAAAATACTGTATTTTGACTAGTGTAGCTGAGTCCATGGAGGTCGGACTATATCTGCTCTTTATTGAGCATTTGTTTTGCATTTCACATTCAGTCTGCATTCAACCTGATTCACTTGCAGGGTGTTTATATGTCTTGCCATTAATTGTATGTTCAATCAACATTTTTCAATGTGTTTCCTCATCACTTTCCTAACTGCAAAAAGCCTGTTGTTTCTTTTCA
Source organism: Podarcis melisellensis (assembly GCF_964234715.1). Taxonomy (NCBI): domain Eukaryota; kingdom Metazoa; phylum Chordata; class Lepidosauria; order Squamata; family Lacertidae; genus Podarcis; species Podarcis melisellensis. The sequence continues at coordinate 8,797,481 of NC_138537.1, forward strand.
AGTAGATTTGTTGCCCCAGGACAACAAGATGGTTTAACTAGAGATGGGGGGTGGAATTTGATTCCATTCACATTGAAAGGTGAATGTACCTAATTTTCACATTCTGAAACAATACCTGAACTGAAACACACCTGTCCTTTGACATTCGTCCTTCTCTGAATTTTGAAATGCAGTTCTCTGGATGAGTAATATGTACAAATAAAAATGCTAGGCTTAAGTGTGCATAAAAATGCATATGCTCATGAAAATAACATACAGAAATTCAGCGTATTGGGATAAATTGCATTGCAAAAAAAATGTGTGTATCAGGAGAAATTTGCACCAAATGCTGATGAATTTTCATGAGGACTGCATGAAAATCTGCAAACTAATGTGGAAAGGCAGAAAACTGAATTTGAGATTGGAAGAATGAGAAACTGAGAAATTGTCAGAGTCAACCATCTCTACATTTAACCCACTTTAATTGCATAAACCTGAATTTTGCAGTGTCCGCTTCTATCTTTTCCACAATATGACGACAGTCTGGAGTTGCTGTACTTTAGGTTAGATTAGATTACATCGGACGAGTCTGGCGAGTCGAAGAGGCTGCATCTAGAATACGTTGGGGGACGATGGACATCTTCGAAACATCAAATGCCCAACCCGCTTTCGCCAGACCCTATTTGTGATAAGGGCTTCGGGCGCGGCACAAAACAAGCTCTGTTTTTTATGGGGTATGAAATGCAAGGCTGGACTTTCCACCTCTGTTTATAGCATTCCTGCTTTTGTCGTTTCCTTGAAGGCCCCAGACAGCATGTGCTGGCCAGAAACTGTCTGCTCCACTCCCCCAAACCCTGAGATATCTCATCCTGTAGAAACATCCCAGGTGGTGACCAGAGTAGCAAAATAACAAAAGTCACTCTGTTTATGAGGTAGTGAGCCTGGAGGGGAGAAGGGTGCTGTAAACACCTTAGGTCACAAAGCCTGCAAAAGGAAAAAGAAGAGAAAAAGGATTGTGGGAAGAAAATGCACTTGAGCAGCAGAGAAACCTACCTTGCAACAAGGGATAAAGAGGGGAAGAGCTGTGGCTCAGCAATAGAGCGCCTGAAGGCTCCAGGTTCAAGCTGTAGCATCTCCAAGCAGGGATTCTAGGAATGACTCAGAGATCTCTGAAATCCTGGAGAGCTGCATCAACAGAAGTCTAGGGTCCAGGTCAATGGAAGTCATACAGTAGTACCTCGCAAGACGAATGCCTCATAAGACGAAAAACTCGCAAGACGAAAGAGTTTTTTTGAGTTGCTTCACAAGACGAATTTCCCTATGGGCTTGCTTCGCAAGACGAAAACGTCTTGCAAGTTTGTTTCCTTTTTCTTAAAACCGTTAATACCCAGGGAATCCGTGCATCGCAAGACAAAAAAATCGCAAGACGAAAAAACTCGCAGAACGAATTAATTTCGTCTTGCGAGATACCACTGTATTCCCACTCTGTTCTGCCTTGGTCAGACCACACCTGGAGTACTGTGTCCAGTTCTGGACACCACAGTTTAAGATGGATATTGACAAGCTGGAAGGTGTGCAGAGGAGGGCGACCCAGATGATCAAGGGTCTGGAAACAATGCCTTATGAGGAATGGTTGAAGGAGCTGGGTATGTTTAGCCTGGAAAAGAGGAGCCTGGGAGGAGATATGATAGCTGTCTTAAAGTATCTCAAGGGCTGTTACATGGAAGAGGGAACAAGTTTGTTTTCTCCTGCTCCAGAGGGGAGGACCCAGATCCAAATTAGAGTGGTACCTCGGGTTACATACGCTTCAGGTTACAGACTCCGCTAACCCAGAAAGATTACCTCAGGTTAAGAACTTTGCTTCAGGATGAGAACAGAAATCGTGCTCTGGCGGCACGGCAGCAGCAGAAGGCCCCATTAGCTAAAGTGGTGCTTCAGGTTAAGAACAGTTTCAGGTTAAGAACGGACCTCCAGAACGAATTAAGTACTTAACCTGAGGTACCACTGTATACAAAGGCAGATCCCAAGGAAACATCAGGAAGAACTTTCTGACAGAGCAGTTCGAGAATGGAAGAGACTCCCTCTGGAGGGGGTAGTCTCTCCTTCCTTGGAAGTTTGTAATCAGCGGTTGGATGGCCATCTGTCATGGCTGCTTTAGTTGAGATGTCTGCCTTGCAGGGCGTTGGACTAGATGACCCTCAAGGTCCCTTCCAACTCTGTGATTTTATGACTCCATGATTCTAGTCAGTGTAGACAATACTGTGCTATGTGGACCAACGGCCTTTATCAAATGCAGCTTCGGATGCCTCTACAGCTGGCTGGTCAAGCACTGATCTGTAGCCTGTGTGCCTAAAGATGCTAGTGGGTCATGACAGAGCTGTGCCAGAACTCTGTTAATTCATCAGTGTGATGCGCCTCCTGATCCCAAAATTCCCTTGCCCGGACGGGTCTGTCTGCTAGATATCTCTGTGTGATTGACTGCTTTGCTCTTGCCACTTCCTAATCAGCCTCTCTGCCAGGAGAGGGTCATATTGCAGAGGCCCCGTGCCAGGCTTCGTTGGATCCTGAAGCAATTTCCCCTGCCAAGATGCCGCAGAATGATTTGCTGTCAGAGACCTGGAAGAGTGACTTTCACTGAATAGGAGAGCAGTGGGCTTTTTTGGAAGGCCAGAGTCTTGGGTAGGGGTGAAGAGCCTGGAAGGGGTGGAGATAATCATAGAATTGTAGAGTCCTCTGTAGGGTCCTCTAGTCCCTGCTGAATCTCAATTAAAGAATCCCTGACAGATGGCAATCCACTGTTCCACTGAACAGCTCTTACTGTCAGAAAGTTCTTCCTGATGTTTCGTCAGTCTCTCCTGACGAAGTGTGGTGTAGTGGTTAAGAGCGGTAGTCTTGTAATCTGGGGAACCGGGTTCACGTCTCCGCTCCTCTACATGCAGCTGCTGGGTGACCTTGGGCTAGTCACACTTCTCTGAAGTCTCTCAGCCCCACTCACCTCACAGAGTGTTTGTTGTGGGCGTGGAAGGGAAAGGAGAAGACTTTGAGACTCCTTCGGGTCGTGATAAAGCCGGATATCAAATCCAAACAACTCCTCCTCCTCCTCCTCCTCCTCCTCCTCCTCCTCCTCCTCTTCTTCTTCTTCTTCTTCTTCTCCTCCTCCTCCTCCTTCTTCTTCTTGTAACTTGAATCCATTGGTTCAAGTCCTACCTTCCAGGGCCTCCTTCTTCCTCCTTCTTCCACACAACAGCCCTTGAGATATTTGAAGATGGCTCCTCTCGCAGTCTCCTCTTTTCCAAGCTAAACATTGCCTTTACATGTGAATGGAATCAAACCTCTCCTCCGTCGACATCAGGCACTAATTTGTCCAAAACAATGGCCGTAATTGCCTTCTCGTAACGAGAGCGAAGGAAGCCTGGAAGCTGCTCTCAGAAATTGGGCGAGCGCAAAGTGTTCTCTGTGCTTCGCTTGCCATGCCTTGGAAATCTGTCTCCAATTCACTGAAGAGCTTGGAAGACCAAAAAAAAAAAGTGCTAATTGGCTAATAACTCTGCCAAAACCAACTCTGTCTTTGGATAATTGTCTGCTTACCCAATTTCCTCGCAGGCCCGGTGTGTAAATACATCACGGTGCTCCTTGTAAAGTGTAAATTACTCAATGTCCAACAGAGGGATGGTTCTGACTTATAAACCTGGGGTAGCAGGAGGCAACTGCCGAGCTGCCCTTTTTATGAACTACAAGGTCATTCAGTAACACCAGCCGTGTTTGGTTTGCATTTTCCTCTTTCCATTGTGTGAAAACTGCTGCAAACTCTCTGCTTTGAACATTTGAAAGAACAGGGGCAGATGGCTGGCCTGTGCATGTGGATCCAGCTGGAACATCCAGTGGTTTCCCCATTGCAAGAAGAGGGGTTGTAGCCAGGGGTTACTCCAGGCTGTCAGTATTTTGTGGGATGGATTCATGCACATACTGGGAACTCGAGATTTGTGCATTTAAAATCTAATAAAAGGTTCTTTCACCCTAGCACAACAAATCCGAAGGAAGGAAGGAAGGAAGGAAGGAAGGAAGGAAGGAAGGAAGGAAGGAAGGAAGGAAGGAAGGAAGGAAGGAAGACACTTTATGCCAGGCATAGGCAAACTCAGCCCTCCAGATGTTTTGGGACTACAACTCCCATCATCCCTGGCAAACAGGACCAGTGGTCAGGGATGATGGGAATTGTAGTCCCAAAACATCTGGAGGGCCGAGTTTGCCTATGCCTGCTTTATGCTGTTTGGGAAGTGCAATATAGGAATCATAGCTAAAGAATCCCAGGCAGATGACCAGTCAACCTCCGTTTAGAAACCTCCAAGGAAGGAGAACCAACCATCTTCTGAGATAGTCCTCCATCTGAGGTTACTGTCAGAAAGTAATTCCTAATGTTTGGTCAAAATGTCATTTCTTGGCCTTTGAATCAATTGGTTCAGGTCTTGACCTTCCGATATTAGAAGATGGCTATCATATCTCCTCTCATTTTCCTCTTTTTCAGGCTAAACACACCCAGCTGCCTTAATCATTCCTCATCAGGCTTGGTTTCCAGACCTTTGATCATCTTGGTCGCCCTCCTCTCCACACGTTCCAGCTTGTCAACACTCTTCCTAAATTGTGGTGCCCAGAATTGGACACAGTATTCCAGGTAAGATCTGACCAATAAAGTGGTACTATTACTTCATTTATTCTGGAATTTAATATATGAGGAAAGGAAGTCCTTTAGATATCATGACCCTCCCCCCTTTTAGCAACCCTCCCAAAAATCTTTATTGATTTTTTCCCCAATGTGTACAAACAAATAAAATATAAAAACAAACAGGAACAAACACAGTACACTAACCGAATCAAAACACAGACATGCTGTCTACCCACAAGCTCCAGAATTACAACAAAAGTTGGAAATCATTTTACATATTCACAGTAAAAATGAATAGCACATTATAAGCCTCATGTGCTGTTTTTGTTTCAGCAGCTATAATTTTCAAGCTGGCAACCAAGAGTGCTTGAGAAGTATATCCAGCCCCCGAGATTTTTGAGAAGCAGGTAGAAGCATTTGACCCTGTGGTTGGGTCATGTAAGTTATGCAATATGAGAGGGTACCATGTAGCATCAAATGTACTTTTCAGTTTTACTCCCCTCAAATGTATGTGGGGGGTTTTCCACTAACTTTTCCTCTACAGTCAACCCCCAAACTTTGGTCCACCAGCCTTTAAAGGAAAATTACTTGTGATATCTCCACTGGTACACAATTTCTCATTGGGCGGCTCCTAATTTAAAAAAGGATTAATGACTTGTAATTTATATTTTGACCAACTGCGGGAGGCAGTGGAGGACAGAGGTGCCTGGCGTTCTCTGGTCCATGGGGTCACGAAGAGTCGGACACGACTAAACGACTAAACAACAACAACAATTTAAATTATATGTAGTTTTTTGGTATTATGGATAAAAGACCCCAACCTGGGTCCATTAGAATAATTTGCAGTGCCATAGCAGAAATTTCTTGAAAAATGATTGTACAACAGGGCACTCCCACCATATGTGGAAGTACTTACCCCCCCCCCCAAAGTGCTGGAGAGTGTTTTATCAATGGGGCTTAATTTTGCTAGTGTACAATCCCAGTGATAAATCACCTTTAACATGGTTTCTCTGGTTTTGAAAGAAATATTTTCCAAGGGAGGGTTACTCCACATATTCTTCCAAATATTTTCTTCTATTGGAACCCATAGGTCCTGCTACCAAACAATTTTTAGACCCATCATGATACCCAAATCCTTGAAGAAGTGACTTTCTCTTAGTCTTAGCCTGGTATTATTTTACCTTGTCTCCTCATATATTCTTGGACTAGAACTCCCATCATCCACAACCAGCTTAGCCAATTTTCAGGGATTATGGGAGTCGTAGTCCAACAGGGACTCAAACCTGAAGAACACCACCTTGTTATTAGTTAATAACCCCAGGCACCTCTCAAGGAGGAAAGGCTGGATATAAATTCAACTTATAAATACATAAAGGTTATGAAAAATATTTGGAACAAGGCCGGTCCTAAAACAAGGCTGAGTGAAGCAGCTGCATCAGGCAGCAAATATTGATGGGCACTGAGTAGAGGGAGCTCTTTGCAGAGCAGTGGAGGATGTTGAAATACAAATGGTCCGCTGGGCTTCTGTACGTGCAAACAGGACTGGGAGGAGGCAACCTAGTGCCCTTTGTTTCAGGTGGCACAATGCTTTGGGCCGGCCCTGCCTGGTAAGAGGGGGGTTGGTGTGGGGAGAGTGCCAAGGACCAGCTTGAGGCATTATCAGAGTTTGAGGACACATTCTAGGCAGGCAAAAGGAGCAAGGCCAGAAGGGATGTGGCCTGAGGAGAGGGGTTCATAGCTGTCAACTTTCAGATTTGAAAATAAGGGATCAGCAGCCAAAATAAGGGATCAGCAGCCTCACCTGTCCCAGGCACTCCTGTCTTCCACTGGTCAAACTCATGCTGGTAGCTTTGAGAACAGTGTCCAACCATCTCGTCCTCATGGTTCAATGTTACTAGTGAGCAAAGTTACCCAGTCAGGATTTGAATCTTGGTCCTAACTTTTGGGGTTAAGTTTCTATTTAGCTGTCCATTAATATTGACAAACTATATCTCCCATTCATCTCTCAGATCCCCTTGCAAATTTAAAGTACTGACATCACCACATCCAGCAGTAAAAAAATTCCCCAAGTTAATTACACATTGTGTGAAGGTTAAGTGTGTGAAGCTACAGCATTCCTACTATCAGCTTAAGTGACACATTCTCTCTCTCTCTCTCTCTCTCTCTCTCTCTCTCTCTCTCTCTCTCTCTCACACACACACACACACACACACACACACACAGAGTAGAGCCCCTCCGAGCCAAAGGCCCAAAGGCAGAAAGCCTAGCCAGCAGCCAAACGAAGCCTCAAGCGGTGGTTCCCACAGCGCAGCAACCCAGCAAAGGGATACAGCAGCAAGGAAAACCACACCGTCACCTCTCCGCTGGGAAGCGCTGAGCAAAGGCGAGTTCCCAGGCAACGCGGCCGATTTGATTGGCACAAGGCATGCAAGCTCTACCCCCCAGTCGTTCTTAGACTCCTTATTGGGTGAGCAACGCAGCCCAGCAACGCTGTTGAGGAGCCTCCCTGGCCGGCAGGGAGGGAGAGGAGCTGCTTCCTTTGAAATCCGGGAAATTTACGGGATATCAACAATCCGGGATAGCAGCGGGAAACAGCACTGGAATAAGGGAGTTTCCTGCCAAATAAGAAAAGGTTGACAGCTATGGAGGGGTGTGGCCTGAGCAGAGGGTGTGGCCTGAGGAGAGGGGGTGTGGTCTGAGGAAACGGGTGTGGCTTGAGGAGAGGATGAATAGCCTGGGCAGGGTTACAAGGGTCTGAGGTTCCTCACCCCAGCATTGGAGGGAAGACCCTGTCTCCTCTTGCCGGCTTGCCACTGCTTAGTGGAATTCCTCACCCTTTATCTTCTCCTGAAGCCCTTTCCATTTCCCCAGGAGCCACCTATTTGCTCAGCCCGCCCTCCGCTCTTGAGCAATCCTCAGCTCTGTCTAGCTCTGCCAGCAGCATTGCTCTGCCCTTGATCCAGAGACTGGCGCACGGCCTCAAATCTTCAAGGTGTGAGGGGGAAGAGACACGCGGCGTCCCATTGACCTCTGTGATTGAATCCATGTGTCGCTTCCCCTGCTGCGATCAGGTGCAACACCAGTCGAGGGAAGATGAGGAGGAAGCGTGTCTCTCTGTTGGAGAAGACGGCAGCCCCCTGCTTTCATCCTCGGCTCATTTATCTGCCTCAGAGTCGGCCCCCTTTCCGGGCTCTTTGTTCGCTGCTTGCTATTCCACATGCACCCGGCGCTCCACAGTTCATCTTTATTAGCTCTAATTGCTTTCTCATTCTAATGAGATCCTGCTATTCACCTACAATTGAGAGGAAATGTATTCATTAAAATAATTCCCCTCCGAACCTACCGGTTTAAACTGATACTGTCAGTGTCCTGAGCCCTTCCGAGGGCAGACTGAAACCTTTATGTTGTGTTATAGGGCAGCTTTCTGGACAACTCTCCTTGTCCCTTGGGGTTGAGGTGACACTTATTATTATTATTATTACAATTTATTACCCGCCCTTTGCCCTAAGGTCCCAGGGTGGGTTACAACAATGAAAACACAGCATTAATATTAAAATACGATGTCACACAACCCTCCACAGTTTGATGGGCCTACTAACTTTCACTGTTGCTTCTCATCTTTTCCAATCTGTCGAACTTATTTATTTATATCTTATATGTTGTTGTCTATATATCCCGCCTTCCCCCCCCCAAGAGTTCAACACACATATACCTCTACCCCTCTCTCAATTTGGCCCTCACAACAACTCTGTGAGGTAGGCTGAGAGACAGTGGCTGGTGTAATGATCATGTAATTAAGAAAAGAAAGGTTGAAAATCAATAGAAATTATGGGAGGGATTTGCTGAATTAAATAATTAGAAATTGGAATACAGAAAGGGGAGGTATGAGGAGGTCGGGAAAGTAAGGTATAAGAAAATAAGGGGTTGAAATTATACTTGTTGTTGTATGTGTTTTGTTTGTATTTTTGTCTTTTTTTATTTTTATATAACTTTTTGGAAATTTCAATAAATATATTTTTTAAAAGAGAGAGAGAGACAGTGGCTGGTCCCAAAGCACCCATGGCTGGGATTTGAACCCAGGTCTCCCAAGTCCTAACCCAACACCCTAACCACTACGCGCGCTCTCTCTCTCTCTTTCTCTCTCTCTCTCTCTCTATATATATATAGTGGATGCTCGGGTTGCGAACATGATCCGTGAGGGAGGCACGTTTGCAACACAGAGCAGTCACAACCCGCAGTGTCGCGTCTGCGCATGTGCTGGTTGCGATTTGGCACTTCTGCACATGCACAAAGAGCGATTTAGTGCTTCTGCGCATGCTCTAGCGCCGAAACCCGGAAGTAACCTGTTTGGTACTTCCGGGTTCAGCGCAGTGCGCAACCCAAAAACACGCAACCAGAAGCGCCTGTAACCCAAGGTATGCCTGTATATATATATAAAGTTTGCTTGTGGTACTAAGGGCTGGACGTGGACAGGCCTGCTTCTGTTCTCCAAAGCCTGAGAAGTTTCCTTTTTAAGTCTTTCTCCTCCTTTCTGCTTCCCATCAGTTATAGTCGTCCTTCTTCCCCGGTTTCATTCTGCCCCATTACTGTTAATTACACTAAGTAATCACTCCCTCCTCAACATTAAACATTCCATTTTAATCTGTGCTTCTACTTCTGCCATTCCGAGAGCGACCGCCATTGGATCTAAGCAAACATCTCGTCTCCAGCCTGATGAATTCTAAAACCAAGCTATCACTTTTAACTTTGTATACATAAGATCCACCATCTTGGTCAAACTAGGCAGCAGTAGCCCAAGGTTAATGATGGAGGAAGAGGAGAATAAGAACAAGACACTGTTCTGACCAGAAACAGGACTGGCACTACCACTAGGCAGGCTGTCACTTCAAGGAGAAATCAGGCTGGCAAATGCAGTTGGTATTTGCTGCGATCATTTTCTGCAATTCTCAGAAATGTTTTTTTCGGTATGCAAATAATGTCATTATGCCCGTCCAACCCCCTCCAACAGATGCCATTGGGAAACTGGCAAGCATGACCCAAACACAAGAGGAATCTCCCCTCCTGCATTATTATCTTCTTCCTAATTTTTCTAATTAGGCCAACCAAACTTTGCATCTGCTCTCAGGCTTGGCTCTCAATACACAGTTGTCTACCACATATTTTCCAAAATCTTTAGCAGGGAAATAGCTTCCCTTGGGCCAGCCAAAACGTGGGCAAGCTTTTGAGTTCCATAGATCCTATTCAGTCTCAATGCTAAGCAGAGGGCGGGGGCGGGGGTAAAAAAAACACTGATTAAATGGATAGAATAAATGGATTAAATGGATAGTGTTAAATGGATAGAACACCTATGAGAGATCGTGACTGACCCCGATGAGCTTCATGGCTGAATGGGAATTTGAACCCTGGTCTCTCAGGCCCTAGTCTGATACTCTAACCACATACATTAATGCACATATAAAAGGTTAAAGGCAAAGGGACCCCTGACTGTTAGGTCCAGTCGCGGACAACTCTGGCATTGCGGTGCTCCTCTCGCTTTATTGGCTAAGGGAGACGGCATACAGCTTCCGGGTCATGTGATGAACCAGAGCAGTGCAGGGAAACGCTGTTTACCTTCCCGCCAGAGTGGTACCTATTTATCTACTTGCACTTTGATGGGCTTTCAAACTGCTAAGTTAGCAGGAGGCGGGACTGAGCAATGGGAGCTCACCCTGTCGCGGGGATTTGAACCGCCGACCTTCTGATCGGCAAGCCCTGGGCTCTGTGGTTTAGACCACAGCGCCACCCACATCCCTAATGCACATATACATTCATCCATAACTTTACCACACACGCACACACACACACAAATTATAAATATGGGCTCAAAAACAGCCTGATTTTTCCCGACAGCTTGGAAGTTGCAAAAGTGGTGTTTCAGAATGTTCTCCGGGACACTAAAAGCCACATATATCTCCAGGAAATCAGAGGTCCACCCTTCAAATGTGACATTTGCCTTCATCTTGAGTTGGCCATCTGGGAAAAGCTACTACTTCTCTGTTCTGTACAGCTCCCCCTAGTACACTGCTGGCACAAGGTGATTTCTCTTCATCGCTTCCATTCTAATATGTCAAAAGAGAGACATGGCTGGTGCACATTTATAGGGGACAAGACAATGGCAGTCACAAAACTGTTTGGTTTTTCAGGTTGCTAGCAATACAGTTTTAAAGACCCAACTGGCTCAGGAGTGGTTTTGGGTTTTGCAATTTTAACTCTCGCCTTTTGCGCAACATTAACAGAATTAGCGACGGCTGTTTGCAGCAGACCGCGGAGTGGGCGACAATAGTGTCGCCTTCTACAACCTGGTGCCCTCCAGATGCTTCGGATTACAAAGTGAGCCTGCTGGATCAGAACAAGGGCCCATCTAGTCCTTCATCCTGCTCTTACAGTGGCCAACAGATGCCAGTGGGAAGACCACACGCAGAATCCGAGCGCAAGAGCTCTTTTCTCCCTCCTGAGTTTCCAACAACTGGCATTTGCAGTGGTGCGGGTGATTCCCCTTGCAACTGAGATGGTGCGAAGAGAAATTGCCTGGAGAGGGTGGGTGTGGGTGCCTCCTAAACATAATTGCAGCAATGAAGAGCCATGCTTGAAAAAGCAACTTAATGATGTTCTGCAGGTCCCTGTCCTGCGACAAACCGTAAAGATAGGCTTCATGGTGATTCTGCTGACAGCACCAGTTCAATAGCTGTCGTCTCCAGCAAGCTGGACCATCCCGTTGATGCATTGCTAAGTCTAGCAACAGAGAGGTGGTTTCAGAAAGCAGGGCCTGCTTTCGATGGGGGTAAAGGCATCACATCGCTGCCTCCTAAAAGGCAGCTGGAAGGAGGCCCCCTTGCCCATCTCCCTCCATCATTTGTTGTTCTTGTTGTTTAGCCTTGCCAACAAAGGTCCGTATAGTTAAAGCTATGGTTTTCCCAGTAGTGATGTATGGAAGTGTGAGCTGGACCATAAAGAAGGCTGATCGCCGAAGAATGGATGCTTTTGAATTCTGGTGCTGGAGGAGACTCTTGAGAGTCCCATGGACTGCAAGAAGATCAAACCGATCCATTCTGAAGGAAATCAGCCCTGAGTGCTCACTGGAAGGACAGACCCTGAAGCTGAGGCTCCAATACTTTGGCCCTCCATCATTATGGGGACCTTTCAAAAGGGCAGAGCTGTCTAGGGAAAGCAAGGACAGGTGATGTATTGAGGAAAGGAAAAGCAGTGGTCTCTTCTTCACATTCCTCTTTCTCGGTCAATTTTGTCCACTTCCCTTAAACTCCCTTCTTCTGGTTTCCCTGTTTGGGTTCTACTCCTGGTACCCCATAGGCATCGTAGAATTGCAGAGTGGGAAGGGACTGTAAGAATCAATTATTCCAACCTCCCACCATGCAGGGATCTTTTGCCCAACGTGGGGCTTGAACCCAGAGCCCTGAGATTAAGAGTCTCCATGTGCTGCCAACTGAGCTATCCTGGACATTCAACCATTCCAGGCATTTCAGCCACTTCCTTCTCTCAGGTGGAAGGATCTGTCAATTCCAGCCCACTCATTTCCTCATTCTTCCAAATTCAGTTCTCCACCATTCTGTAGCCAGACATGGCCTTTAAAGGGGAAAAAAAATCCTTGTGAAAATTCTTTAGCATGAATTTTGCATTTTGCAGTTGTGAACTCTGGTAATACTACCCTAAAACCGTCTCTGCACTTTGTATGATATATATATACATATATGCATTTGTATATATGTTAGGTACCATCTACACACCATTTTTATATAATTCTCTCTAAAAACATAACATGCTGAAAATTTTATATCCATATTCCATAATTGTTCCCATGCTTCCATTTCTATATTATGATCAACATCTTTTGCCCAGTGCATCATTGAAGATTTCACTTGTTCATCCTTTGTCCCCCGTTCCAATAACACCTTGTACATTTTAGACATCACTTTAACATTACAATTTAACAGGTCTCTCTCTCATTGTGAATAGTTGTTCCCCAAACCCAAGCTTCATATCTTTTTTAAACATTTCATTCAAATGATGATATTGCAACCATGTTGTTAACATTCCTGGTAAATCCTTAAACTCTTTTAGTTTAAATTCTCCACCCTCCTCTCTTCATAAATTTTAATTTAAAATGTATGCAGTTTTGATTAATTTTTGCAAGCGATTTCTCATAATATAATACTTCAGTATGTTGTTTTCACCATATTCATTTCCATGCACATTTTGCCCTAATATGTGCAGTTTGTTTGGTAGGAGAACTGCATCGCAGTGTTTGGATGAGTGTGGATTTTGAAGGGTGAAGGTGTTTCATTTCTCTCATCGTTTTGCAAAGTGCAAATCTGATACGTTCGGCTTCAAACGCGAATGGAATCAAAATCTCCACTTTCTTCTCTCTCTCTCTCTCTCTCTCTCTCTCTCTCTCTCTCTCTCTCTCTCTGGAAATAGAGCTGTTTCCAATGCCAAACTGATCTTATCTCACAGAATTTGGACTGTTTGCAGACATTCCATTGCTGGCGGCTTCATCCTCCCAGCCACTGGGATGTTCATGAATATTCCAGGATGTCTCCTAGCAACTTGCCAGTCGCTCCCCGATTCTTCACCTCATCAAAATCCTGAAATAGTGCATTGCAATGTAGACGTCGCCTCCTCAACGTGGGAGAACGGTGCACGGAGTTTGTTTGAAATCTTTCAGGTTGACGAGCCTCAACAGATGCTTATTGCTGAGACGTGAGAAAGGGGAGATGGCGTTTTTAGAATGAGAGGCAACTGTTTAATGCAGGGAACTAAACAGCTCTCCATGAAAGCCTGATGAATCATCTTAAAATTAGCATGGGACCCGGGAAACCATCCAAGGGGCAGACTAGCCAAAGGTTACACTTACTTAGTTATCAAGAGACCAAAATCTGCTGAGATGGTGTTAAAAATTAATTACGATTTCGTCTCTGAATCGGTGCTCCTCAACACAGCAAGTAGTAAGATTTTCCATCGGGAGGGGCTTCCAAGGGCAATGGAAGGGGAGAGGCAACTTTCAAGAAATAAAGTGCTGCCATTTTGCACTTTCTACACACAACAGCACACTGTGGTTGGCAACTGACGGGATGGCAGTAAACAAGAGTCTTCCCCCTCGATTGTCGTATTTCAAACAGTGAAAATCTGGACAGAAAAGTTGTTGAGCTTGTTTGACAAATTCATCAAAAAGGAGGAGGAGGAGGAGGAGAAGAAGAAGAAGTTGAAGTTTTTGAGCATTTTTTAAGGAAAATCGCCAAATACAACACTGCTGACATGGGTTGCCATATGCCCAGATTTTCCCGGACATTTTAGCGATTTCCACCCAGACACTGCTTCCAACTGCAGTATTCCGGAAATTCCAGACATATGGCAACCTTATCAAAACACCAACCCCTGTGTCCAGGCCGCTATTTATTATTAATAAATAATAATTTAATTTCTATACATTTATATTTATATTCTCCAAGTGGTTTACGACACAGTGAAATGTCAAAGACAAGGCTCAAGAAAGTCGAAGTATATAAAGTATATGCAGCCAAAGCAGTGTAATTACCAGAAAACCAAGAAGTTATCTTAAAGATTTCAAAACAAAACACTGCAAAGGAGGTCAACTGCAGAACGCAAGCTGAACGCAGCAAAGTTAACCAAAAATATTTTCTTGAACATTTCAAACGAAAATGTTACCGAAGGAAGTAAAATGTAAAACGCACATTAGAAACAGCGTAATTAGCAAGTCGTGCAGTTATTGAAAGCAAATGTTGTTGTGATGCCACCTCACTGCAAACTTTGTTAGCCTTGCCAGTCAGCTCAGTTGGTCACAGTGTGGTGCTGGTAGCGCCCAAGTCATGGGTTTGATCCCCGTATTGGCGCATGCTGCATTGCAGGCGGTTGGATTTTTGAAGTAAGGGTAGCAAAAATGCAGCTAAGAAGAAGAAGAAGTGTTTGGATTTGATATCCCACCTTTCACTCCCCTTCAGGAGTCTCAAAGCGGCTAACATTTTCCTTTCCCTTCCTCCCCCACAACAGATACCCTGTGAGGTGCATGGGGCTGAGAGACTTCAGAGAAGTGTGACTGGCCCAAGGTCACCCAGCAGCTGCATGTGGAGGAGCGGGGAAGCGAACCCGGTTCACCAGATTACAAGTCCACCACTCTTAACCACTACACCACACTGGCTCTCTCTAAGAAGCTCAAATCATATATGTGACTGACACCCTTCTTTGGAAATTAAACCAACGTCCAGACTTTAACATTCAAAAACTTTGCTTACAGAAACTTATAGTTATAGATGAATTAAAACATAATATTTACAGTCACGTGCTTCTCCATATAAACACTATTCTTAACAAAGGCTAGATGATCCATGGGGTCCCAACTCTATAATTCAATGTTGATGGTGATGATGATGATGAAGATGATGATATACCCCCCACATCTGGCTGTGTTTCCCCAGCCACACAGGGTGGCTTCCCGCAAAATACAAAAGATAATAAAATGTCAAACATTAAAAACTTCCTGATACAAGGATGCCTTCAGATGTCTTCTATAAGTTGTGTAGTCATTTATCTCCTTGACATCAGATGGGAGGGCATTCCACAGGGAGGGCACCACTGCTGAGAAGGCCCTCTTCCTGGTTTCCTGTAACTTCACTTCCCTCAGTGAAGGTACTTCCAGAAGACCCTCAGAAGTGGACCTCTGTGTCCAGCTGAATGATGGGGTGGAGACGCTCCTTCAGGTATATGTTGTTGGTGGAATCTGTCTGCCTCGGGAGACAGTGGAGAAGTGTAGATGAAGTCAAACGGTTGGAGAGTTACAGCGCCTGCTGTGGCTGTAGAGACCAATACAGGCGAGGCATGTTTTGTTGCAGTTGGGGCACATGAAGGTTTCCGGTTTTGCTGCTGCAGATGCACCATAGCATTTATTCTCTCTGCGCTCCTCCCAGCGGTCATTCCTCCTCTGATTAGTGCTGTGGACTTATGACCTAACTGTCTGTCTCCAGGCACTGCTGTCATCTGCAAGGGAACTGACCTTCCCTGCAATTGTTTTGGGGTAGTCAAACTGCTTCATTTCAAATCAGCGCAGAGTCCATTTGCATCACCTGTCACTCAATCCTTCAAACAAGTGACACTCTCAGGGAGAATGTGGAGAGTTCTGCATGAAAAGCAGGTGCTTCACCACTGAGCTGTGGCCACGCTCCAACATCTCATGCCTCACATTCCCCCGCTCATGGCTGAGAATATCTAAGGAAGTTATTTTGTGGGGGCCTCGGCAATCTGAATTTGCAGTAGGCTGGGAGGCATGCAGACTTGTTTCTTTAGCGTCTGTTTCTCTAACCCAAAAGGTTTTGTTTTTAAGAGGCTTGGGGTTTTTATTTTTAAAAAGTCACCACAAAACCCCAGTAGACTACCCCAGTAGAAGGCTTCCCAATCTGCTTATGAAAGGAACCGCAATGTTATCTCAGGATCAAGCCTCGTAAGCGTGGCCTAAAACCAGCCTGCGTAGGCAGCGGCGATGGAAAAGTGAATGTAGACTATTGCAGTGTAAAAAGCAGAAATGGGTTTGTTTTACACAGCATTTAAAAGGGTAAGGAAGAAAACACTTCAGTCCTGGCAAAAAGCACCGGAAACAGAAAAGAGAAGATTTCGTCGCGCTTGGACTACAGTACTGCAATGCGCTCTACATGGGGCTACCTTTGAAGGTGACCCGGAAACTGCAATTAATCCAGAATGTGGCAGCTAGATTGGTGACTGGGAGTGGCTGCCGGGACCACATAACACCAGTTCTGAGAGATCTGCATTGGCTCCCAGTACATTTCTGAGCACAATTCAAAGTGTTGGTGCTGACCTTTAAAGCCCTAAACGGCCTCTGTCCTGTATACCTGACGGAGCGTCTCCACCCCCATCATTCAGCCCGGACACTGAGGTCCAGCACCGAGGGCCTTCTGGTGGTTCTCTCATTGTGAGAAGTGAGGTTACAGGGAACCAGACAGAGGGCCTTCTTGGTAGTGGCGCCCGCCCTGTGGAACGCCCTCCCTTCAGATGTCAAGGAAATAAGCAGTTATCTTATCTTTAAAAGACATCTGAAGGCAGCCCTGTTCAGGGAAAGTTTTTAATATTTAATGCTGTATTGTAACACTTCATTGGGAGCCACCCAGACAGAGTGGCTGGGGAAACTCAACCAGATGGGCGGGGTATAAATAAATTATTATTATTATTATTATTATTATTATTATTATTATTATTATTATACACTGCAGGCATGGTGTTGTGCTTGGACAGGAGTCCCCAAAACTGACTTGTTTCAAAGTGTCCTTTGTTCTCCACAATGCAGCCACATACATCTTCCCTGGGTTGTACACTGCCCCAAGCAACTGTGGGCTCCATCTAATTCAGGATCTATGAAATAACTAAGAGATAACCCCCCCACCCCACCCCCAAGATCTTTCAAGGGACTGTCAAGATTGTGTTGAAAGGTATTCTTCAGCCAATACAAGGAAGAACTGAGAACTTGGCAGTCATAGAGGAGTAGGCAAAGGTTTTCTTTCTTCTTCTTCTTAATTAATTAAATGTATTTGACTTCTAGCATCAAAACTTACAGAAGCTGAAACGTGCATGCCATATAAAAGCCCCCTTTCCTTAATACAAAATGCCTTAACAACAGAAAGAATAATAACTTGCAAATGCTATATTTCTATGTACTTAACAGCAAGATAGACTTCTGAGTGGTTCACAAAATATAAAAACCAGCTCCGGTTGGTTGCGTTTGGCCTGGGCATATTCAGAGAGCGAAAGGTTTCTCTCCTCAGCATAGGGCTTGCCACATGTCAATGAAATTCCTGACATGTCCTGGTTTTCTTGTGCAAAAATGGCATCAGGGGGAATTTTGCTGAATCGGCAAAAAGTCAGGGAAAACCCGAATGTATGGCAACACGATGACACGATGGAAAAAGCAGCAGAAACAGCTCCAAAAAAAGGTCAACAACTTTGTGGGGTGTCAGGTGTCAGCAATTTTACCTTTTGAAATTTGGCATCCCTAGTTCTGCAAAAAAGGGGACGCGGGTGGCGCTGTGGGTTAAAGCCTCAGCGCCTAGGGCTTGCCGATCGAAAGGTTGACAGTTCGAATCCCCACGGCGGGGTGCGCTCCCGTTGTTCGGTCCCAGCGCCTGCCAACCTAGCAGTTTGAAAGCACCCTCGGGTGCAAGTAGATAAATAGGGACCGCTTTCTAGTGGGAAGGTAAACGGCGTTTCCGTGTGCAGCTCTGGCTCGCCAGAGCAGCGATGTCACGCTGGCCACGTGACCCGGAAGTGTCTCCGGACAGCGCTGGCCCCTGGCCTCTTGAGTGAGATGGGCGCACAACCCCAGAGTCTGGCAAGACTGGCCCGTACGGGCAGGGGTACCTTTACCTTTTAGTTCTGCAAATATTTCCCTACATAGCACTTTGTGCACCCCAGATAAATAAATAAATGCACTGTAATATAATAATAATAATAATAATAATAATAATGCCACCACCAACCTCGGATGTTATTGCATTTCACCATCTGAATAATGCTTAATTTTGAATGATTTTCTAGTCTTCCCCCCATGGAAGGTTTTCCCCACGGGCAGCACCATCGCAATGCAATGCCTTGCAAAGTAGTTTTGTAAAAGGCCATTGCGGAAAGGCAATTTGGCCAAGGACCTCCTCACGGTCATCAGGAAGGTGTTCCCAAGAAGCTCTCCTTATTGCCAGCAGGGAACTGTTGCTTCAGCAAGTTCCCCCAAAAGATTTACTAGCAACGGATCTCCCTCACGGCCGCACGCCACTTCCCTTTCCTTTCCAGAGTCAATATTAATGATTGTCCAATAGCTCGATGATAGCTTCTCATCCCTTCCTGTGATGAACTCATTTGTCACCAACTTTGACGGGGCAGAGAGATGACAGTGGAACATCTCAATTAACAAACATTCTCCCAAGTCAACAGCGTCATAAAAGCAAACGGCATGTCAGCTCTGTGTTAACTGATCCAGGAAAGCCATAGCTCTGTACTCGTTGGTTGTGGGTTCAAATTCCAACCATGCATCCTAATGGGCGACACACACACACACACACACACACACACACACTGTGGCTCTTTAACTGCCTCGGCTGTGAATGCGAGCCTGGTGAAAGCATTACAAGACAAGTTATGCCAAGGAAGGCGGGGTCACCAGCCTCTGGAGGCTTGTGGGCACATTTGCAAGCCAGAAAATCTGTTGTGGGCACAACACCATTACCACAACCAGACATGCATGCCTGCACACATGCACAAGCACCACAACCACAAACAGAGAGACACTGCCTGCCGCCGGCGGCAACCAGGCTTGAAAATGTGTAAATCACAGCTGACCCGAAATCTACTAACACACTGAGAGACTGACTGAGGGTCAAGGAGCTAATTTACAAACAAGAGGGTGATTTTTAAATGATCATATAAGGTAAAGAAGTGATTATAGAAATGCGATAAATATGTTAAAGTTATAGGAAAGTCAGAAAGGAGGGAGGGAAGGAGGTCGATGCTCTTTTTGAGTAGTAATGTAAGCTTTGGATATGTATAATAAAATGAAATGAAATATGGAAAATTCAATAAAAATCATGATAAAAAAGAGAGACTGACTGAGGGTCACACCCAGCAGGACAGAACTATACCAAGACAAGGAATATGGAGCATTTTAGTTTAGAGAAAAGGCAAGTAAGAGGCAATAGGAGAGAAGTATATAAAATTGTGCATTGTGCAGGGGAAGTGGCTCGGGAGAAGTTTCTCCAGCAGAGAAGGAGAAGTTTTCCGCTCCCTCTAGAACCCGCGGACATCCAGTGAAGCTGAATCAGGACCGGCAAAAGAAAGGATTTCTTCACACAGCGCGTACTGTGGAACTCACTGCCACTGGAGGCAGGGACAGCCACCAATTTGGATGGCTTTAAAAGAGGATTGGACAAATTTATAGAGAAAAACAACTATTAGCCACAATGGCTATATTCTGCATTCACTGTCGGAGGCAATATGCCAGTTGCGGACAGTTGCAGGAGGGCAGAGTGTTGTGTTGCACCCGGGTCCTGCTTTGGGGCTTCCGAAGGGCATCCCACTGTGAGAACAAAACGCTAGACCAGATGCACCCCTGGTCTGAGTCAGGAGAGCTCTTCTTATGTGCTTGGAAACAGGTGGAAATTGATTGCAGGTCAGGGCCGGCCCACCCATGGGGCAATGTGAGGTGACCACCTTGGGCGGCAGGATTCAGAGGGGCAGCAGATCCGGCCTCCAAGGGATGCATCACCTGCTGCTGTCACCGCCCCCTCCTTGGAGAATGGATCTGCCACCTCCTCAGAAGCCTGCCACTGTTGCCTCTACAGCACCCTCTCCATAAACAGGAGACGCTGATCCCTACGGAGGAAATGGCAAGGGCCTCCTGGGCTCTGAACCCTCCTGCCGTGATACAGAGCAGACCCCTTTCCCTCACCTCAACCTTTGGGTGAAGTTGATTTGATACCTAAAGTGTGGGGTTTAAATGCTTTGAATAAGAGATAAATAAAGACAGGTGCTGACCAGTGGTGGAGCTACATGCTCAAGCACCGGGAGCGGAGAACAGGAAGGGGCGTGGCTGGTGCGCGTCCTGGGCGCATGGCGCACATCCTGGGGGCATGGCGCGCTGCCCGTGGAGGCTGCCCGTGGAGGCATGGCATGGGGTGCATCGCGTCCCAGGGGAAGCCACAATGACACCTGGGGCAGACGGCTCCCCCTGCCCTCTTCATCCGCCAGTGGCACTGAGACCCTGCCCTGAAGGAGGAAGAGCTCTCTCTTCAGTGACTGCCTCCAAGCCCCCCCCCCCCACTAGATGCTCCTCTTTCGCAAGAACTGGGGGGGATTGTCCTTTGGAGATGGGGAGAAAGGTAGTGGAGGGCTATGGGTGCAATAGGGTGGCATGTGAGGCGCGCAGAGAAACCATTGAACCCCTGCTGGTGAGGCTTGCTGATCTCCCGGTAAATCAAAAATTTGATCTTCTCCTGTTAGGCAAAGACCACAAGACGACCTGGATTGTCACTAGATTCTGTGCACAGATCTGTAGGCACAGACCATCCCCTGATTCAATCTAGTTTGTTAAGAAAATTCTCAAACCCGGATCCATGGGCGACTTTGGGTCATTTCTCTAAAGTAGTCTATTTTAAAGTTTTCATGTGTTTATATGCCTATCACACTTTTAAACTTAAAATCCATTGTTGTATATTGTTTTAAATGTTTGTTTTGCTTTTGGGATTGTAGTTCCATTTGTGTTTCTCAAGCTGGACTCGGACCGTAATAAATTTCATGAGTCAGGGTGGCATGTGCCCTACTTCTCTGAGGACATTCCTCTATTTGAAGATACCATCTCTTGGAAGGGCTTTCCGGTCCAAATCTAGTTTAAAGTTGGAGAATCCTAAGAATGGAGAGCGAGGACATTAAGTTGCCCATCAATAGTTAGTTCCTGGACAACAGATCAGCAGACCACCTGGTCACAATCGTCCCCACTATGGAGAGATGTGTTGCATTTCTATTTTAATTAGAATAACTACAGGCAGCAACTGTTTTAGGTGCATCTGATATGTGTGTGACTGTGTGACCGCACGCATTGCACTGGACCTGGAAGTGACCCTAAAATATCACAGAAATGTCACAAAAATGGGCAGGACAGGCCAGAGACAGGTGTTTCAGGCTTTTTCAAATATACGCAATTTCACATAAATGCAGGTGCCTTGGAAGGGAACCCCGACGTAAATTGGAAGCTGCCTGTATTTCTCAATATGCATCTGTAGAAATAAACCAGTGTACACAAATTGTGCACAAATCTGTGCCCTTTTTTTGTCTTTGGGGGCGCTGCCTAAGTGGGTGCAAGCAGAACTGAGGGTAGGACGCTGGCTTTGGTTGTGTTGACAACCATTTGCGTCGGGGTGCTCTGCAGCCTTGAAATCTGCTTCCAGTTCTCACCCCCAGCCTTCTATGGCAGCGGGTACCCTGCCAACCACCCCTTGTCTGCAGAATCGGCAGCTTCCATGTCCTGCCAACCTTGATTGCATCCGAAGCTTTATCACCACTCAGTTTTATGGCAGAAAGCTTTGGGCACAAAGCGAGGGAACCCGGGATGTTTCGCTGTTTGGGCAAAGGCTGGTAGATTGTCCGCCATCTGCTTCCAGATGTCCTTTTATGGCTTGCACTAAAAAATAAAAAAAAACCATAGGATTTCCATCTGTTCCTGATAACTCCCCCCCCCCCCCGGTTTGTAGGATGATACAACAGCCACTGCTTTATGCTTGACTGATAGAATCCCTTTGTTTAACAATGTCAAAGGCACAGAAAGACTCTGAACGGATCTAAGGGCATAAGGAGATCAGACAAGAGATCACTGAGTCCAGGATCTTGTTCCAGCCAAGTGCCTCCAGGAAGCCCTCGAGCAAGTCCCCAAAGCCCTCTCCATCATTTGTCTCCCAAATCCTGTATGCAGAGGTAAAATGCCTCTGAATATGAATGTTTCATTTACCTATAAAACTTAAAGCAGATTGCTATTATTCACCATTCATTGTGACACCACAATGCGAAACGAGGGCCGGCAACATGGATACAGGGATGGCATTTTCTGAAAATTCTGGAATTTTCTGAAAACACAGATATTTTTTTTCTAATTCCATCTCACTCCTTGATCTCGATGAAAAGCAAGTAGATCCCCCCCCCCCAGTTCCAGTAAAAATTCCTCCAGTTCTCAAATACTATATGCATTATAAAAATGCATCATTATATATATTGTATTGGATGAATATTCACTCCATGATTCCCAAAGCAAACAGCACATACAAACAGATACATACAGCAATGCCTAGAACGGTTTTAAAATGCTTCTGTTTCAATACTTATAAATACGTTGTTGTTGCTGTCATCCATCTGTCTCAAGAGACAATGGAGTGCGTCTCCAGGGGTGAAGGCAAACTGCTGCATCAGCAGTGCCGAAGTGACCTCACCAAGGCTCAATATAGATATAACACAGCAGAAATTTTAACACAGCATGACTCATGATTAATTGGGTTTTTTATTTTAAAAAATCAAAAGACCATGCATGAGCAACTCAGTGCAAGTCCAGGTGTTCAGTGCAAGCAGCACTCCAATGCTGCAAAGCTCCTTTTGTGCAATTCCCTCCTCACACACAGACCATGGTAACCGCCTGCATCTTCCTCTTCTTTACACATTGCAACTACAGTGGTACCTCTGGTTACGAACTTAATTCATTCCAGAGGTCCGTTCTTAACCTGAAACCATTCTTAACCTGAGTTACCACTTTAGCTAAAGGGGCCTCCTGCTGCTGCCGTGCCGCCAAGCTGCAATTTCTGTTCTCATCCTGAGGTAAAGTTCTTAATCCAAGGTACTACTTCTGGGTTAGTGGAGTGTGTAACCCGAAGTTTTTGTAACCCGAGGTGTTTGTAACCCGAGGTAACACTGTACTAAGTGTTAGAATTCCTGGCTCCGTGATTGCAGTCATAGGATTGTTGTCTTTCACATGACAGTGTATGTTTTGACTCCTGTTTTGACAGTGGGAAGTGACAGAGACAGGATGTTTGTGTTACTGTGTTCCGTGAAGTGGGACTATTGTCCTGTGTTCTTTTTCTCTTTGCTGTCTGATGCTAGAGAAAGAGAGAGAGCCATGTTGCAGTGCTCTGTGTGTGTTTATATGTAAATAAAGGAGATTAGCCAAAATGCTGAGTTGTTGAGGTCTGTTACGCAAGCTGCAAAGACTCTGCGGATCCCTAAGTGTGCCGATGTCTGTTGGCTGTGATGTTCGGGCTAAAGGAATTTTTTGAAGCTCCCGAACGATCGACCAGGAGGGAGGGAACATGCCAGTCGGGCATGTATCTCTGCCAGAGTCCTACCCAAGTGTAGGCTGAACTCCTGACACTAAGCACCCCTTTTACCTTCCACTCAGATATCCCCCCTTCTCTCTCTCCTTTCTGTACCTCCTTGGCACCCTCATTTCCATCTTTACCCCACTTTCCCCTTCCACCCTCCATCCTTTCCTCAACTTCTCCCTCCTCCTTTACACACACACACACACAAACACACAGTGATGATATATGTCTTGAAGATGAACAATATTTCAATATTTAAATACTCCAGTTTGTCTGCAACATTTAGGGGACTAGTCTACTCCCCCTAGTCCACTGGCTGCAGGCCACTAGCCTGTTTCTTTGTTATTATCGTGCACCAAAAGCGATCCCTCTCATTTCAAGGGGGCAGGCAGAGAGGGGTGTGACTGAGATGTATTGCTCCTAACTCTAAAGTTACACCATCTTGTTCTCTCAGTAATCTTGCTAATGCCGAATTCGGTTTCACACCCTCAGAGGCTCCTGGGCTGCAAGGAAAATTGCCTTCGAAAAAACGAAAGTGTCTCACGGTGGGGTTGGCGGCAACGGATTTCGACAATGCCGGAGGATCTAATTGGGGCCCAGGGAAAAAAAAGGTGCAGCACAAAAATATAAATAAATAAACGAAAATCCCTGGGCTCAGGGCCGCGTAATGCTAATGCATAAGTAATATCTCTAGTTCTTTTCGCCGGATTCCTCCCGACAGCTCCACGAAATGATTTCCTTTTTCTTTGGCGGCACAGCAGATTGCAGGTGAACAGGACGCCTTGTCTGATGAAGCATCTGAAAGCATCTCACAAGAACGCTCTCAACAGCTTTCTCCAGCAAGGTGACACTAGAAAAGGAATCTTCCCTTTCATTCGGTGCCGGGCCCAAACGTTGCTAATGAGGAACCCGGACTCAGGTTGCCGCGGCAACGCTGCGCCCCCCCATATCCTGGAAGCGAGCGTTCAGGAAGTCCTTTGCTCCTCCCGGGGAGTATCTCGCTCCAGGAACTGTGTCACTGCACTGCCTTCGCAGGATGGCTCTGAAAGGCTTGCCCAAAGGATAATTGCTTTCGGGGAGACGTTTCTGGCCTACATTGAGTGGAATGAGGACCTTCTGGCTGAGTTGAAAACAGGCAGGGACTCAAAGCAGGCTGGAAGGACCAAAGTAATCGGGAAGTGGTTGTATGGGGGGGACGGGGAGAGTGCTTCTGGGGAACACCGAGATGGGGGCAGGAACCTAAAGCGGCAGCCTGAAATGTGTGCAGAGTCCTGGCATGCCAGGATTGAACCGGAGAACTTTTGCATGCAAGTCATATTTTCTGCCATTGCATGTGCCCTATTTTTCAGCTGATGCTGCTTTTCTTATGGGATGCAAACTTCCAGTCTTTTGCACGGAGACCTGGACCTCCTGTCTTCCCCCGTCTTCTTTAACTCTTTGGTTCAAGTGGCCAGCAGCAAAATGCACTGCCAGTGAGACTCCAGCAGCCCACCAAAGGCAAGTTTGCATCATGGGCCTGAGTCTCTCCTGAAGGGCAGTCCCACGATGAGTCACATCTACCCCAAACCTGCTCTATCCAACTCCGAAAGATGCGCCAAATGGATATACATGCTCTGCAGCGCACACTGCCCATCTCCTTGCACAACCCACAGTGGCACCCTTTACCATTTTCACAGCCAGGGTGTGAACACTGAGCCAAAGGTCTCTTGTTAGTTTCTGTTTCTCACTGAGCAGCTGCTTGCAAGTCACAGGACTGTGTTTACATTCCACAGTCCAGATACTGTTGGATTCTCACGGGAAAGGGAGACGGGATGTGACGTTTACTGTTTTCCTGTTTCCTTTGTTCTTTCGTTTCCTTTGTTCAGTTGCTCTCTGCTTCTCACAGAGAGGAGATGTATATTTCTTTGCTGTCTGCATAGCTTAGTAATAAAGCATAGCAATGTAGCATCATACTATCTCATCCTTCCACTGTGGCGTTGTTTTAATGCTCTGCTGGTGGGCTCAAAGGAAGATGAGCCTTATCAGTTTGGACGACCGGAGCTGAAATTCCAATATCTCTCTGGGCCACGTTTCTCCTAACTTTCCAGGTAAGCATTCTTTTGCAGGTAATATATGGGTACGGGCAGTCAGTAAAGAGACAGAGTGGAGCACCAGTTTGCAAACCTGAAGGCTGAAGGGTCGTAGCAGCATCCCAAGGCCCACATTTCCACGGAGATCGGAATACATGAAATTCACACTCAGAACCCATGCATTCCACAGGTCTGTTGACTGGCTCGAATAACAATGTGACTGCAATCGGGATATAAAAGTTGCAAGATTAGAAAGCTAATACATTCCCTGATTTCAGTCAGTAAAGAATGATGCTTTGCATTCGTGTGTGTGTTGTTACAAAAGTTGGGTGTCGAGCAGTGGCAGTCACCCAAGGTCTGTGGTCCTTTGGAGAATTGAGACATGGCGGAGACTGCTGTAGCTTTAAGAAATGTGGTTTATTCACCTATTTGCATCTTCCATTAGCATGGAGGGAGTCCAGAGCATGCAGCAGGGTCATCTCAAGAGGGACCTGTTTCCCACAGCAGTACAGCACTTGAAACCAAGGTGGAATCTAGACACATATTTAAAAAACAACAACTGTGAAAATGGTTTTCTTAAGCGTTTTTAAAATATATATTGAATTTGCCATAAGCTCACAATCACCATCTAGTGTCACATTTGTATAACGCACTTACAACATTATAGTTGCAGCTGTAGAGCTGAGTCCCAAGGCATCTTTCACTGCCAGACTTCAGCCAGCCTGCCCAAGATGGAGTTCTCTCCGTTCTTCTTCCCAGCACACCTTGCTAAAGACTCACTTTTCCAGTCACATCGCACCCACTTACCCTGGTGATGTTCTGTCTGCCCAGGCGCAAGACTCCTTAAACGGACCATCATGTTGCCGTCATTGTTCTTCAGGCACCTCCCCATGGAATTGCGATTGTGAACTATAGATTTGGAAGGGACCCCAAGGTTCAACTAGTCGAACCCACTGCAATGCAAGCATATGCATCCTCATACAGGGATTGAACCTGCAACCATGACATTATCAGCACCACACTCTAAACAACTGAGCTATCCAGCTGCTGTTTTCTGCTTTAAAAGGGTGGCATGGCAAAGTCATTTATCTGATTTCTCAATCCATTAAGGTAAAGGGACCCCTGACCATTAGCTCCAGTCATGGACGACTCTGGCGTTGCGACGCTCATCTTGCTTTACTGGCCGAGGGAGCCAGCGTACAGCTTCCGTGTCATGTGGCCAGCATGACTAAGCTGCTTCTTGTGAACCAGAGCAGGGCATGGAATCACCGTTTACCTTCCTGCTGGAGCGGTACCTATTTATCTACTTGCACTTCAAACTGCTAGGTTGGCAGGAGCAGGGACCGAGCAACGGGAGCTCACCCCATCGCGGGGATTTGAACCGCCGACCTTCTGATTGGCAAGTCCTAGGCTCTGTGGTTTAGACCACAGCGCCACCCGCGTCCCTCTCAATCCATTATCAGCATGTAAATACGCAACAGGTGTGTTCACACCTGGCTGGGCACTGCTGCGTCAAAGGAGATGGGTGGGAAGCCGCCCAGGGCATGGAGGTATGTAATGTCTTCCACTGACCCAGCATTCTCCAACCTGTAGCTCTCCAGATGTTTTGGACACAACTCCAATCAACCTCCAGTTGGGGGAAGCTGAGCTGACTGCGCTGAAGCCTGTGTGCATGGATGTGCCACGTGGATGCTATGATCTGAAGCAGCTCCCTAAATCTAAACCATTTAGAGGCCATTGCAGCTAAAATGCAACTGGGCACCGTTTCAGATATTGACAGATTTTTCAGAACGCATTAGTCCAAATTCACAAACAGTTCCAGATGATCCTTTTTGACATTTATCTTCAAAGGATGCCTTAGGAGCAACTTCAGTCTTGAGAACAGGTGTGGGAGTTTTTGCCAAGCTAAACTCTCCCCTCTCAACCACACGCACAAAATCTGAAGCTCTGTCATCATTCTTCACAGGGAACGCCCCAAAACAACCTTATAATTAAGAGAATGTGAATTTGAATGAGGAATTTTGTATGGAGACACAATTGGAGAGCTGTCCGCTGATTGAAGAGCTTATAGCTGATTAATCAACTTCCTTCCCCCTAATTAATTAATGGTTCAATTTACATTAATTTGCACATTGCCAAAAGTTTGACGCAACTACCTTTTCAAGGGACAGAAAGAAAAGGCCAAAAACTTACAATTTAATACATAAACGTTACCACTCCTCTTTCTTAAATATCCTCAATATTTCTTCGTTGTCCTCTTAGCTACTGTACCATGAAAATAAATAAAAACATTAATTAAAAAGAAAAGAAGATGTTTCATGAGAAGTTCACCAGAACCAAAACAGCCCCAGTAAATATAAGGGCACCCTGAAATCTCGCTCCCCAATAAAGTTTACCTTCATTGTTTAACAATGGTCCCCATAAAACTGCCTCCTGTGCCTTTATATTAAGGCTGACCATTGTTATTTTTCAAGTGCTTTAAGAAAAAATAAAATAAAAGCAGACCCCAAAAATCAATCAGCTAACAGTTTTGTTGGTTGACCCACTAAGCCAATTTGGAGAGGCATCCCACTTGGAAGAAACATCTCACTGGAGCTAATAGGATCTGTTGTAAAGCTTGCAACCCACCCACTGGCTCCAATTAATTCCATCTCAACCACATCCTAAAACATCCCTTTCCACGTTCTTACCAGTAGGGGTATGGATGAAAACCAGACTATTTTCAGATGGGATTCAATCACATGCTGGCAAATTCAGGTTGGGCAGTTAGAGTAGACCGGGAGGTCTTGCACAACAAAACGCTGCTTCCCTGAAAGATGCTCACTGCAAACAAATCTGAAGGAATGCCCATTAAATAGCCGGCGTTGTCTAATCCCCTTGCAAATAAATCAGGGTGAAAGCTTAATAAACAGGTCGCCCTAAGTTAGCACAATAGATGGTTTTAAGCAACTAACTCTTCTGCAGTTCCTTAGTCCTGCCAAACTGGAGGTGGAGGGAAGGGATAATGATAGACAGCTAAACCATTTGCTCGCATTCTGCGCTGCTTCATCATAAATGTTTTATGAAGGTCCTCAATCCCCGGAAGAAAAGAGTTGTCGCTTCAATTAAAGAGAACACTAGCGGAATTAAAAACTGGTCATTAATTAAGAGTTTAACCCATGAATCAATGAGCGTGTCTGCTTTTTTCTTTTAAGAATATTCTGAACTGCGTCACATTGACGATGCATGCATACTATGCAATCAAAGCAGTTGACTACGCCTACCCCTGCCCCCGCCCCCTGAATTCTGGGAACTGTAGTTTGTTAAGAGTACCCCACCTTTCCTCCAAGTTGCTCAGGGTGGCAGACATAGTTCTCTTCCTCCCGAAGGTGCCATCCAACCATCTTAAGGACTTCACTCTGGATTTGCATAGGGTTTGCTCCTAAGCCTTTTCTTCTGCTGAAGATATCCCACAAGGCAGTGGAGGTTAAGGACCAGAGTTTTCCGACTCCTAGATGGGCCGCCTTCCCAGGTTGATGAGCCCCATCTGCCCCTCGCTTCCCTCTACCACACATAAAGAAACTGCCTTCTTGACCGTTGTACAAGTCTCATCCGCCAAAGAGTTTCTTCGCATGCAGGGAAGTCCCTAACTCACTGAGGGTTTGAGACCCATCAGCTCCCCTCACGTGGTTTAGCCAACCAGTCGAAGCTGTTTCTTGGGCTGTGGCCAATGTCGTGTGTTGACAACATCTAGGAGCCACAGGTGAGAGCTGAGTGCAGGTAGACAAACTGCCCCAGGACTTTGACCCTACTAGATATACTAACCACCTCCTAGGTAAAGGGACCCCTGACCATTAGGTCCAGTCATAACCGACTCTGGGGTTGCGGCGCTCATCTCGCTTTATTGGCCGAGGGAGCCGGCGTAAAGCTTCCGGGTCATGTGGCCAGCATGACTAAGCCACTTCTGGCGAACCAGAGCAGCGCACGGAAACGCCGTTTACCTTCCTGCTGGAGTGGTACCTATTTATCTACTTGCACTTTGACGTGCTTTCGAACTGCTAGGTTGGCAGAAGCTGGGGCCGGACAACGGGAGCTCACCCCATTGCGGGGATTCGAACCGCCAGCCTTCTGATCGGCAAGTCCTAGGCTCTGTGGTTTAACCCACAGTGCCACCTGCGTCCCTAACCACCTCCTAACACCCCACAAACCCCAAGATGCAAAAAGACCCCACTGGAAATGCCAGAAACCTCTTAGATGTTTTCATTATGTGCTGTAGAGGCAAGCCACTGAGAAAGCTTAAAAGCTGCTTGCCTCTTCAGCAATGCAAAGGGAGCAGCGGAAACTTCTGCAAATGGAAACAAGATGAATAACTTAGGGTGGGCTTTGGCCCTTTTAGAGTAGGGATGGGGAACTCGCGGCTTTTGGGATGTTCCCACACTTTGTCCTGACTGGCTGAGGGTGATAGAATTGGAACTGCAGGACCACAGATCCTCCATCTCTGCTTTGGAAGCCATAATTACACGTGAGCACTCTGTTTTAACTCTGGGTTTTATGACGTTTCAAGCTGTTTTACCACAGACTTTTATTGCCATTGCTTCTTTTATATATTGCTGTTGCTGTCATCTGGTGTTTTGCTGCTTTAGCAGCCTGCCTCAAACGACGTGAGCAAAGGCAGGACAAAGAAAACAGGCCGCCCCACACGCCCCATTTCTCCCCACACGAGCCTGCAGAGAAGGTGCATGGAACTGGCAGAATGGTTATATTTATCAATATAACGGATTGGAGGAACTGCAAGTGATTCTGGCAGGGAAGCATCTTCCACATCTCCTGAAATGTGGGATGTGAGCAGGGCCAGATTTAGGTTTGAGGAAGCCCTAAACTACTGAAGGTAATGGGGCCCTTTATATGTCCATCTGTCCTTTGCCAACAACAAATTGTCGCTGTTTTGTGTGTTGAATATATGCTATATGGTAATTTATGGACCTAACATGTATCTAAAGCCATTTGCACATAACAAAATAGGAGCCTACACAACACAAAACACTGTTGCTGTATGTAAGTTTTATTTTATTTGTTTTTTATCTTACATTTTGGAAATGCACATCCAGGTGTTTTTTTCCTTTAATTTTTTTGGGGGGGCCCAAAAAGAGTGGGGCCCTAAGCTATAGTTTGTTTAGCTTATCCGGCACTGGATATGTAGCCAATGCTATTTTTCTAGAAAAAGAGGTACTGGAACTCACTGCAAACACCTCCCTCGTTCTCTTAGAATGGCTGTGGTCTCACTGGAGAGATGCTGGAACTGTGTTCCCTCTAGTTTGGTATGAAAGAAAGGCCTGGATTTGACTCTAGCCCATGGCTCTCCAGCAAAGGATGGAGAGGAAATTACTCCCTCTTTGCTAGATGAACCTTGTGCAGATGAACCCAACATGCTCAGTCGGGCCCCTCTGTCCAGCCTTCATCCAAAATGAACATGTCACACACACCCCTGCAATTCCACCAGGCACAATGCACTGGCAGATCCCTAAAGGGTGCCCTCAACCCAAAAATTCTTCGGTACATCTAATGTTTGTATCCTCCTGCCCAGACTCAATGCTCAAAGAGGGAACAATCCAGACCACTCCTCAAATGCCAATTATTGTACTGGATTACCTCAACACGCTCTATGCCTCTGAAAAGTGCTCAGAAACTTTAACTGGCTCAAGGAGCTGCAGCGAGACTCCTGGCCAGGTGAAAGCCACCTGAAATACCTTATTCCATCAAATGAAACTGCCCAGGTTCTGAGATCTTTGGGTGAGGCCCTTCTCTCAATCCTGCCACCCTCACAGGCACACTTGGTACGGACGCGGGAAAGGGCCTTCTTGGTGGTGGCTCCTCCCAAACTCTGCAACTCCCTTCCTGGAGAAGCTAGGCTCACTTCCTCTTTGTCCTTTCATTGGCAGGTGAAAACAGGCTTTTAGGAATGGACCTGCTTTAATGAGGGGGCTGGCGCCATGTTGTTTCAATTATTTATATGCTTTTAATAGATTTTTAAATACATTCTATCAATGTTTAATTGTTTTTAAATGATTGGTGTCCCCCCCTTACATTCTTAGCTTTTCTTAGTTTTTATCTGTCAGGGGAAAAGGCGGCGTATAAATGAATATATAGCAGCAGCAGCAGCATCTAATTCTTCCCTGTAAGGTGGAAAGAGGAATCCCTTGCAAAAAAATTCCAGTTTGGGCCCTTCCAACAAGTAAAGAGGTAAAAAAAAAGATATAGGAGGAGGAGCTTGAAAGAGAATTGGGGCTTGTAAATAATAATAATAATAATAATAATAATAATAATAATAATAATAATATACCCCGCCCTCCCCGGCCAGGACCGGGCTCAGAGTGGCTAACATCGAGATATTTAATACGTTAAAAACATAAAGTCAAGCAATCAATTAAAATACAGCTTAAAATCAGATTAAGATCAAAATAAAATCCGATGGCAACCCACGAATTATAACTATAGGGGATGGGGACATTAAGTGTTAGTGCTGGTCTTATATGGGCCAGTCGGAAGAGTTAGGGAGGCCACTTACATGCAGGGTATTATAGAAGGATCTTATGAAAGGAGGATCTTATAAAAGGAGGGGGTCAGACTGGGCCCCAACCAAAGGCATGGCGGAACAGCTCCGTCTTGCAGGCCCTGCGGAAAGATGTCAAATCCTGCAAGGCCCTGATCTCTGGCAGCAGAGCGTTCCACCAAGAAATGCATTTATTCCCCATCCCTCTCCTTAGGTTCCAAAACCAGACATGATTGCGCTTGTTCAGTGTGTCTTCTTCTCTGAAGACCCACAAAAAACGAGGAACATGCGTGAGGCTCCGGCTCAATCCCCTAACTTAGAATATGCACCCTTTTACGACAACTGCAAAGTACCAAAACGGAGCTGAAATCAGCTAAGGCAGAAAATATTGCCCCCTGGAAGAAAATGCGGCAGAAGACAAAGCCTGTATATTTATATATATCTGTATATATTTTACGATGCAAATGGAAGGCTCGGGCTTCCAGCGTACTGAATTATTTCCGTTTCTGCCTGGCAGAAATCTAAAACCTCTCGGCATTTTTTATTCAGCCTCTCAATTATTCCCATTCCTTCTCCGTCATGCCGAAAAGGGAGTGGCAGCAGAGGGAAAGAAAAGCAACGAGGGGGGTCAGCATCGAGAGATGCTTTGGGGGAAGGTTTTTTGGGGGGCTTTTTCAACCCCCACCCTCCACATGAGGGAGAACCCCTCTTCCTGCTTGAGAAGCTGCAGGGAGACTTAAAGTTCAGGTCAGGCAATGTTAACAAACTACCAGAGATACCACCTGGAATGTTTAAGAGAATAAAGTTGGGGGGGGGAGAGAGACGCCCCAAATATTCCACCTGGTATTTTTGGCAGGAAAACATCCACTGCCTTTTTGACAGCCCTGTTTACTTCTTCCAGAGAAGGTTCTTCAAAACTTCCTGTGTTTAATGGGCCGGGAGGGGGAAGAACTGTTTGTTTTTAAGGGCTTGTTTTTAAATTTTATTTTCTTAGGACCGTAGAGCAGCCAACCTCCCGCATTTGCTCAGGAAAGGAATAATGCCTTTTAAGCAAATCCTGGTTGGTTGCACACACGTACATACGCGCAAGTGGCAATTTAAGAAGAAATACCTGTCAGTGTCGGAATATATTTACTGCGCATTAGCTTTGAAGAACTGCAGGATGTGTTTCTTCCCCTTACCAAGTTTTGCCTTATGTAGAAAATAGCACATGAACTGAGGATAAGCGGACGGCAAGAAGGCTGCGCCAATGAATTCATCTTCTCCTGGCGATATATATATATATATATATATATGCTGACAGAAGCAAGAATTCCTCTCTAACGGGAGGGGGCAAGGGGGGAGACACGGCACCATCAAAGTGAAACCTTTGACAGCTGCCAAGGAATCCCAGCCGATTGCCTCCTTTGCATCAAAAGGAAGGAAGGAAGGAAGGAAGGAAGGAAGGAAGGAAGGAAGGAAGGAAGGAAGGAAGGAAGGAAGAAAGAAAGAAAGAAAGAAAGAAAGAAAGAAAGAAAGAAAGAAAGAAAGAAAGAAAGAAAGAAAGAAAATTATTATTATTATTATTATTATTATTATTATTATTATTATTATTATTTATTATTATTCCACTCATCCGACCGGGTTGCTCCAGCCACTCTGGGCAGCTCCCAACAAAATATTAAAAGCACGATAAAACACCAAACATTAAAAACTTCTCTGAACAGGGCTGCCTTCAGACATCTTCTAAAAGTTGTGTAGTTGTTTATCCTCTTGACATCTGATGGGAGAGCGTTCCACAGGGTGGGCGCCACTACCGAGAAGGCCCTCTGCCTGGCTCCCTGTAACCTCATTTCTTACAGTGAGTGAACCGCCAGAAGGTTCTCGGAGCTGGACCTCAGTGTCCGGGCAGAATGATGGGGGTGGAGACGCTCCTTCAGGTATACTGGACCGAGGCTATTTAGAGTTTTAAAGGTCAGCACCAACAGTTTGAATTGTGCTCAGCCTGAGGGGCACATTCCCATCAACAAGTGTGAATTTCATCTTTCCAGGGAGGATACAGAGGGATGTGCAGAAGCTAGCCTAGGACTGACTCAGCAATACATCTGCAAATAAAAGTACAATATACAATTCTGGCACTAGATGGTGACTGTGAGCTATAGCAATTTCAATCCATTTTTCAAAACTTTTTTTTAAAAAAAAAAAGCATCTTCACAATGTTTTAAAAATGTGTATAGATTCCACCCTAGTGTGCATGCAGGGGATTAGGAAGCCAAAAGCCTAGAAGGCAAATACAGCCCTTTAGCGACTGTCCCTAAGCCACACCCCTCACCAGCCCAGATTTGTACCTTCCTGAAGGGTTTTTGCCTGGCTGAACCATGTCCTTGACCTCTGGCCATGCATCCTTCTTACCTGACGGTGGATAGAAAGAGGGGGGGTGAGTGAATAAACCTGCCTGCACAAAATTAAAACGAACACTTATTGCTTGCTTCATTTTTGCTTTTAGCCCCGCATACCACTGGCATGTAGCCATTGAAGTGACAAAGTTCCCTGGCTCCTCTAAATAAAGAAATTGTGGGACGAAGAACTAGATCATCCCTGGGGCCCATGGGCTGTGTGGTACAGCAATAAAATCGCTAGCACGTTTGCAAAGCTAAGCAGGGTGTGGTGTGATTTCATATTGGATGGGAGACCGCATGTTGAGATTCCTGCATTGCAGGGGGTTGGACTAGATGACTCTCAGGGTCCCTGCTATGATCTAGTCCAGCATCCTATTCTCACAGTGACCCACCAAACGCGTGTGAGAAGCCTGCAAGCGGGACATGAGGCTATGAATCCCTTCCAGCTCTACAATTTTGTGATCTCAGAGATCCATATCCCAACTTTCGGAGCATCCCTAAACATCGCAGGCTTAGACCATGCTGTAGCTGTGGCTCCGGTTTTATTCAAGAAACAATAAAGCTGGTTCCGGTTTCAAACCCGGTCCACAGCGTCGGACTACGCAGCCTCCCCGGGGTGGAGAGTTTCGCCTGCGGATGTGCTGCGCGAAGGAGCGCACTTCCTTGTTCCTGTGGCATCTTGGCCATCTGGAAAGGATATGGAAATAAGACTTTGGCTGTGTTCCCCCTCCCCCATCCGCTTCCCTCTACAAAAGTTTGCAAAAGCAGACTCCACACAAGAAGGGACACACAATCCAAAGTGGCTCATAAGCAGTGCAAAAGGGGAACAGCTGTGTGTGCATACATCTGTACACACACACACACACCATGTGAACACACATAAAGCCCCACATTTTGATCTGGCTTTTGCAGAAATCAGATGAAGGGTCAACTGCTATAACACTCAAGCGGTCCACGTAGATACTTTCTGAACTGTAATTTTGGAATATATTATTAGGGTTAGGGTGGCCAGGTCAGCACTGGGGCTCCTGCAGCTTTAACAGTTCGTGGGGAGAGAGGGGATTTCAGCGGATGTAACTTGGAGGACAAGCTGAAATCCTTTCCGCTACACGGCTATTAATGGTGCAAAAACCCCATCCTCTTAGTTAAACGATGGACTTGGCTCCCACAGGAGACAGCGATAGCCATCAACCTAAGTGGTCTGTTTCGTGCTGCATTTTAGGCTGTGAACTGCCCTGAGCACTGCTTTTTTTTCAGCAGGAGTGCAGTTTCGGCACCTTTCAGGTGGCCACCATTGCAGGCCAACATTCACCCCACCTTCTTGCTTTTACGTGCTTCTGAGAAGCCCAAAGTGACAATTTCAAGTCAAAACAGAAGCTGACCAGCATGTATAAGTCAACACATTTTCAGATCTAGGATTCCACCTAGCTCCTGGCCACTCCTGGATGCGATTGGTCAAGCTACGGAGCAGAACCAATTTGTATTTCCCACATAGCGGTGGCAGGCTTTCAGCTTCCCACCCAAGCCTCTATCATTGCACATGTGTGCATTTGCCCTTCCGAGCTGCCCTAGCCATCTACCTGAATCTAAGAGACCAAGGGAGGTGGGGGGTGCATTTATTTGACCTGCACCAGAATCAGGGGCGACCCCCCCAACCAGCTTGGGAGACAGCTTGCTGTAGCTTTTAGCACCTTTGCAGGCAGGGAATGCAGCTGTTGTTAAACCAGCATCTGTTCAGATGACTTAAAGTAACAACTTCATAGTGAGTTCTGGCACCTTTTTATTTTTGAAAAAAAGCACTGGCCCTGAGATCTTCTGATGAAGGGCGGTATACAAATGTAATAAATGATGATGATGATGATGATGATGATGATGATGATGATGATGATGATGAATATTCAACAAATTCACAGAAGAGAAGATTATCGAAGGCTACTAGCCAGGATGGAGGGAGATGCTTCTGAATACCAGTTTCTGGAAACTGTAGGAGAGGAGAGTTGTTCTTGTGCTCAGATCCTGCTTGCTGGTTGCTGGACTAGATGGGTAATTGGTGCGATCCAGCAGGCTCTTCTTATCTTCTACCATTCTTCGCCTGCTGTGATATTTTCACCTGTCTCTTGTTACGGCCAGTACAAACAAATTGCCTTCCCACTCATACCAGGGCAAAGGGCAAGACTGGCCATTTCTCAGCCCAGGAAACTGATTTGTGCAAAGTTTACAAACAGGAAAGAGGCGACTGCTTGAGCATCAGGCAATTTGCAGCCCTGGTCTGCCGCCACACCCACCTGGTTGCGCCGTCGGGCGCAGGGGGCCATGCTCCAAGCTTAAGTAATGAAGGGAGGTTATGGTTCAAAGTATTTCTGCTATTGTTAATGAGCCTCTTACTCCAGAAGAACAGCCTGGCCTCCCTTCCCTTTCAAATGCAAATGCTCCCCTTGTGAGATGCTTTTGCTCACAGAGTCTCTGAGTGCTGACTTTTAATCAATCGAGTGGAGGGGGGCAAATAATACACGCAGGCATGCTAACGGAGAAAAAGAGCCTCTGAGGACTGGGCTTCCTCTAAATAAATCAATGGTGGGAGGAAGAACACATGCAGATTGGTTTAGTCACAGCAAAGGAACCCATTTGTTTAACTAGATATTCAGTTTTGATATATACAAAGGATGCAATTGGGATGGAGTTGCCTCCTGCTAAAGCACGGCTCAATAATTCACGGGCAGAACTTGGCAAAAGGTTCGTTTTGGACCTCCTCCCACATCCTACCCAGGGTTTTTTGCACACTCCGTGCTCCCCTGATGACATCATCCAAATATGCAGTCTGCTTGTTAAGAATACAACGGAGACCTGTGAGACTCTCGGCGTTCTCCACTTTCTTCTGAAATGCAAGTTCCTAGTCCTTAGGAGGCTTTAAATTTTTGCGGGTTGGGTCTGTTGAAATCTAAGTAGCTGGGAGTGGAATGACAAATCAGACTTAAAGACAGTCTAGGAAGGTGGGAAGGAACCTGTCCTGCTGTGTCCACAGTTGGCATCTATTTGTCTCGAGATACAATGGTGTAGGCCTCCAAGAGTGAGGTCAAACCGCTGTGTTAGCAGCAGACAAGTGACCTCCCTGGGGTGCAAGCCTGGGCAGTGTGTCTGGAGGTCCTGAGCTGCCCAGCCAACAAGACTCTCCTTTTGGCCTCACTGATGGGACCAAAGGAAAGCAGAGCAAGACGTTTGGCACCAGCTTGGCTGCAGGAGTTGCCGGAAAGAGCCACACAAGGTGCCATCCTCCCGCTTTAGGGACTCCACTCCACATTTGTGTAAGGTTTACTCCTTAGAGTTTTATTCTCCCGAAGATATCCTGCAAGGCAGTGGAGATTTAGGATCAGAGTTTTCCTTCTCCTAGATGAGCTGCCTTCCCAGGTTGATGAGCCCCATCTGCCCCTCACTTCCCTCTACCACACACACAGAAACTGCCTTCTACTGGTCTCATCCGCTCAATCCTCTGGAGAGTGTCCTCACATGAAGGAGAATTCCCTAACTGAAAGACCTACACTGGCTCCCAGTACGTTTCCGAGCACAATTCAAAGTGTTGGTGCTGACCTTTAAAGCCCTAAACGGCCTCGGTCAAGCATACAGTGGTACCTTGGGTTAAGAGCTTAATTCATTCTGGAGGTCTGTTCTTAACCTGAAACTGTTCTTAACCTGAAGCACCACTTTAGGTAATGGGGCCTCCCGCTGCTGCTGCCACGCTGCCTCTGTTCTCATCCTGAAGCAAAGTTCTTAACCCAAGGTACTATTTCTGGGTTAGCAGAGTCTGTAACCTGAAGCATATGTAACCTGAGGTACCACTGTACCTGAAGGAACGTCTTCACCCCCATTGTTCTGCCCGGACACTGAGGTCCAGCACCGAGGGCTTTCTGGTAGTTCCCTCCCTGCGAGAAGCCAAGTTACAGGGAACCAGGCAGAGGGCCTTCTTGGTAGTGGCACCCGTCCTGTGGAACGCCCTCCCACCAGATGTCAAAGAGAAAAACAATGAACAGACTTTTAGAAGACATCTGAAGGCAGCCCTGCTTAGGGAAGCCCTGCTTTTAATGTTTAATAGACTATTGTATTTTCTTATTCTGTTGAAAGTCACCCAGAGTGGCTGGGGAAACCCGGCCAGATGGGTGGGGTATAAATAAAAAAATATTATTATTATTATTATTACTACTACTACTTCTACTATTAACTCACTGAGGGTTTGAGACCCATTGGCTACCCTCAGCTGGTTTAGCCGGCCAGTTGAAGTTGTTACCTAGGGTGTGGTCACTGGCACATGTTGACAGTGAATAAGAGCCACAGGTGAGAGCTGAGTGGAGGGTGGGGGCCAAAGGCACAAACTACCATAGAAGGAGCATGGCATGTGCCCCACCAGAGGCACTACCCCTCCCCTAACATCCCATACGCCATCAATCAGTTCAGTTAGCATCTTGATACAAACCTACCTAATTTGCACTTCCTGAAACAATGCATGGACTAAAACTGCAACCATCCTCCTACGTTGACACCTCTACGAATTTCGCAACGAAGCTCTCCAACCCAGAAATGTCAACATATCTGCATACATTCAGCAGTGTTGTGAATAAAAAACACATGCATTGCATTAGACGGGGCTGCATATGAAAATGTTATTTTTAGCCAAAGTTGCATAGAATAATGTGTATGCTAGGAGAGACGTATACCAAAATGCTGGTGGGTTTCCACGAATAAAATAAAAAATGTCAGATTTTAAAAATGGACAGGTTCGCCCGCCCCAGTTCCCAGCCTACTCTGTCACCTCTCTCGTTCAGCATTCTGTTCTCACGGTGGCCAACCAGATAACTCTGGGAAGCGGGGCCTGCGTGGGCCATATGGCCTCCAAGGATTGAGGGGAAACAGAGTCAACATGGCTAGTAGCTATCAAGATAGCTGCATCCTACATGAATCTGTTGAACCCACTTTTAAAGCCTTCCAAGCCATGGACAGCTTGTGGGATCAAAATTCAATCGTTCTAACCAATGTGTGGGAAAGTATTTAAATCTGCCTGTCCTGTATCTTCAAACATGCAGCTTCAATGGATGTCCACAATTTCTAGTGCTATGAGAGAGGAAGTTGGTGGTGGAGGAAGAAATCCATATTCTTCATGCCGTGCATAACTTGATAAACTTGTATCAGTCTTATAAACTTGGCTGGAGAAAGAGGTTTTTTTTCCAGGTGGTTTGTGAAAGATTGCTCCCTGTTTGACAATGTATACTATCTTCCCATTTTATCTCTGGAAAACGGGTTTGGCAGGTGCAATGAATGAAATCGGGTCTTTGT
Organism: Podarcis melisellensis; assembly: GCF_964234715.1. Taxonomy (NCBI): domain Eukaryota; kingdom Metazoa; phylum Chordata; class Lepidosauria; order Squamata; family Lacertidae; genus Podarcis; species Podarcis melisellensis. The sequence continues at coordinate 8,837,332 of NC_138537.1, forward strand.
GAGGTTATCAATAGTTTGCATTGCTAGATGGCATACAAGCCACCTCAGCCTGTTTTAAAAGTGGCCTCGTTTGTTTGGAATACCAAAAGAAAAAACATTATTATGTATTGGAATTCTATGTGAAATTCGTGGACGCTTGACGAGAGCTGTGGGGTATGAATTTCAGATTTTCTACTGCAAGGTATAAACCAGTTAAGCTTGCCCATGAGTGCAGTGAGTTTGCTTTGACACTTAAGCATCAGCTGTTATTTTTAGACCAGTCGACAGCTGTCTCTGTCCATTAACACCCTGCATTTTCCTATCCATATGTTGGGTTCAGCCAAAGCCCACCTTTTGTCAAAGGTTCCAGTGAGCCTACATGGATTTAAAATGAAGAGCTCAGACAGATTTGCAAAAAGAAACCCATCACTGTTGTGGCATAGGATCATAGAATTGTGGAGTTGAAGGGATCATGGGGTCATCTAGTCCAACCCCCTGCAATGCAGGAATCTCAACTGAAGCATCCATGATGAATGACCATCCAGCCTCTGCTTTAAAACATCCAGTGAAGGAGAGTCCACAACCTCCCGAGGGAGTCCGTTCCACTGTCGAACAGCTCTTACTGCCAGAAAATTCCCCCTGAAGTTTAGTCGGAATCTCCTTCCTTGTAATTTGAAGCCACTGGTTCGAGTCCTACCCTCCAGAGCAGGAGAAAACAAGCTTGCTCCATCTTCCATATGTGACAGCCCTTGAGATATTTGAAGATGGCTATCATGATGATGATAGAAGAAGGCTGATTGCCGAAGAATTGATGCTTTTGAATTATGGTGATGGAGGAGACTCTTGAGAGTCCCATGGACTGCAAGAAGATCAAACCTATCCATTCTGAAGGAAATCAACCCTGAGTGCTCACTGGAAGGACAGATCCTGAAGCTGAGACTCCAATACTTTGGAAGAGAAGACTGCCAGCAAAAGACCCTGGTGTTGGGTAAGATTGAGGGCACAAGGAGAAGGGGACGACAGAGGACGAGATGGTTGGACAGTGTTCTCGAAGCTACCAACATGTGTTTGACCAAACTGCGGGAGGCAGTGGAAGACAGGAGTGCCTGGCGTACTCTGGTCCAGGGGTTCACAAAGAGTCAGACACGACTAAACGACTAGACAACAACAAATCATGTTGATGATGATGATGAAGAAGAAGAAGAATTACCCACCCTTCAAGCGAAGTTCCCAGGGCAGACACAATATTAGAAACAATTTGAAAACAACTTGCAATCACAAAAAGATAGGTCCTAAAAATATGTACCAGGTGAAGAGATGCATCTCAGAAGCTGCATCATGTTATCTCGGACAACCTCTGAAGGATTCTGGGTAAAAAGATGACCAGCTGCTATAAACACTTTCTCTCCGGTGTCATCAACCCAGCCAGCCCCGAGTGAGGCGATGAGGTCACTCGCACACGTATATCGCTTAGCAACCTGAACTTTCCCCCTGCTTCCAAGGCTGCACTGTGGGTTGGGGAATAGTAACTTGCAGAGCGTCATGCACAAATAACTCTGGTAAATCGAAGAGATTTGCGGCAGAATTTATTGGCCACTGAAGATGGCCAGTGCGTATTTCTCTCCATCTGGGAAGTATGTGAGAAAATGGAACATTGTCTGTTCATATTTCCACCACAGGCCAAGTTTTGCAAACCCCAAAGAGGGCAATTTGGGTTCCCCTTACCCCTGACCTTGTTGCTTGACCCCCTGATTAAAATAAAGCCCATGAAATCACGGCTGATATTTTAATGAAATAAAATTTGGCCTGATGCTTTCGCAACTGCTGTGTTTGGTCGAGGGCAATTGCGGAGAGAAGGAGAAAGGGGAATTAGGGTGCATTCCTATAGGCTAGACGATAGTTTTGACAGCGGGATTCACAGCTGGTGCAAAACTGGACACAAATGCTCGCTGGTGGCTCCTTGTCAAACTTCTCATTGCTCTATTGTGGGGCTTATTTACTCTTCCAAAAAAATTATCAAGACTTGGATAAAGGGGTGGAGGGAACCTTTCTCAAATTTGCAAATGGCATAAAACTGTGATGGATCGCAAACACCTAGGAAGAGCATAATTAAATTTAAAACAACCTAGAACGGGAAACTGGGTGGAAACTGACAAAATCAAATTCAACAGAGACAAATGCAAAGTTTTGCATTTAGGTGGGGGGGGATGAAATGCACAGATATAGGATGGGAAACATCTGGCTTAGCAACAGTTCCTGTAAAACAGATCTCAGGATTGTAGTCTGTCAGAAACTGAACGTCAACCAGAGTTTGTTATGTGGCTGCAAATAAAAAGGCCAAGACAAGTTTTACTTTGCAGTAACAGGACCGTTGTTTCCAAGTTATCGGGAAGCAATAGTTCCACTTTGTTCTGTTTCTTCTGGAGTCCTGTTCCAGGCCCCATCTGTACTGTACAGTTAAAGTGGCATTATACCTATAAACTGAGCAGTCACACCCTGGGAAATGGCTGCATAAGGGACAGTTGCATATTTCCTACATTTCAGAGGGTTGGACTAAATCAGGGTTTCCCAAACTTGGGTCTCCAGCTGTTGCTGCACTACAACTCCCATCCTCCCTAGCTAGCAGGACCATTGGTCAGAGATAATGAGAACTGTAGTCCAGAAACAGCTGGAGACCCAAGTTTGGGGAACCAGATGATCCTCAGGTTGCTTCCAACTGGATGGTTCTATTCTATGTGCAAAAGGGGGGAAATTCAGGGCATAAAGCTGGGGTGTGAAATCTGTGCCCCTCCAGATGTTGCTGGACTACAAATCCCATCATCCCTGTCCATTGGCCATGCTGGCTGGGGCTGGTGAGAGTTGGCATCTGTAAAGTTAAATGTGATTATGCCTTTTATGGCACCTCCCATATTTAGGTTAGGAGGCCGGGTCCAAGCAAGAAGCGGAGCTAGAAGCCAGAGCGAGAAAGCAGCTGAAGGACAGAAGACCTGCTGTTCAAAGCCCTTTAATAAAAAGTATTTCTTGTTCAACTTCTCCAACGGGCTCATCATTCAACAGGGAACATTACAGCGGCCAGCAACATTTGGGGGCCTGCAGGCTTGCCCACCACTGTGATGAGCTATTAAGGGAAGGAAACACAAATGAAACCGAGCAGAAGTTGAAGTGACCAGCAAATCCACGGCGTGAGGCCGAGGAAACAGAATAAAAAATGGAATTCCTCCCGCTGGTTTCGTACCACACAGTGCCCCTTAATGAAGGTCTGTCACAAAGTGCCAATTGTTCCTAAACTTTGAGAAACAGGCTGTCGTCTCCAGACCCAAACTCCTGACATCTGGAAAGACGATCACAAAGCTACGACCCGTGCCCGAGGGATACCAGTGCCTCAGCCTTGGTGCATAAAATGCCTGCATCCTCTCAGAGAAGAGCAGCGTGGAAAGGGGCAGGAAAGAGAAGCAAAGGTGCATTACCTCAGAAATGGTCCCTCGACCTGCTGAGGTACCAGACACCAAAACCCTCCGGGTTCCTTGGAATGAGGCCTGCTCCCTCCTGCTTTATTGCCAAAGTGACACGTGAGCCTAAATTGCCTCAGAAGCTGCTCCGTTCCGAACTCCTCATGCAGAGCTGGTAATGGAGCCTTTTGTAGCTCTTGGCAGCGGAAAATAAAGTTTACTCACGGAGCAAAAATTTCTCCATGCTGTTAAGCGCAGAGAAATCAGCTCACGATTCGTCGGCTAATGTTTTCACAGCCCTTTTCCGCCGCCGTTCTTCTTTTTTTTCCACGGAGCCGCGGAGCGTGATACGGTCGATAAGTGTTTTCTAATGTTTAATTATTTTCTTATTTATGGTGTGAAAGTACTTGGGGGCCGCTGCCTCGCTGATCTTGAGATAGCATTAATTGCTCCGTGTGGGAGCCATGATGGAGCGGATTGAGAATGGGGCGTAAGCCTCAGAGACTCGCCATTCCTCGTCTATGAGAGGGTGGCCAGTTTCCTCTCAAGGATCGGCGCCGGGATTTTACCGGTTTCATAAAATGGCGGCTCCGTGTTGCCAGCAAGAATGGACGTCACAGAAATTTAAGAAAGGTCTTTGAGGAACACAGTCAATCGATGGAACTTGTTCCTACCTAGATGGCTTTCAAAGAAGACTAGACAATTCATGGAGGAAGAAAGGGCTCTCGATGGCTGCTATTAATTTATCACAACCACCCCACTTTCCAGAGTCTTCTGAAACTCACGGTTGTAGGGCAAGGCCGGGCTATCATCTTTGCCCATTTGGGAGCGATATCTAAGCAAAGGAAACTCTTGTTTCCAGGATAAAGCTTGTTTCATCTTGGGGGCATCTGACTCAGTTCTGTCTCTGACTCATGACTGGAGAGCTTTGTTCTGTTTTGTTCTCTACATGCGTACTATTTCTCGTTTCTTCTTCTTCATTGCGTCTTACCTCACTCTGTGCACTTGTAATTTTGTACCTTTTATTTTTCAATGAAGAATATAAAATAACAGTAAAAACACACACCCCCGGCCAGCCATTACATTACCAGTGACTACCTGTCAGTCAAATTTACCGTATATCTCCATGCATAAGACCGGGGGGGGGGGGTGTTAATTAAAATGTCACGTTGAAATCTTGGGCTTGTTTTATACACTGGTAGTGCATTGGGGGGACATGTTATATGTAGCTTCTGGGAGCTGGAGAGCGTCCACAGCTATTGGGTGTGCTATTGGTGTTTGCTCTCCCTAAAAAAAGTGCTCAACTACTCTGAATAATCCTCCCCCCCAAAAAAAAATCCCCCCATTTTCTTAATTTGGAGTTCCCCAAAATAGGGGGTGTCTTATACATGGGGGCGTGTTATACACGAAAAAATACAGTATTTGTTAGAAACCATCACAGAAATGCAAATATATAAACATTGGGCGGGGAGAACTTACATAAGTTCACCTTTACAGGCAAACGTACCAAATTTGCAATTTCCAAAACAGGATGTAAACTGACACAGCCATTCATCAGAATTTGCACTTCCCTGAATTTTGCAGCCAAGGAACATGCAAAAAAAAAGTGTACGCACTAGGATAAAGTCTGCATGCAGTGGTGAAATGAACCAGAAAAGAATGCATTATCTTACGGAAAACTGCTTTCCACCAATGAGTCTAACAGTCAAAACTGCATACCAAAATGTGTTTATTGGGAGAAATGTGAACTCAAAACGCTGATGAGTTTTCTTGTGAATTGTTATATTAAAAAACGAAACCACAAAAATTGCAAATTACCGTAGAAATATGAAGAAGTAAAATTTAAGGCTGGAAGAATGAGAGGACAAGGAAACCCCAAACTGACAGAATCCATCCATCCCTAAAATTATAATAGGTGGGCCCCAGAAATTCTGTCTGAATTTCCTAGACTCCACAAAGCTCTCTACTGTACAAGTAACCAAGGTCATAGTAATCTCAACTCCCCAACAAGGTGGTATGTAGCATCCTCTGCCTTTAAGATTCTTTTTTAGGAAAGTTAATCTCACAAGCGGTGTATGGAGAAGAAGTTTGGGGTTGGAGCAAGGCTGTCAGGCTGGAAACCATTCAGAATTTCTCTCCGAACCTCCCCCACGGCACTCCCGGTGTCATGATGAGTCACTGCCCTCCCATTGCTAAACCACACGCCATATTGCAATTATCGAACCATCGCAGGTGGGTGGGAAACCCAGCAGCCCGGACCCATCACTTCATCTCGCAACAGCAAATTTCACAAGTTAATTATGTGTTGTGTGAAGACATTGTTTGCTTTGGGAACCGTCTCCAGATAAGCAAGGGCCAAGGCCGTAATTTTTATTGCTGGGCTGGATGTTCAGGAAAAGATGTTCCTCTGGGAAAAGAGGGGGCAAAGTTTCCTCCCCTCTTCTGGGGAGAGGCGAATATTGGGACAGGGGGGGCAATACTCAATGGCACTCTTGCAGCCTTCATTGGGTCACTATTTCTGTTGTCCCCTGACATCCCAGGACGGAGCTGTGTCATGATGCAGTCTTCTTCCAGGACGTGGTGGGGAAATGTAGATAGTTTCTGCTAGGCTGAGGAGCCAAAGAGAAAGACTGGTGACTTGCAAGCCCTCCTGCTTTAAAAAAAAAACAAAAACCCTCAAAACAGTTCCAGCCTTCATATGGGGCTGTAAAAATGAGGAGAAGCATAGTTTTCACTTTTTTATATTTTTTATGTGCACCCAAGATGACTAGACAATTTTTGTAATGTCCTGGGCTATAAACAACTACCTGGCTTTTAGAAGACATCTGAAGGCAGCCCTGTTTAGGGAAGTTTTTAATGTTTGATGTTTTATCGTGTTTCTAATATTCTGTTGGGAGCCAACCAAAGTGGCTGGGGAAACCCAGCCAGATGAGCGGGGTGTAAATAAGTTGTTGTTGTTATAGCTCAGCAAGAGGGCATCCACTATGCTTGTAAAAGGCTATTGGTTTGATCCCCAATGGCCGGTCCCCAATCCTGCTCTTGAGTGACAATAAAGGAGATTCTGACTCAACATCTGGAAGAACTTTCTGACAGTAAGAGCTGTTTGACAGGGGAATGGTCTCCCTCGTAAAATGGTAGCGGTTCTTCTTCCTGTGGACTCTCCTTCCTTGGAGGTTTTTAAGCAGAGGTTGGATGGCCATCTGTCAGGGATGTTTAACCTGCAATTCCTGCATTGCAGGGGGTTGGACTAGATGACCCTCGGGGTCCCTTCCAATTCTATGGTTCTCTGATCTCCAGGAGGTACTGGGAAACAGTTGTTCTCTTAAACTACAGAGAGCTTCTCAGTATAAGGTGCTTTTGCTTTTTTTAACACCCTAACATGAACTTTTGTGATGTCCCCAGGGGTAGATAAAGGGAATGTTCTTACATATTGGTTTAGATTTACCTTTTTTTAAAAAAAAAAATAGAGCTATGTCTGCCACTCTGGGCGTCTTCGGGCGAGATATAAATCAAATAAATAAATAAAACACATGTCATGGACCAGCTTGAAAAGACACGGAATAAGCCACAGCACATTATGAGAGAGGGCCAGAAGAATTCGTAAACCCTAAGACAGAGACCGAGTGGAAGTTGTTGTCAACTTTTCCCTTTTCTTGCAAGGAATCCTATTCAGAATAAGGGAATTTCCCTTAAAAAAAAACAGGAAACGTTGATAGCTATGAATGCCTAGTTAGGAGACAGAGTCCCATCAAATCTGGTGGAGCTCATTTCCCGAGTCAACATGCTTAGGGAATAGGCCACAGGGCCTCGTCCCTGAATCACTGCATGTCCTAATTAACATCTCACAAAGGATGGGGTCCGTGAAGTTTGCAGGGGAGCCATAAGAGGCCTTTTCCCAAACCAGCGGAGAACCATCTCTGTGCGACGAAGGATGAGGGTGCAGGGCAACCCTGCAGCTCCCTGTGAAATTTTTTTGAAAGGCTTTAAAAAATAAACACCGTCCTGAAAAAGCTAAAAAACATTTTTCAGATGCCTGCCTGCCTCTCTCTCTCTTTCTCTCTCTCTCTCTCTCTCCCTGAAGAGTGATAAAGACCTCTTGACAGGGTGAGGCTCTGTTTATTTTGGTTTGTGTTGTGTTTGCTGCCTTAACCCCCTCAGCTGTTGGAAGGATGCCTTGACAGCCTGCTTGTTTTTACTGGACTCTCTCGCAGTTTCGAGCATCGCCAAGCCGATCGGGGAGCAGTTCTGGCTGATTGCAGCCAGGGGCTTGGCCGGTTCTCTCAGAAAGCCCTCCCTTCTTATTGCAGTCTGACTTCGGGACTCGTAGACCCCAGAATTGGGACGCTTGCCATCGCTCGCAGCTGTTTCAAATCACCACTTTCTCCTCATTTCACCACACAAAGGCAGAGTTCGGACATTTCCTCTCTCTCCCCAACCCCTCACCCCACCCCCGCCTGCCCGCCCCGGTTTTCTTCTGCTTGCTGAAATGTGACTCTAATTAAATGATAACGAGGCTCTGACATTTTCTAATTGTAATCCAAGCCCATAAAAAGGCCTCGCTATGGAAAGCGATTTGAGGGATCGATAAGGGAAAGGAGGGGAATCATAAGCGTTCTCTCCAAAGACCTGGTGTGCATATGGCCTAAGTCTAAAAAGGATATGAGGCTAGATCATAAAGCTGTGGAGTTGGAAGGGACCCCGAGGGTCATCTAGACCAACCCCCTGCAATGCAGGAATCTCAACTATAGCATCCAGGACAGATTGGCACCCAACCTCTGCTTAAAAACCTCCATGCGTACATGTAAGAATAAAGTCTATATGTTGTTTTTGTTGTTTAGTTGTGTCCGACTCTTCGTGACCCCATGGACCAGAGCACGCCAGGCACTCCTGTCTTCCACTGCCTCCCGCAGTTTGGTCAGACTCATGCTGGTAGCTTTGAGAACACTGTCCAACCATCTCGTCCTCTGTGTTCCCCTTCTCCTTGTGCCCTCCATCTTTCCCAACATCAGGGTCTTTTCCAGGGAGTCTTCTCATGAGGTGGCCAAAGTATTGGAGCCTCAGCTTCAGGATCTGTCCTTCCAGTGAGCACTCAGGGCTGATTTCCTTAAGAATGGATAGGTTTGAGCTTCTTGCGGTCCATGGGACTCTCAAGAGTCTAGAGCATAGTTAAATGCCCAGCAGGACTTTTCTAGATGTCTGTAGCATCTGCTTTGCATCCAGAAGGTTGCAGATTCGATCCCCTGCATCTCAGGGGACCTCAAGGACCACCTCTCCTCATATGAACCAATCCAGACCCTGCAATCATCACCTGATGGCCTTCTTCAGGTGCCTCCTCCAGGACAGGTCCAGAGGCTGGCAACACAAAAACAGGCCTTTTCTGCAGTGGTTCCCTGTTTGTTGAATGCTCTCCCCAGGTAAGATGACCTGATGTCATCATTACACATCTTCAGGTGCCAGGCAAAACCATTCCTTTTTAACCCGGCCTTTGGCTTTTAGCTATCTGTGGCCTTTTAGGGTGAGTGGGATGCTTTAATGTACTTTCCTAGTTTTAATAGATTGTTGCACGCCAACCTAATCTCTGAGGGGTGCAAGATTCATAGGGTTCCAGATGTTTGCCCAGGGTTCATGTTTCGTTTTGGGAATGAGGCACAGTGAAGACTGTGGTGCATTTAGAATATATGGTTTATTCACACATACAGTGGTACCTCAGGTTACATACGCTTCATGTTACAGACTCCGCTAACCCAGAAATAGTACCTTGGGTTAAGATGAGAGTACCTTGGGTTAAGGATGAGAACAGAAATTGTGCTCCGGCGGCGTGGCAGCAGCAGGAGGCCCCATTAGCTAAAGTGGTGCTTCAGGTTAAGAACAGTTTCAGGTTAAGAACAGACATCCAGAATGAATTAAGTTCTTAACCCAAGATACCACTGTATATACGATCTGAAGCTATGATGGAAGGCTTCACAGCATCAACATCCCAAGAGGGGCTTGCTTCTCCCATATCTACAGCCTTGGATCCAAACAGAAATCAAACTTTGTGCTCTACCTCTCTGGCTTTCCAGACTGCAGCTTTGCTTCTAGGTCACATCACATACCCTTTCAGCTCTAAACTCTGACTTTTGTCCTTCTCACTGTGAGTTAAGGGAGGGGTGTCACCTCCCACCCAACTGGCATCTCACACAAAGCCCCCTTTCCTTTGCTTTCTTAATGGCTCATCACCTTACCTTTCTCCTCTCAATGGCCCATCACCCAGGCGATCACTTGACCATAGGACACCAGCTTGGTTCGATTAGCTTTTAACACTTGCTTGGTCCAGGGATTAGGTGCCTTGCACCCAGTTTAACATCCCAAGCCTTGATTAAATTCTAACATTTACTGAACCCAGGAAGTTATAGTGGTCTGGCGCCCACAAACTCTATAATGTATACTGTATACAGAAACTGTATACACGGTTTCTTTTTCGTAAGTCATTTTGCAACTTGCTTTGCCATGGCAAAAAAAAAAGAGACCAATCAATTTAACAAATAATAAAACCAATTTTCATGTGAGACTGGGGAAAAACCCTGCCTGAAATCCTGGAAAGACACTACCTCCGTCAGTGTGGACAATACTGAGTTGGCTAGACCAGTGGTCTGATTCGCTACAAGGCAGTTTCCTATGTGCTTCTCTAGGTCAGTATCTCCCAGAGGCAGACATACAAAAAAGACTTTCCTCTTCAGGGTAGTCACAGGTTGCAATGCTAATCTCAGCCACTGCTTTGCAGATATGTGAGGTTTTTTAAAAAATGTAGTACAAACTTGTAATGGTTATATGGGGTTGCTCGTGCGTAAGTTGCCGCCACTCCTGGCTAGGTAGCCTGGTTAAACCTTTCCTGGCTGGACAGCCCTTCACTTCGTGGCTGTTCAGTCGCTAGCAGAATCCGTCAGTGGGTGTTTCTTGAACTTGCTCCAGCAAAGAAGTTCTTTGACGCCAAGTCTACGCCTACTTTCCCTGCGCGGAAGTCTTCTGCGCAGGGTGGGTGTGGGTAGCGGAGGACCTGTGCTCTCTCCGCTGGTCTCCAGCGAAGAGTCCTGGAGCCCTCTTTCCGATTCCCCCATCCGCCGCCCCCCCCTTTATCCCTGGTGTTACGCTGATTTACTTCCCCAGCTGCTGAGTCCCCTCTCTCCCTGCTTGGCCCTTCTCCGGCATCGCTTGGGAGCCCTGCCTCCACTTCTGGCTCCTATGTCAGTTCCCTGACATCACTCATATATGATATCACTACTATGATATAAGATCCACTGTCCTGTGATATCATATATGAGTTTGTACTACTGAGGAAGCCCAAGATGGCGAAACAAGGCTAACATTCCGGAAATCCATGTCTTAGACTCTGTGAAAGGATTCTGTGGAACTGCAACAACCTTTCGTATGGATTGTTTGACTCTATGAACAGACAGGTGGAATAGACACTTTCACATATATGGACCTTATGCATAAACTGATTAGAGAATGAACTGATCCATTGGGTCTTCTACGTTTTTCATTGAAGTTTATGAGCTACTTCGGTTGAAATCTACAATTCGATACAATGAAAAGTATATATTATTTTTTTCAAACATACAGCCGGTTATGTCTTGTGTGTTTATTAAATACTAAGGCCCATCTAGTCTTGGGCTGCCATATTTTGAAGAGCAAAAAAGAAGACACATTTGCCGACTTCTACATATACATATATTTTTATTGGTTTTCAAAAAAAGAAAGTGAGCATACATTAACAAAAAAATTACAAAATCCAATTAAAATCCAAATTACAAAAACACTCTGATGGTGTTTCCTGCTTGGCAGGGGGATGGACTCGATGGCCCTTGTGGTCTCTTCCAACTCTATGATTCTATGATTCTATGAATTATCGAGATTGCTCTGAATCTCCTGACTTCCCCCCGCCCCGCCCCCATCCCATCCATGGGTCCTTTTGATTCTATTCCAAATGCATATCAATACTTCTCCAATTTTTCATCTTCCTAAATTATCTATACATTCTGCTACATTACAAGTGTGTTTAAAATCCTGCTAATGTTTTGACCTGTTTACAATGATTTTGTATATACATTATAAACATTTCCCATACTTTTAAAATTTTCTTGTCTTCTTGATTACTGAGCTTCCCAGTTAATTTTTCCATTTCGGCATAGTTCATCAACTTGATTTGCCATTCTTCTCTGGTCGGGGCTGTCTCTTCCTTCCATCTCTGGGCTAGTAACATCTGAGCGGCTGTTGTAGCATACATGAACAGTTTCCTCTGGTCTTTTGGAATCTTGGTACCTATAATTCCTTATCATCATCATCATCAATCTTTATTACGGTCCAGAGACCCAACAAATCATTACAAATCAATACACAATTCATACAGCCTACCTCCAGGTTAATCAAGCATTTTGTTTAGAATATTTGTTCTTGCAACCACCGATAAAAACTTTGCCACGTTCTAGCATTTGTCCGGTCTTCCAGTAGGAACCTGACATAGTGATTTTCCCAGGAAAGGTACCAGCAAGGGTAGTATCAGTTCAGCCCTAGCCTGCTCTTATTTTGCACAATGCAACAAAATATGTTTTATGGAATCGATGTCTTGAGCACACGAGCAAAGTCTGTCCTGGTAGGGATTTCCTCTCAACCTGCCATCCAACACTGCAGGTTTCTGGTTTTTTGACAAAGGTTTTTTTAAACATTTCTTTCATTTCATTATATATCATTTCCCAGAACTTTTTAGTTACATTACAATTCCACCACATATGATAAAAGGTACCTTCTTTTTCTTTACATTTCCAACATATATTTGTACTTGTTCTGTACATTTTTGCTAATTTTACCAGGGCTAAATACCACTGGAAAAACGCAGAAGAACCAATGGAGGAAAAAATTGAATATTATAATTTTAGAATATCTAACTGTGAAGATACACAGAATAAAAGGGTTTAAGGTCAGTGAGAATGAGGAGGATTGGATTGACAAGATATTGAATTATTTGAGTAGGTTTGAACAATTTGGGCCAATTAAAATGTTAAAAGTTAAATAACCATGTGGTGGTAGGAGTGTTAAAGTATACAGAATTGTACATATGGTTGAATTGAATTTGTTGTTATTAATTAAGTATACCCAATGTATCAGCCTGCCTGGGGGGTGTCAGTGTTTGTGTTTTGGTTGTTGGTAAAAAATTTAAATAGTTTTTTTAAAAAAAAATACTACCAGTATATCATTTTCATATAATTTTCTTTCAGTGAAGAACATGCCATAAATTTCAGATCTGTTTTCCATAGCCTCTCCCAATCTGTTATTTGTATATTATGTCCCACATCTTTCGCCCAGCCGACTTCTATTTATAACTAGGGTTCGCTATGACGGCTCTCATTTTACATAACCATGAAAAAGAGGACATGTCATGTGGCAACTCTGAGCATTCTGCTTTCATGGCGGCCAGCCAGGAGGCCATGTGAACCCTGAAAGCAGGACCTGGGTACCACAATGGAGCAATCCCTGCTTGCAGCTCCCAGAAGCTGGTACAGTGGTACCTCAGGTTAAGTACTTAATTCGTTCTGGAGGTCCGTTCTTAACCTGAAACTGTTCTTAACCTGAAGCACCACTTTAGCTAATGGGGCCTCCCGCTGCCGCCCTGCCGCCGGAGCACAATTTCTGTTCTCATCCTGAAGCAAAGTTCTTAACCTGAAGCAATATTTCTGGGTTAGTGGAGTCTGTAACCTGAAGCGTATGTAACCTGAAGCATATGTAACCTGAGGTACCACTGTATTCAGGAGCATGCTGCTTTCGACAATGGAGGACAAAACATACCCACCTTGGCAAGTAAAGGTAAAGGACCCCATTATGGTTAAGTCCAGTCAAATTTGACTATGGGGTACGGCATTCATCTCACTTCAGGCCAAGGGAGCTGATGTTTGGCCTCAGACAGCTCTTGCAGGTTATGTGGCCAGCATAACTAAACCGCTTCTGGCACAACGGAACACCGCGACGGAAGCCAGAGCGCACAGAAATGCCATTTACCTTCCTGTCACAGTGGCACCTATTTATCATTGGTATGCTTTCGAACGGCTAGGATGGAAGAAGATGGGACAGAGCAATGGGAGTTCACTCCATTGCGGGGATTTGAACTGCCGATCTTACGATCGGCAAGCCCAAGAGGCTTGGTGGTTTAGACCACAGCGCCACTCATGTCCTCTTCTGGCTAGGAGCCACCAATAGCCACTCCTCTCTGCCCAACTAATCAGGCATCCTCCCAAAAAGCCAAAGGATCTGAAATAACAAAGCCAAGGAAGATCATTGCCTGCGACCATTGAGATTTACTGCCCGTCAGAGTACACTTCACTGGGCTAGATGGATGAATAATTTAAATCTGTTTGGAAAAAGGCAAGAACACTTTTTTTTTTTTTGCATGCAAAAGGCCCCAGGTTCCATCCCTGGTACCTTCAAGGAGCGAAGGGTAAGATGCCATATTGGAGATCGCAGAGAGCCATTGCAAGTCCATGTAAACAAGGAGTGGGCAATGGCCTTCCAGATGTTTTTGGCCTACAACCCCCAACATCCCTAATCCTCAGCCATGCTGGCCAGGGCTGATGGGACTTGTAGATTGGCAACATCTGGAGTGCCACAGGCTAGCGCCCAGCCTGGTGGCGAGATGGACCAGTAGTCTGACTCGGTATAAATCAATGTCCCATGTTCCTATGACTCAGCAAAATATGTTGGGAAATAGGCCTTCAGGAATGCCCCACTCTGGCTCCCATAGAATGAGCTGTTCATAATTATTTTGTGATTTAAAATAAAATAAAAAAATTACAGGTTTTTATTTCATCATTTGACTAATGGTGTTATTTTATGTTCTGGATGCTAACTGATTCTGCTTAAATAAAGTAATAATAATAATAATAATAATAATAATAATAATAATAATAATAGATAGATGATAGATAGATAGATAGATAGATAGATAGATGATAGATAGATAGATAGATAGATAGATAGATAGATAGATAGATAGATAGATAGATAGATATAGATGATAGATAGATAGATAGATGATAGATAGATAGATAGATAGATAGATAGATAGATAGATAGATAGATAGATAGATGATAGATAGATAGATAGATAGATAGGAAGGAAGTGGGGGGGAGAGGAGAGAGTGTGAGAGCCTTCAAAATTTCCAGAAATTTTAACATTTCTACCCGGGAGGTAGGAAAGCCAGGCAAGAAAGAGGCCGAACCATTGCGTTTCCACACCTGTATCTGTTAATGCACAAGTCCCATGGCAAACATTAGCACGTCTCACTATATGGACTTCAGACACTCCTTCTGGAAGATTTTCATTCCACAGAAGGAAACGACCGTCCTGGGACGAGTATTCTCCTCCGCCATTCTGTTGCTGCACAGTATTTAAAGGCAACCTCACACCTCTTGACACGAGGCCAGCTGACATTGTTAAACCAGAGAGCCTTTCTGCCTGCAGGACCATGAAGAAAGGGATGGTAAAGCATTTTGTTCTCAGCCACCGGCAGCCTCGGGCTGCGGAGGAAGTTTCTCGTGGCTGGTTTTGATGGGTCCCCTTTGACATAGCTCAGTATGAAATAGCTCTGCACGGCTGCCCCATCTCGGCTGTTTATCCATTACTATGCGATTCTGTCTGACAGTTACCTCGGGTTGGTGGAGCGCGCTAGCTGGCTGGACCACAAGTTACCTGAAAGTATTGCAGCTAAGCATCGAAGCCTCTCTCAAAACCAGCCAGGAAAACAAAAGAAAAGCCATTCAGAAATACTTTTTTAAAGTTTCTTTTTTCCATATAAGGCTCCTGTGGTTTATAGTTGCATGACTAGCATTCATTGGGGGGGGGGCGTCCCTTAGCCATCACTGCATCTCCAGGCCAGAGAATTCTTCACCTGTTAAATATCTGCCTGACCACGTCAAGCCAATGGGGCAGGAGGGGAAATGCAGGAGCTGCCTCTTTCTACATCAGATCCTTGGTGCATCTAGTTTAAGCATTGCAGCACCAGATTTAGGGCAGTATGGGTGGTTTCTCTGCATAGGGTGCTGAGCTGGGGGGGTGCAAAATAATAAAACAATTTTTAAAAACCTATATTTATACAGATTCCTAGCAAAAGGAGCAAGCCAGCAGTAAATCACCCAAAGCAAGTTGTAGTTAATTCTTTATTAGTTGTAGTTAATTCTTTATTAGCAAAAGCAGGATCTGCACAGCAATGTCAGACCTAAGGAGCGCAGCAACTCATCACTGACAGGTCTTACCCCCATGAAACAGAGAATGAAGGTCTCTGCCTCCCCACAACCACCTTAGTCCCCTCCTCTCTAGGGTTTTCCCATGTAATCTGAGACTGCGCCTGCATGATGCTAACCTTCTCTGTCCTTTTCATGCCTCTTCTGGTCCTGGGAGACCAGGGGGGAAAGTAAAGTGTCACAGCAAATGTGGGAGACAGTTGTTTCAGTTCACCAGCCAGACTTACCTCTCCTTCTTGGCCTCTATCCTCTCCTGTTTCAGCTTCCAATTCTGGACTCCTCTCTGCCACAGATTCTACCCTGCAAAGTCTGCCCAGCCACGTACATTGGACAAACAAACAGACGAATAAATGCACGTATCGCAGAACACAAGAATGCCGTCAAAAAAGAAGAAAAAACTTCCTCTCTTTTCCAACACATGAAAGAAACAGGACACGAAATTAATTTTGCAGATTCCAAATTGCTCTTTAACATGGAACATCACCACAAGAGAATAATCATGGAAGCCATCGAGATAGAGAAACACCCTCACAACATGAACAAGCGTGACGACACATCCCGCTTGCCAGACATCTGGAAATTAGCCCTCCCCACAAAAACTGACACCAGATCCAGAGGCACACAGAACGCTATCACCAATCAACCACACCAGACCCAAACCCAGACCCTCTCCACAGATAAATTACAGACACCATCCAGTAGCCAAACCATGGTGGCACCTCCGGATGCTGCACCCCCCTGCAATCCCTACACAGATCTGGCTGACACAGGCCACAAAACCACAGCTCGCCCCTATACACGAAGCCAAGCCAGAGCACAACTAAGTGCAGTACAGCCATCTTCTCAGAAAAACTCTTCACAAAGTTCAAGAGGTCAAGACACAAAGACTTTAGCAACTAATCCACACCTAATGACCCACCTAAGTGGTACTCAGGATATCACTCAAGAAATCACTCAAGATATCCCTCAAGTAATTAAGGAACAAAAGAAGAAAAGGCACACTAGCCTGGGAACTTCCTCTCTGCCCAGAACATTGGAGGCTATACACCACACCCCCTCAACAGTATTTATAGGAACTCAAACACTGAGATCCTGCTCTGTTCCAGTAACAAGAAGCCGAAAGCACCAGCCTGAAGATGACGAGTGAGACCTCGTCGAAACGTCGCCTAGACACCCCAACTTTTACACGGGAAGACACCCGAGGACACCAAAACCTGCATATATATATATATATATATATATATATATATATATATATATATATATATATATATATGCAGGTTTTGGTGTCTTCGGGTGTCTTCCCGTGTAAAAGTTGGGGTGTCTAGGCGACGTTTCGACGAGGTCTCACTCGTCATCTTCAGGCTGGTGCTTTCGGCTTCTTGTTACTGGAACAGAGCAGGATCTCAGTGTTTGAGTTCCTATAAATACTGTTGAGGGGGTGTGGTGTATAGCCTCCAATGTTCTGGGCAGAGAGGAAGTTCCCAGGCTAGTGTGCCTTTTCTTCTTTTGTTCCTTAATTACTTGAGGGATATCTTGAGTGATTTCTTGAGTGATATCCTGAGTACCACTTAGGTGGGTCATTAGGTGTGGATTAGTTGCTAAAGTCTTTGTGTCTTGACCTCTTGAACTTTGTGAAGAGTTTTTCTGAGAAGATGGCTGTACTGCACTTAGTTGTGCTCTGGCTTGGCTTCGTGTATAGGGGCGAGCTGTGGTTTTGTGGCCTGTGTCAGCCAGATCTGTGTAGGGATTGCAGGGGGGTGCAGCATCCGGAGGTGCCACCATGGTTTGGCTACTGGATGGTGTCTGTAATTTATCTGTGGAGAGGGTCTGGGTTTGGGTCTGGTGTGGTTGATTGGTGATAGCGTTCTGTGTGCCTCTGGATCTGGTGTCAGTTTTTGTGGGGAGGGCTAATTTCCAGATGTCTGAACCCCAACTTTTACACGGGAAGACACCCGAAGACACCAAAACCTGCATTCCTGTACCCGTGAAAATCTACGAAAGCATATATATATATATATATATATATGAAGGGGATGGAAAATTTTGTCCTCACTCTGGATACCATATTACCAAAGTCCGCCCCTGAGTGCTGGGCTAGGTTTTAGGCTGACCTGACCCAGTAGGTTCTTCTGGCGTCCTCAGGTTGTGCACGGATCTGGTTTTCACTCCCAACAAAGAAGCGAGAATCAGCAAATTCTGCTCCTGTTTCAATTTTTGTCAGTCTCCGTCTGAGAAGAGGCATCCCCTTTTCCCCGCCCATTCATGCAGGAATGCCTCTCACCTGTGCAATGCCTAGGCGTGCCACCCAAACACCAAGAACACCTCCTTATTGCCAGAGCTATTATTTTCGCTCGTGCATGCAGCTCTAAACGAAGAACCGGTTAATTCAAACTAATGCAATTAATCTGCAGAGATTTTGAAAACGAAATGAGAAAGCCGGAAGCGGCCCTGCTGGAGACTTCCCATTGCCGTTTCGTCCTTTTAACAGCCAGCAATTTATTCGAACTACTTTGCAAGCAGTTACTACGCGGCGATGTAAATCACGGCAAGGAGACCTATTTCACGCTGTGCACTGGCACAGCCAGCTACTCCCAGGCGAAAGCGAACTGCCAAAGTATATACCGGTTAAGATATCCCTCAGCTGGTGCTGGCGTGGGTGGCCCCACCGCCAAGGTAGGAAGAATTTAAAGATGCCAAACCAGCTGTGACTGGTGACTCTACCTGAGTTATGGTGCACAAACAGTTTTTCCCCCCATGCAGAGAGACTCGCCTCTCTTTTTTTTGGTCTGGCTCACAAATGACTCCCAGCTCCCAGCTCCCACCATGATTTCTGGCCCCGGCTGAGTACCGTTGAGCAATAATTGCAGACTGAAAAGGACAATTATTAGCAAACGGTTTGCTGCCCATTTTTTGGCTTCCACACCAGAGTCTCCAAGCACCGCTGAGGCCTCGCTTCCCTGCAAATGGCTGGGAGAAGAATTAAAATGAAGGTGCCAAGCAGGAAGATTGAACAAGGGTCCATCCTGCTCAGTATTGTCTGAACTGACTGGCAGCCGCTCTCTACGATTTCAGCAAGGCCGGATCCAGACCTTTAGAGGCCCTAAGCGCTGAGAAGATTATGGCGCCCCTTATATGTAATTCAAAATAAAAGCAATACTACACTGTAAAAACAACAACATGGATTTATTGCGACACATGGCAGGATCTGATTTCCTCACTTTATTTCAGTCTACGTTAGTAGGACACCCCCTGATATAAGTAGGGAGAAATTGTAAAAAGAGAGCAGAAAAAATGGAGGAAGGGTGTGGAGTGGAATGTAAGGAAGTCTAACAAAATTCTGAGCTTTCCCATGTTGACCACTTCAGTGCTTTTCTTCTTCTTTTTATGTCATTTTTTAAAAAAATCTTTTTTGTGTGTGTACTCCTCCTTTGTTGGTGCTCTATGCCCAATGTTCAGTCTGCCTATTGGATAATCCAGCACTGGATCTCTTAGCCCTGCTCAGTGCAAGGACAAGACAGAGGACAACCCATTCCTTGGGCAGGAGCTGTCTGGGCCAGCACTTGAACTTCACTTCTTCCAAGTGGTGATGTTAACTTATCCTCCACCACACCTGAGAGCAGCAGGCTAGCAGAAGGCAGCTGGCAAGGGACACACAGCTCTGCCCACCCTTGCCACCAGTGATCGAAACTCCCATTGTTCATTTTGCATCAGGGAATTTCATTAGCGCAAGCAGTTTCTGAGCTCTGGGCGCAGTAGTGCACCTAAAATTTCAGATTAAAACTGCAGAGTGGAAGGAAAGGAGGACCTTTTTTTTTTGCCTCCCCACTTCTGGCTACTCTCTGAAGACTGGAGAAGAGACCCTCTTGGAGCCGTCTTTCCCATTGGGCTTAGTGGTGCGTTGCACCAGGACGTCGACCTCTCAGGGGCGCCCCAGCGAGTGGGGGAGCTGCGCGGCTTTGCCAGTGGCCTCCCCTTTCCCTGCATGCCCACCAGCTGTGCCCCACCAACTATATGGCTGGCGGGCGCGCAGCTTCCCTCCCAAGGCTCTGCGGGCATTGCTCTCCTGCAGGAGCATGGGGGAGAGTTGCGCACACACACACCCCATGGCTGGCAGTGCACAGCTTTGCCCCCCCCCATCTGTGGTAATTTGGGGGCGCTGAGCAGATATTTGCACCCCGGCACCACATCTACTGGTGGGACGCGGGTGGCGCTGTGGGTTAAAGCCTCAGCGCCTAGGGCTTGCCGATCGAAAGGTCGGTGGTTCGAATCCCCGCGGCGGGGTGCGCTCCCGTCGTTCGGTCCCAGCGCCTGCCAACCTAGCAGTTCGAAAGCACCCCCAGGTGCAAGTAGATAAATAGGGACCGCTTACTGGCGGGAAGGTAAACGGCGTTTCCGTGTGCTGCGCTGGCTCACCAGATGCAGCTTTGTCACGCTGGCCACGTGACCCGGAAGTGTCTCCGGACAGCGCTGGCCCCTGGCCTCTTAAGTGGGATGGGCGCACAACCCCAGAGTCTGTCAAGACTGGCCCGTACGGGCAGGGGTACCTTTACCTTTACCTTTACCACATCTACTAAAGACAGCCCTGGACCCTCTTAAGAATATTAGGGGGGTGGGCAGGGGAAGGACCAGACCGTGTGAAAAAAGAACATCATATTTTAGCTGCAGTTCATTCATTTTCAGCTTTGTATTCTTGTTACAAACAAAGCACGGCTAGACATTCCATGGTTGCACCCATAACCTGAGTTTAAGGTGCCATTTAGCTCCGAGCTTTCATATCTCAGTTTCTAACACTGCTTGCTGCCTCTCCCTCTCTCCCGGTATTTGCCATCTGAGGCTGCTGCCTCCCTCTGCCCAGTGATAGGGCCGGCCGTGTCAAAGATCATTTGGTGTTTTGGACAAGCAGCCTCTGTTTGGGGTACATTTGCCCCATATACGGCGGAAGGAACCCCAGACCTTCTAATATTCTGGAGACACAATTGTTCTTTTGCCCTTTTCCCTTGTCTCCACATCGCTGCCTTCATCTAACACCTTGACCAATGAGGAGTTCTGGAAAGCTTGCCCCAGTCTTGTGCCATTTCGGCTTTACTGAGATGGGTTATTTTTCTTATGGGCCAATAGAGCAACATTTGCTTTGTATTGCTCTGTTGTCATGGGTTGGTTTTATCCTGTTGGCTTTGCTGTTATCTTTTCTTTCTTTCTTTCTCTCTCCCCTCCCTCCTTGATTCTATTGTGCATTTTAATCATCTGAAAGTCACCTTGGGAGCCCGCGTTACATGCCAGAAGGCAGGATATGCATTTTTAAAATAAAATAAAATACACCCAGGTGTAGAAAATATGTGGTTGTGGCGGAGAAACACCTCCTGTGTACATAACTCCATGTTTTATGTTTTGTTTCCTGTATTGCCTTCCCAATATGTTTCTCATTTGTGGCGGCATTTTTCCCACTAAGCATGTTTGAGCTGCTACAAAGAGGAAATGCATAAAGGTCAAAGGAAACAAATTCACTTGAAAAATGGGAACAAATAACGCAGCCTTGAAAAGCTGGGAAAGGGCTGGGGAGCGGAAGCTTTTCTGAGTGTTTTCTGTTTATTGTTTGTTTATCTCCTCCCCCCTCTTTTTTTGCTTAGTTGCCCCCCCACCCGCTTTTAAATTGAAGTTTATTTTGGATTTTAGAGGCCACGTTCATTCCCAGCTGAAATGCAAACGCAAATAGTTCTGCGGGAGTCTTCAGCAGCTAGGGGCCCCTGGGCCAAATCTGGCTCTCTGCACTCCCTGCTCCACACTCCCTGCACTTGCCAATCTAGCAGCAAAGTGCTATGGAAAAATAGTTGCTAGTAAGCTAGGAAAGATGGTAGGGTTGTTGGCATACAAAGGATGAGCAAGTTAAATCAGTGATGATAGATTAGGCAAGAGATGTGGGACATAACATAATGTTTGAAGACTGGGAAAGGTTGTGGAGGAAAGGGGTCAAGTTCACTGCATGTACGGTGTTAAACGAAAATATTATGAAAATGATGTACAGATGGTACTTAACCCCTGTAAAATTGGCAAAGATATATCACAATAGTGATAATCTATGCTGGAAATGTAAAGAAAAAGAAGGTACCTTTTATCATATGTGGTGGACCTGCTCCAAGGTGAAAGACTTCTGGGAGAAGATTTATAATGAATTGAAAAACATGTTGAAATATACATTTATTAAGAAACCAGAGGCCTTTCTTCTTGGAATAACAAGTTTGGAAATGCCCAAGAAAGATGTCAGACTGTTTTTGTATGCCACAACTGCAGCTAGAATTTTGTTAGCTAAGAATTGGAAAACACAAGAAGTCCCAACAGTGGAGGAATGGCAGATGAAGATGATGGACTTTTCGGAGCTAGCCGACCTGACTGGAAGAATCTGCAACCAGAAGGAGGAGGAGTACCAGGAGGAATGGATGAAATTCAAAGACCATTTAGTCAAATATGCTAAGATAACTTAATTGGAAAAACTTGCAAATACCAGATAGGCTTAGGATTTAAATATGTGATGTCAGAGAATAATATGTTTAAAGTTAAAATGAAAAGAAAGAAAGAAGTTAAGTGATTAAGTTCATTTTATGAGAAAATTGGTTTTGGAAAACTGTTACAATGATATACACTGAAACTCAGCCAGGGGGATTCGAGAAAGTCACTTAACAATGTTACTAAGATTGGATTAAGTACAGTTAAGATGTATGTTTGTTCGTTTAATTTTTTTTTGGAAAATCAATTAAAAAAATTGAAGGGGGGAAAAAGGATAGATGGTAGGGGTCAAAGGGCTCTAGCCTTCACTCCCTCCCCAATGGCATAATTCTCACTAATATGGTACACCTGTGTCTGGACTGTACCACCTCAGACTATAGGTGGAGTCTAGCCCAAATGCTTCTGAATTTTCTGCAGAGTGTGGAGAGCTTTTTCTTTCTGCAAAAAGTCATCTGGTCAGAGCTAAACAGATTCCCTCGATAGTTGGTGGGTTCTCCTTCCTCAGAGGTTTTTAAGTAGAGGTCGGGTGGCCATCGATCAGGGATGCTTTAGTTTTAGATTCCTGCATTGCAGGGGGTTAGACTAGATGACCCTCAGGGTCCCTTGCAGCTCTACAATTCTGATTCCAATACTAATACAGGTAACCAGTGTATGGGTCTACTCAGTTTGCAGCCCAGATGCCAAATGTCGATGGGAAACTTCAAGCACACCCGTTCCCTCCCTTCTGAGGGCTCTTTATCTTTAAACTGGACTGGGACCAGACAACCCTTCAAACTCTTTCAAGATCAATAAGTGTCCTCTGACAGCCCTTCAAATAAAAAGCACTGGTCAAAAGTGCTCTGACACACTGGATAAATGTACTGCTTTTATGGGTGTTTCAGTTTTCATAGTAGTGTGCACCACACTGATATTTTATGAGAGGGCAGCATATAAATACTTTGATAAATAAATAAATGCTAGAACCACAAGTTCCAAAACATCCCCAATCCATCTTGGTAAAGTACATAAAAGAGGATGCAACAGGCATGGGGGCGTGGGAGAAGAGTCCTGCTCTTAATAGCCATGTATCATGAGACTTCATCAGAAGACCACAGCCTTAGGAGTGATGGTTGGGTTTTCGGCAGAGAGGCCTCGGTGGATTCAGATCAGTCCTTACCACATGCAAAAGTGCGACTCACACACAAAGAGCAGCATAACAGCCAAACAATGTCCATAGTTCCTCAGGAACCAGGCCACAGCCCTTGTAGAGTACGTCCCATTGTAAAACAGGAATGTAAGGCTCAGGAGCCTGTTCTTCATCCTATAACCAGAGCTATTTGTGTTCATTCATAGAGAGGAATCCAATATTGCAGCTATCAATATTGTGCAGCAGGAATGAACAAGATGCATGAAAACTGATTCCTTTCGGAATGAAACATGATCTAGACCCATTAGATATCATTCAAAACTTTACTTGCAGAACTTTCTTCAAAGCAGAACAAAAACATCAAAGGTATATCCAAATAATTCCATACAATATTTTGTACTTGTCCAGCACAGGCTCAGCATCTTATAAGAAATGAAAGATAATTCCAAACAGACCAAGAAGCAAAGGTCTCTCTCTCTCGCTCTTGCTCTCTCTTTCCTTCCAGCCTCCAATTTGCCTGGAGCTCTATTCACACTCAGAGAGGCTCATTTACACATACTTACTCCTACTAATGGTGGCGCTGTGGGTAAAACCTCGGCACCTAGGACTTGCCGATCATATGGTCGGCGGTTCGAATCCCCGCGGCGGGGTGAGCTCTCATCGTTCGGTCCCAGCTCCTGCCCACCTAGCAGTTCGAAAGCACCCTTAAAGTGCAAGTAGATAAATAGGTACCGCTTTATAGCGGGAAGGTAAACGGCGTTTCCGTGTGCTGTGCTGGTGCAGGCTCGCCAGAAAAGCTTCGTCACACTAGACACGTGACCCGGAAGTGTCTTCAGACAGCGCTGGCCCCCGGCCTCTTAAGAGAGATGGGCGCGCAACCCCAGAGTCGGTCACGACGGGGCCGTACGGGCAGGGGTACCTTTACCTTTACCTTTACCCCTACTAAACGTGGAGACAAAGACTACAACCACCACCCTACCAAGATGGAGATTTGCAGCCAATACTTTCATCACATGTTCAAAGGTAAACGTTCAGTATTATGAGCAGAGAACATTCAAAGTTAGTTATCAACCAGTTAAGGCTCAGAGCCAGTGTGGTGTAGTGGTTAAGAGCGGTGGACTCGTAATCTGGTGAATCGGGTTCACGCCCCTGCTCCTCCAAATGCAGCTGCTGGGTGACCTTGGGCTAGGCACACTTCTCTCAGCCTCACTCACCTCACAGAGTGTTTGTTGTGGGGGAGGAGGGGAAATGAGAAAGGGAAAGGAGATTGTTAGCCTCTTTGAGACTCCTTAGGGTAGTGATAAAGCGGGATATCAAATCCAAGCTACTTCTTCTTCTTCTTCTTCAATATGCTGCCATGGAAAAAAACTAATGTTAGCAAGACACATTTATCCATTCTCCCATACCCTCCAACTTTTATTCCATGAAATGAGAGACCTTCTAAGGAAAAGCAGGACATTCCAGAATCAAATGGGAAACTGGGACGACTTCTGTAAATCCGGGACTATTCCTGGAGGGACTACTCAGATGTTCTATTTCTACAACATAGCTCAGGTCCTTCTGCCAGCTGAGTTGTGCATAGCAAAAGTGTGGCCCTTTGATGCAGCAAGTTCATAGGAAGACACTACTGGTCTTCAGCTGGTGGGTCTAAGATGGATCACAACCACAGTGGTATCACCAAATACATGGTAGAAAAAATAGGGGTTGTCATATGCATGTTTCTGTTAATGATGGGCTGGAGTCTTGAAAGGTTGAGGACTGGTGGTCCATGTTGATGGGCGGGTGTCTCTCCAGGGTTTCAGGCGACACACATTCCCAGCCCTCCCTGGAGATGCCAGGGGTTGAATCTTGGACCTTCTGCATGCCCAGCAGGTGTTCTAGCATCTGTGGCCTTTCCCCATCTATGAGAGCATCCGCTAAATGTTGGCTCCATATTTT
The DNA here is from genome assembly GCF_964234715.1 of Podarcis melisellensis. Taxonomy (NCBI): domain Eukaryota; kingdom Metazoa; phylum Chordata; class Lepidosauria; order Squamata; family Lacertidae; genus Podarcis; species Podarcis melisellensis. Next base: position 8,862,598 of record NC_138537.1, read on the forward strand.
CTTGGGTTTTTTGCAGGGTGGGGGACTTCACCGTATTGACTTATCCAACTCCATTTGATTTATCTGTCCTCCCAAATCTTCCTTCGTTCTGGCTCTGCTTCCCCCGCCCCCCGTTGGTTCTGGTGGCCCTCGGGCAGCATATTCTTTTATTGACAAGAACAACTTCCATACAATAAAGTGATTTTGAGCTGGAGTCCTCCTGAGAAGGAGGTATTAAGCAATAAATACTTGGTTAACGTCCCTCTGCAGCTGTTCCGTGTTTCGGTGGATGTGAAGACAACTTTAGCTTAAGATTTAGTGATTGAACACTCTCCATTAACAACAGTAGACGACGACCATCGATCTTCAAACCATCGTGTTATGACAATTTTGCCATTTAATTGCTTCCATGGGAGGAGGGTGCGGAGTGCGGGGGAGGAGGGGAAGTTCCTAACGAACCTTTGAGTAGATCTGGACAGCTATATAGGAGTCATAAGTCTATCAGATAATGAAGGAGGGAAATGGCCCCATCCCTCTCAGATTTTCTTACAAAGCATTATGCATGTACATTATCTGATGCTTTTTGATATACTCAGTTGCTCTTTTTCATTTACTCCTGTCATTAGCAGGTCTGCCACCCTGTCTGAGAGCTAATATAAACTTGTCCACTTAGTGGTAATTATACGAAAAAGGTCTATTAACCGTTACTGAATTCTGTGCAAACCTAAATGCAAGTGCCTCGCCTTCGGGTCCTCCTAGATCATAGAGATATGCATAGAAGGGCTGAGTGGTTTGAGGCCACACCCGTACCACACATTCCAAAGCACCATCGGACTACCTAACCATCATGGCTTCCCTCAAAGAAGTGTAGTTTGCAAAGGGAGATGGCCGCTTGTCAAGGACTTCTTGCATGAGGCATTTCAGGGCTTGAAACCAAGGCCTGGCCTTATGCTGAGACCTCAGACACAATTTTCTGGCAAAGAAAGGCATGGAGATTGGCTCCCATGGCTTGCAGGGAGCATGCAGCCCCTGTTTGGGCCAAGCCTGGCTTAAATCCAAGGAGCCTGAATGCCTGCCTAGGCTTCTTCCTTGCTGAACTTTGACCTTCAGCTCCTCTGGACCACTTTAGCAATTGCCCCATGGGCTCCTAGGATGGAGAAGACCCCTTTCTCCTAGCTTAGATTTACGAACGGCAGCAACCAGGAAGGTCAGAATATTCCGCTTGGCTTTTTTTATTTCCTTTCCCCCCTTTTTTTTGTTAAAGGAAGGGGCTGAAAGCCTCAACTTTCCGAAATATCTCGGCCACCCAGAGCAAAAGAAAGAAAAACACTTTCAGCCACCCCAGGTGATGGGTGACGGGCACTTGCAGGCCTAGACGGAGCATGACATCATTTCAAGAGCTGTCTCCAAGAGCTGAAAAACCAGAGTCAGAAAGAGACCATGGCTCCGATAGCTGCAGCGAAGTCTCCATCCACCCGCCGGGTACCCACCTCCCCCTCCCCCCCGTGCTTTCATTTCTGCTGAGAACCGCATGGCAAAACTTACTGATTTTTGTCGCTTTGTTTTATCTAAACAAAGCCAGGCTGCCTTTAGCTGGCGCGGTTTGTTCTTTATCAAGCCATTCTGTTTATTGTCACTGCTCCGCTTGTGTTGCCATGCCTGCTTTTTATGTCAAGATACCCTTGAGTGGTACGGGGATAACAAACAGCTGCTGGAATGACTACCAGACAAACCCTTGATTTCAGGCCGACGCAGCTGCAGAGCGCGATTGAGCAGCCTCCCCTTGACATCCTGGTCAGAAGCCGCAGTCGGGAGGAGGACCGAGAAATCTGCTGGGCCCTCGTTCGGGACGTGGAAGCCAGATCCAAAATCTCCGAGAAGAGCCTGAGAACTGAAGCTGCTGATTTTATTATTGCTTAAGAGAGAAAGCAGACTCCTAAGGACTTGGCCAAAGAGATCAAAGCACAACGCTCTGAGACCTCCACCAGATTACCTCTCTATGGATCACTTGCCTCGAGTCGCTTGCACAAAGCTTACACGGAGGTTAGATTAGGTCTGCATTTGCCCTGATTCGTTTGCAGTGAGGTTATATGATGACGACAGCTCATCCTGCATTCATTCTGATTCGATTGCGAGGTGTTTGCACGTCTTCCTACGAATAATTTGTTCATCTCACTCTTTTCGATGCATTGCCCAGCAAAAAGGTCATTTCTTTCCCCCCCCTTTTTTTAAAGTGCATTCGTTGTGACAGGGTAGCAAAGCGCTTTAATCCATTTAACTGAGCAAACTGAAATTAAGGTAGAAGAGCCATCCCACCAACGTCACCAATGGGTGCATTGTAAGAAATTCCAAAGACAAGTACAGTGGTACCTCGGGTTACAGATGCTTCAGGTTACAGACGCTTCAGGTTACAGACTCCACTAACCCAGAAATAGTAACTCGGGTTAAGAACTTTGCTTCAGGATGAGAACAGAAATTGTGCTCCAGCAGCATGGCAGCAGCCGGAGGCCCCATTAGCTAAAGTGGTACCTCAGGTTAAGAACAGTTTCAGGTTAAGAACGGACCTCCAGAATGAATTAAGTTCTTAACCGGAGGTACCACTGTACTTGAAGTTTCTCTATTCCAGCAACTCACCCCAAACTGAAATGAAAGCTAACTTGTCCCCTTTCTTTCCAGTTGATCCCAGATCCCTTTCAAGTCCCTAACTACAAAGCCAAATGTGCACAATATTGCGCCCGGGTTTTGCTCTTAAACAGTGCTTTTTTCTTTAAAAAATGTTTAGGGATACAGTGGTACCTCCGGTAACGAGCTTAATTCGTTCCAGAGGTCCGTTCTTAACCCGAAACCGTTCTTAACCTGAGACGCGCTTTCGGGACTTGGCTGCTCCCATCCCAGGGCAAAGTTCACTACCAGGAGCACCTACTTCTGGGTTAGCAGAGCTTATTACCCGAAGCATTCATAAGGAGGACAGTACGTAACCCAAGGTTCCACTGTACTCACCATTTTATAGTTCAAATCAGGGAAAATACCACACATCCACATTCCACACTGCTTCACACATTAAAAGCTCGCTTCCGTCTGAGACTCAGGAAACACCAGGAAAGGAAAGGAAGCTGCCATTGGAGGTGGTAACAATGAAACTGACCAATCACCATGCTAGATTTCAACTCCTACTTCACACATTAAACGCTCGCTTCCGTCTGAGACTCAGGAAACACCGTGACAGGAAATGAGGCCGCCATCGGGGGTAGCAACAGGACTGACGATTCACCGTGCTAGGGAAGAAACTAAAAAAAAAATGTTTAGTTTCTTCTCCCAGTAGATTCACAAAATGTTTAGGGGTATGTGTACCCCTGCATCCCCCTCCCCAAAAAAGCACTGCTCTTGAATCCTTCCTGAAAAAATACTGACAGTCTGGGGAATGCCCTGGATCTATAGTTGGTGGCACAATATCAAATGTTCAAGTCAGGTCTGTTTGTTCTCTACAAACCATCCAAATTCTAGGAGGCTGTCTGAGATATCTTGCTGCCTGAGGCAAAGGGAATTGTTTTAAGGCCGGCAACGGGACAGCGTCCTCCAGCACACCCGAGGGCAGCAGGCTACTGTTGTACATGCCACGTGGCGCACACACAGATGTATTCTCCAAGAGAGGAATGACTGGTGACCCAAGAGAAACCGCCAGCGGGGTGGTCACTGCTGCCCTCCAGCATCTGCTGCCTAGAGTGGCTGTCTCACACTGTTAGGCGATGGTGGTGGGACCAGCCCTGCAAATTCTGCAGGCAAGCAAATCAAAATCTACAACGATATAAACTCCATTGTACAGCCTTCCACAACGATGCAAACTGAGAAAATGTTTGCCATTCTCTTAATATGCATTTAAAAATAATAATGCTAGCAATAGGAAGAGGGGGAAAGGGCACCCACACCCTGTCCTGAATCTCTGAAAATCACAGGGTCTAAGCGGGCATGGCAAAAAATATACAGAAATGCTGCAATTTATGGGGGGGGGGTATGTTTGCCTCCCAGCCCTTTCAAATTGGGAACACTGTGGCTCTCAAGATGTTGTTAGACTCCAACTCCCAATGGTCACGGACAGAACTATGTCTTGAACACAGTTACTCTTAAGAAGAAGGGCCCTGCAGGATCAGATTAAGCACCCGTCAAGTCATGCATTCTGCTTCCCAGATGACGGAACTACAGTTCCCTGGGAACAGGGATGGATTGTTAAATCACTCTGAGAATTGTAGCTCTGGGAGGAGATTGGCGATCCCCTAAGAACTCTCAGCACCCTTAACAAACTACAGGTCCCAGTGGTGTTGAAGCACTTTAAACGTATGTCATGAGTCCTTGATCTCACCCCTTGAAGTAAAGGTAAAGGGACCCCTGACCATTAGGTCCAGTCGTGACCGACTCTGGGGTTGCGGCGCACATGTCGCTTTATTGGCCAAGGGAGCCGGCATACAGCTTCCAGATTGTTTGGCCAGCATGACTAAGCCGCTTCTGCCAAACCAGAGCAGCGCACAGAAACGCCGTTTACCTTCCCGCCGGAGTGGTACCTATTTATCTACTTGCACTTTGACGTGTTTTCGAACTGCTAGGTGGGAAGGAGCAGGGACCGAGCAACGGGAGCTCAAACCGCCGACCTTCTGATCAGCAAGTCCTAGGCTCTGTGGTTTAACCCACAGCGCCACCCCTTGAAGTAGGAGGATCTAATCCAGGGGTCAGCAAACTTTTTCAGCAGGGGGCTGGTCCACTGTCCTTCAGACATTGTTGGGGGCCAGACTATATTGGGGGGGAAATGAACCAGTGGCGTAGCGTGGGGGGTGCAGGGGGGCCGACCGCACCGGGCACAACATCTGGGGTTAGGGGGCGCAAATCCATGGGTTAGGGGGTGCAAATTACTTGCCTTGCCCCGGGTGCTAACAACCCACGCTACGCCACTGGAATGAACGAATTAGTATGCCCCATAAATAACCCAGAGATGCATTTTAAATAAAAGCACACATTCGACTCATGTAAAAACACGCTGATTCACGGGCCGTCTGCGGGCCGGATTTAGAAGGCGATTGGGCCAGACCTGGCCCCTAGGCCTTAGTTTGCCTGTGCATGATCTAATCCCAGGACCGTGAGAACACCACTGCTGTTACATTCCAGCATTTGTTTGCACATGTGCCAGTTCAGCAACGGAAGTGGGGACAGAGCTGTGTGCCTCATGGCCTGCCTTGCACACCAAAAGCTAGATTATGGTCTGCAGGTACAGCAAAAGACCAAGTCCAGCCATCTTCTGCATGTGGAAAGGGAGAGGGCACCATATTGTCCAGCATTTCAGACATCCTAATGTCCTGAGCTGGCCCTGAAAGGCCTAGACATGTGGCCCACTTCTAAATTGACCTGTTTTGTTCTTGTGCTTTTGCTATCTTTTCTCTCAATTTTCACTTTTACATACCCTCAAACATTTCTCCGACGAAAAGAGGGACGTTCTATTCCACAATAATCTTAGCAATATTTTTTTATTATTCATACCCTGCCCATCTGACTGGGCTGCCCCAGCCACTTCGGGCAGCTTCCAACATATATAAAAAACATAATTGAACGTTTTAAAATGTCCCTATACTGGGCTGCCTTCAGGTGTCTTCTAAAGGTTGTCTAGTTACTTATCTCCTTGGCTCGGGGGTTGCATAACTCCATACCCTCCAACATTTCTCTGATGAAAATAGGGACATCCTAAGGAAAACTGGGACATTCTGGGATCAGACCAGAAACAGGGATAGCTTCTGTAAATCCAAGACTGTGCCTGGAAAACAGGAACGCTTGGAGGGTCTGTTTTTATATTCCTTTACCTCCGAGTTTGCTGACAGCCATTCCTAATGGCCACAAGGCAGCCCCATGCCACGGATCAAAAACAAAGAGGGAAGGAGGGTTCTCCAGGCATTGTGCGCACTCCTTCTCTTCCTAACGAGTGAACAATTGTTAGCGACTGCATTTTATATTTTATCTAGTGTTCCCACTGAACCGCAGGCATGCCCAGGTCCTTAGAAGCCCCCAGGAACAGATGCTCTGAAATCTTGACAAACTCCAGCCTTGCGTAAAAGGACTCCCGCCTCTCCATTTTGTTTCATTTTGCTGTTTACAGAAGGAAAAAGCTAGTGCCTTTCATTTCAAGGTGATTGGCCTTAAAATGCTATTCACAGGACCCGTGTCCTCCTGCTAAACCCACTCCAGTTTCACTTTGATTCCAGGCACACTCGTCTTTATTGCTATCACAGCTGTTTGCCATAAAGCACTTGTTGCAATAATCTGTTTATGTACAGGCCAATTCCCCCAAGGTCGCGTCACACTCTCCTGTGACCAAGAAACAACCCAGGCCTGGGAAGGCAGGGCTATGGGGTTCAGGCTGAATTCTCCTAGGGCTTCCATTGAGTTCTAGCATTTACAGACCCTTTCCCGCTCAACAGGGGAGGTTAAACTCCCACGTTAGAGATATCTTTGAATTCTCCCCTTTATTTTCCTACATAAAGTGCAGAGCTTGAGGACAATATTGCATTGTGTGCAAAACCAATCAGAAAGCAGCTGCAAAGTGTTCCTGTGTGCAGAGATGCCTTTTCAAAGGCACCTGCATTGTGCAGGCAAGCCTATTCCTCCATCATAATGCAGGGTGATGTTCTCTAAAAGATTTATACAGTAGTTTACCTGTATATGAGAGGTGTGCAAGCTCTGAACCAAATGTCACATGCTATCTGTTGGCTCTCTTCTCTCCTCCCTGGTTCCCCCTACAGTACTTTACATTAGAGGTGTGAAAGGTATAGAACATGGGAAGCAGGTGGCGCTGTGGGTTAAACCACAGAGCCTAGGACTTGCCGATCAGAAGGTCGGCAGTTCGAATCCCTGAGACGGGGTGAGCTCGTGTCGCTCGGTCCCTGCTCCTGCCAACCTGGCAGTTTGAAAGCACGTCAAAGTGCAAGTAGATAAATAGGTACCGCTCTGGCAGGAAGGTAAACGGCGTTTCCGTGCGCTGCTCTGGTTCACCAGAAGCGGCTTAAACATGCTGCCCACATGACCCGGACGCTGTCTGCAGACAAACACTGGCTCCCTCGGCCGATAAAGCGAGATGAGCGCCACAACCCCAGAGTCAGTCACGACTGGACCTAATGGTCAGGGTTCCCTTTACCCCTGTAACTTTTAAGGTATAGAACAGGGGTGGTCCTGGCAGAATCCGAGACATGGGAGAAGAACAAACAGAAGAAGATTGGAAGAAATTTAAAGATTATCTGCAAAAACATTGTAAACTATTTGAATGTTAAAGCGATGCAGGATACAGAAATAGTGTGGCATTAGTGACAAAGTTGAAAGGAATGTGCAAAGATGTTTTACAAGTAACAAGTAAAGAAATATAGCAAAATTAATCAGTGATGGGGGATTAGAGGATAAGTGGATAATAGCGGTAATGGTTAATTTAAAAGAAATCAAGCAATATTAAAATCAGTTAAATAGAGGAAGAATTTGCTGAAACTAAATTGGAAATTGGAATACAGAAAAGGGAGGTGTGAGGAAGTTGGGAAAGCAAGTTACATGAAATTAAGAGTGGAACTTATATATTTTTGTTTGATTTTTATGTTTTATGTTGTTTATTGTTTGTTATTGTGTTGTCTTGTTTTGTTTGTTATGATAAAATTTGTTGAAACCTTAATTAAAATCGTTATAAAAAAAAAAAGAACAGGGGTGGTCAACTCCCAAGAGACTGCAATCTACTTGTAGAGTTAAAAACCGGCAGTGATCTACCCCCTTTTGGGGGGTCCAGGTCAAAGCTGTTGAGTTTTTTTCAGGGAGGAGGTAAAATGTTGAGCTTTTTTTAGGGGAGCCACAGTTGTTCAGCTTCTTTGGGGGAGCCAATGATCTACTAGTGATCTACTGCAGACGTCCAGTGATCTACCGGTAGATCACGCTCCACCTGTTGGACATGCCTGGCACGAACAAAAGCCAGCGTTTAGCCTGATTCTTCTGTTTACAAGTTCTGCAGTGCGTGCAACACGGAGTTCCCAAGATCTTCCGTGCCAAATCTGTTTGAGTTCCATAAACCTGCATGTCCTGTATTTGGAGCCTCTGCTTCCTCATTTGTGTGTTTAGTAAAATCAAACGAAGCTGGGTGAAATATTTATTTTTATTGATATCCCTCTGTGTAAACAGGTTTTGGGTTTTTTGCATTTGCTTTTCTGACATGCACAGATTTCGAGTATGCAAATGCAAATCGAAACAGAAATGTGTGTGCTCTCGAGGCGATAGGAAAATGCAGGGCAGAGGTTTTGACCAGATGAAGCCGCCAATCTGGCCATTGGTCTATCAGGGCCGGTTATGTCACTGCCACACACCTCCCCAGCACCTGCTGCTCCTCATTTAATTGGAGATGCTAGGAGTTTGACCCAGCAGCTCAGGCATGCAACGAACGTGCCCTTCCTCTTAACTACTTCCCCTTCCTCTCTCTTTTTGAATCCCCTTCTCTGGGAGAAATGGCCGGGAGAGTGGGGGAGGAATTGGGGGGTGTTCAAAAGCGAATTTGCTATTTACGCAGCTTGGATATGTCTCAGAGTTTCCAAAAACTCTCTCTCTCTCCTGATAACAAAGCATCTCTAATTCCCTGGCACCTGAGATAAGAAGGTGCCGTTTGCTGGCAAGCCAAAGAATGTGTTCAAAGTCTCATCAGGAGGAGTGCAGATGATTTAAAGACATGCACATACCCATCCACACACACACACACACACACACAAATAAGGAGCCCTCCCCTGTCTGCAGTTCATTCGCTGTCCACTATGTGGCAGTAGTTTTAGCACTCAACCCCCCCCCCCCTGCAAAGGAAGCAGAGTTCAAGCGAGGGAACAGCGCCACCAGGGGAGGAGCTGCAGGACTGCAGCCACGTATTTCTGGGGAATCTAGATGGAGGGGGTTTAATCAGACAGGGAGAGAGCGAGAGATAAAAGGAGAGGCTTTTCAGAACTGCCCATGTATAAGCTCTGCTTTGGTGGGGGTGCATGCAAGGGGGGATGTGAATAAAATTTGCATAAGTGCCAAGCTGAGAACCGTCCCCCTTAATCCCCTTTCCTACACTTGTCAGTTACACTCACGCTGGAGAGTTCAAAGATGTTTTACCGGATGAATAATTTACAGGAAAATGTGTTTTGTGTAAGTCTCATATTTCGCTTCACCTTCAACAGAACATTTGGGGCATATTTACTAATTTAAGACATGACAGGTGGCTTTCAAACGCGACACAGTATCTGAGAGATTCCCCCCCCCCCGCCACCGCCCTCCTTTTGCTTTGTTGAGAGAATGCAGGACCGCCTCGCAAAAGCTCGGGCCACGTTCTCACACCCGCCATCCGCTGCGGGGGCATCTTTCTGCCTCTGCTTCTGGAAGGTGTGCAGAAGAAGTCATTCAGGAACCAGCAACTGGCCATCAGAGGACTTATTCTGGGCCCCAAGGGCTGGTCTGCAACATCACCCTCCCCTGCCTTCCATTATGTATTTCGGCTGCTTCCTACATTCAGTGCATCACAAAATTACGGCCAGAGGCACTTTGACGCTTTCCTCCTGTCTCTTCAGAGTGAACAACATTGGAAGCTTGAGCAAAGCCTATCCAGTGGGCAGCGCCAGCCTGGTGACTTCCAGAAGTTCTGAACTGCAACTGTTGGCTAAGGCGGTTGCAAGCTACAGTCCAGAACATCTGAGGGCACCAGGATGGAGTAGGAGCTAGGGCAGAGATATGAGGCCTATGGTTCTCCAGATCTTGTTGGACTCCAATCTCCTCGTCAGCACCAGCCAGCATGGAGAAGGGCCATAGATGGTCATGGGAGTTGAAGTCCAACAAATATTGGAGGAGCGGGAGCACAAATATTGGGGGATGGATGAAGGGGGGGTACAAAAGGAGGACCTGCACCTCCAAGAGCTCAGAGCAAACCAGTAAGGTTAGGCAAGCGATCTTCTCCCCCTATTAGAAAGAGCACATTAACCTTCTGATCTGAGGTAGCACAATTTTGGGCACCGGCAGAGCAAATCCTGGTGGTTGGTAAAGATGGGCAAATCTGTCAATTTCAGTTTCTCTTTTTTCCCCCCTAATCATTTCTGCACATTTCTACATAGGTTTGCCTTTTTTAAAAAAAAGTCCTCATGAAAATTCATCAGCATTGTGGGAGTGAGTGAATGTGCATTTTTTACATGCAATCTTGCCTGATACACACATTTTGGCAAGGCACATTTTCCCAAAATGCCTTTTTGCATTTTGTTCTCACTGCTATATGTATTTTTATGCACACTAGAGTGTGCATTTTTGGGACACCTTACTTGGCCGGAGAACAACATTGCAAAATTCAGAGGAGTGCAAATTATGAAGGGCCTGCTGTATTTTGGTACGCATACAGTTTGAGAAAGTGAATATTAATTCCTCCTCCATCCATCTCCTCCTGCCTTTTCTCCCCTCCAGTTGGTCACTCACTCCCTTATCTTGGGTTTCCGAAAGACTGGGGGCAGTGGGCAGAGCCCTTTCTTTCTTGCTTGGGGTGGGCTTCTGTTCTTAGGGAGAATTCACACCCTTGAAAGCCAACACAATCTGTGCAGGACATTTATTGAGCACTACAGCTCACTTTGTAGACAGACAGATGCTGACAACCACCACTACTCAGTATTTATCTATTTATTTTTAAAACGGCAGGCTGCTTTTCAAATAAAACGTTTCCCGAAAGCAGATTAAAAAGAATATGCCCAAACAAATAAAGACCTAATACAATTTCCAAACCAAGACATTTCAGAACAGCAACAAAGGGTTGTAGCCAACATTTGTCATACCATGATCCATGGAGATTAATGGGCATGAATAACATTAAGGCCATTAATTTCAATGGATCGACTCAGAGTCTGATTTAGTTTGATACAACCGTTAATATATTACTAAAAAGGAGCAGGAACTAACATAGCCATACTAACAATCCTAGACTGTATCCTTCTTTCCTTCCCATTCCTTCATTTGCCCCTTCCTTTTTCCTTTCTTTCTGTTTCCTGTTTCCTTCAGTCCTTCCTGATCTAGCCAATGGATCAAGCTATGACCTTGTTGAGGTGGTTTGCTCCTCCCTTTGCAGAAGCTGGAAAGCAAGTCAGGGAACCAAAGCTAAACCATTACATGCAAAATATGAACTATGTTTTGGTTGGTTTTGTATAGGCTGCTTAAAATAAAATAAAAAAAGGCTTCCTAACCAGCCAGAATCTGTAGGCAGCTTTAAACCATATATCCTGGTTTGTTTGGAGGTATTAACCATAGTATCTTACCTGGTTCAGATGCAACAGGAAGCTATAAGTAACTACGGCTTCTGTCAGAAATGAGCCAGCTCCTAGTGTAACTTTACAGTCTGCTGCAGAACAGAGAGAGTTAGATCTGACACAGGCTGAACAGCAGTTCAGACAGGCGCGAACAGGAAAGGAGACAGTTCATCACAGCAAGAAGAAGTGGGAGCTAATCCAATCAGTCTGAGGAGTTGAAGAATGGGAGGGCTGCTAGAGAGGAAGCAAAACAAGCGACATTAGGGGCGAAAATTCAATATCTTCTGTCGACATAGGAAGAAGTCTTCAGAAGGGTCATCTTGAGTAATGATTTTTGTCAGAGCCGTCCGGAGTTATCTGTTTTCGCAATAAATCCTCCTTTTTAATTACCTACGCTTACTGTGTTATCAAGCTGGGAACCTGAACTCCAGAAAGCTTCCCGACTCATACAAAGGATCTCTTTTAAAAAAAAAAATTTTTTTTATTGGTTTTTACACAAAATAAGAACAAACAAAACAAACATAAACATTAAAAACAAACAACAGAAATTGACTTCCCCATGCCTTCCCTTCGCCACATCCTTGTTTTACCATTTTTTCGAGCAACTCATCGATCAGTCTTTAGTCAGGTCCCTTTTGAGTTTTCTTAGAGTTTAAGATTTACAGCTGTAATTCTTTGTTTCCTACCCCTTAACATCTTATCAGTCCACAATTTTACAGTAGTTTTTTAAATATGTTTTAAATTTCCCCCAGTCCTCTTCCACTGTCTCTTTCCTCTGGTCACGGATTCTGCCGGTCATCTCTGCCAGTCCCATATATTCCATCACCTTCGATTGCCATTCTTCCAGAGTAGGTAATTCTTGCATCTTCCAATACTTTGCCAACAGGATTCTTGCTGCTGTGGTTGCATACATAAAAAATGTCTTATCCTTCTTTGGTACCAATTGGCCGACCATGCCCAAGAGAAAAGCCTCCGGTTTCTTGACAAATGTCCACTTAAGGACTTTCTTAATTTCATTATAGATCATTTCCCAGTAGGCCTTAACCTTTGGGCAGGTCCACCAAAGATGGTAAAAAGTACCTTCAGCCTCATTACATTTCCAACATTTGTTATTGGGCAGATGGTAGATCTTTGCAAGTTTGACTGGGGTCATGTACCACCTATAGACATACAAAGGATCTCATGCACAGCCCAATTTATTAAGCCAAGACTCACTAGTCCTAACACAGCCTACTGTAAATGTAATATCCAACTTTCAGAAACCAAAGCCAAAATCAGATTGGACCTAATTTGTGAGGATGAGCTAATCCATCTCTGTAAAGAGGAGTAACTAATCTCAGTTCTGTTGAGGCCCCATTTCCCCAAAGGTAGTCTGTTGGGGACGGCCTCCTAGTAGGGTGGGTGACCAATGGTGAGAGCCAGGAGTGGGGATGCCACCTCTTTTTCTCTCTTTACAATACATACTTTTCCTTTCTCTTCCTTTCTGACACCCCGTTTTCTCCCCACTCACCCAAAGTGGGGAGAAAGGCAAAGATTGTTCTCTCCAGACGTCTGAGCCGATTGATGGCAGGGGCCTTTTGAAATCAGACTGTGGACTTTAGGCTGACCACCACTGCTGTAAATAATTTGCAGGGAGCAATGACTCAATCTTGATCGGGACATGACCAGGCATCATCCCAGGACCTGATTGTCTTTGCAGGCTTTCAGGGTGCAGTAGAGAGTCACCCTATCCATATAACTGTTAGCGCCGGTTGTGTTATGCTTTGATTATTGCATATTAGAAGGCGGTTTTAATTTTGCTTTTACTGTTGCGTTTTTGCATGCTGTGAGCTGCCCAGGGCCCTGAACAAGGAAGGAAAATATGATATAACAATAATTAACTGGTTAATATTTAAGAGCAGTCCTGGTGGAACAGATGAAATATTCACCCAGGGCAGAATCCTGCTTCCAGCTACGCTGGCTGTGAAGCCGTCTATTTGAAGGCATCCTCCCGTTGAGGGCTCTCCAATCCAAGTTTGCTTTAAAGATAAAGAACCAGAAGGCAGGAAAACAGGTGGTGGGTCTTAGAAGTGTCCCATCAACAGTTAACAGCCTCCTCCACTATGATGGTATATATATTGAATTTCTATATAAATTACAGTCGTACCTCGGAAGTTGAACGCCTTGCGAGTTGAATGTTTTGGCTCCTGGACACCGCAAAAAAGTGAGTGTTCCGGTTTGCAAACGTTCTTTGGAACCCAAATGTCTGAAGTGGGTTCCACAGCTTCCGATTGGCTGCAGGAGCTTCCTGCAGCCAATCAGAAGCCATGCCTTGGTTTCCGAACATTTTGGAAGTCGAACAGACTTCCAGGACAGATTACGTTCAACTTCCGATGGTATGACTGTATAGTCATTCTTTCTAAATGTTTATCTATCCTTATACATTTACGTATGCAAATTTCATGTAAATCCATGCCACTTTTTGGGTGAGGCATTTCCTCTTGCTACCCAATTGGCAGTGACCCATGGCAGGACATTCTCAGTGGTGGCTCCCTGCTTTGATGAATGCCCTTTCTAGTGAGGTGCCTTTGTCTCCCTCACTATTAGCTTTAAAGAGAAATTTTGGAGGACTCAAACATGAACCAGGAAAGAGAGGCTTGTGTGAAGCTGCTGGTTTATAAAAAAAACAAACGTTCAAGCAACAATACACACCTCTCATCCAACTCTTATTTATTTTGGGATCATAAAGAGACAACCCCCTGCTCTCTCTCACACACATAAGGGATTATGGGGGGAGATTAAATTCTATTTTCCCCACAAAAAGTTCCCAGAGTATTTGTAATTTGGTAGGCTTAATCCATTCTTGAGGGGATCCAGCACCTGCAAATTTCATCCACTTTGGCTAAGAAGCAGGGCGTTGTAGCCAATTTTAGATTCCCCATTTGAGAACACAGAGCTTCATTTTATGCTGTGCAACTTGGAACCCAAAATGCAGATAGATGCAACTGACGCAGAGCGCAAAGCAACTCAGATGCTGATACAAGGTAACTCTTGGGGCCCATGAAAACTCCAGTATATGGAAGTTGCAGTTAGCTACTATAGCTAGTAGTCATGAACACCGTGCACGTCTTTTGAACTTCGAGCAAGCACACTGGAGACACCGCTTGTGGATTATTTCAAAACCTAGGAAATTTCCATCACAACCTGTCGTGTCCCCTTTCATTAGGCAACCAGGTGATGTGATCATCAGCCTGTAACAGCAAGTCTAGGATAGCAGCTGAACAACTTGTGACTCTATCTGCCCTAATAATTTATCTCTGGATCTTACTTTGCAATGCACACTTTGGAAGGGGGAAAACATGCCAGGGAAAAAGAAATCTGCATTGCAAAATAAAGTTACAAGCAGTGTAAGAGTTACAGGCAATTGAGTCTTATCGTGTAAGCCAAGCATGTGAATTAGCTCTAATTATTTTATTCATTCCTGCTCCTAACCTATCCCTTTGCAAGGACTTAAGATGGGCAAAAAGACTTTAAAAGCCAATTATAACCTGATAAAACCATGATAATATTTCAATTAAAATACATGTGCCAAAGCAAATTAACAAGACTTCATGACTGCTTAGGTCTGGCCATTAAGGGCAGCAATGCAAGTCTTTCTTGGCATGAAAAGGAACAAGTATGCCAGCCCAGCTGAAGACATTTTGCCGCCTGAGGCAGAGGAAATGATGCTGGATTCCCCACCAAATTTAGGAGCACAGCACCTAGCACTGGTCATGCTATTTTGATGCCTTGTGCAGCACCTCTCCTACTCCCTAGCAGTAAAAACACTACAACAAACTGGGGTGACTGGTGACCACTGGGACTGGAAGACGAAAGGCAGGGAGCCCAGACTATAGCCAATGGCAGGTGGGGACAACTAATTCTGGTTCCGTCCCCATCTTCTTCTGTGTTGAGTTCTGCAAGAGGCAATGCTGTCACTAAGGACACTGGTAGCCAATGCCACCCCGTGGACCAGCTGCAAGTGGAAACCAGTTTAGGTTAGTGGGGCAGCACCCCATTTGCCCTAATGGACCAGCCTCTGCTGCCTGATAGGACCACTACAGCCCTAGTCCTCTATTTTAGTTCTTTCTCCGTAACATTGAGGACAGTGTTTCCCAAACTGCCCCCTCCCCATGGACCGCTCAAAAGCTGCTGACCCCTGGGCAGACTTCTTTGTGGTTTCTCTGCCCGTTGCAGCAGTTGTAACGTGCCGTGCTAGACATTGCTTGGTTTTGAGTTGTATCTTTATGGATGCACTGCAGACCCCCTAAGTGAAGCTCACGGACCACTGCTAATCCCCTGCTTTAGGGGACACTCGCTGTAATGATCTCAGGCAGGCAGGCAGGCAAGCCCTGATAAGGATTAATGAGTCTCTGGCAGTTTTATGGTAAGTTTATTTACAATTAGCATCCAGAGCGTGGCTCTGAGCCTGCCACTCTTAGCTATGAGTTGGGCAAACTAAGGCGCGGGGGCTGGATCCAGCCCAATCACCTTCTAAATCTGGCCCGGACGGTCCAGGAATCAGTGTGTTTTTACATGAGTAGGATGTGTGCTTTTATTTAAAATGCATCTCTGGGTTATTTGTGGGGCATAGGAATTCGTTCTTTTTTTCTTTCCCCAAAAATATAGTCCAGCCCCCCACAAGGTCTGAGGGACAGTGGACCGCCCCCCTGCTGCAAATGTTTGCTGACCCCTGTCACTCTGAGTCTCTCCCCCTTTCCCAAAGTCCCATCCTTCCTCTCTTGTACTTCCGTTGCATTTTAACCCTTTCAGCTCCCCTGGTTCAGGGACAAGGTCTCTCTAAACGTAGCCTCCCTCCTGGTTGCATAGCAACCCCCTCAATGTCGTCTATCTCCTCCCCTCCCTCTGCCTGCAAGCTTTCCGAGTCTGCTGCTCTGGGAACTCTTGATGAAGGGGAGCCAAACTAACTCACTCCTGCTCTGTCTGTGGCTGCAATCCCATGGCTCCAGAGTCAGGCTAGCATTCATTCATCTCCACCAGACTCTTCCCAGGCATTCGATTCAGCCATGTCCCTGACACCCACCTTGGTCAGGACAGCATTACAAAACACATGCCCCCAATCCCTGCTCCTGGGACGGGGAAATGCATAGCACAACCGGTAAACCGATAACAACCACACCTACATTGAAGGAACAAGTGTGGGGCTTGCCCCACGCCTCATCAGCATACCCCAGCCTTGCCTCCTCCTGACACCCACTGGGGAAAGTCTTTACCAGGTGTGGTAAATAGCTCTGCATCCTCTGATCAGGCTCACATGGAGGAGCTCAGTGCATGTGCATCAGCCCACACAGAGACCTCTTTCTCACACCTGCTGGAGGTGTGCAACTCTAGAGTGCTCCAGCATGGTGGCAAAACACCTCAACACTTTTTTTCAACACAGGTAAAGATGTGTAAACGCTAATGAGTAGAGTGGAGAAGATGCTTTGGCATGAATGACCAGATGCGAGGTAAGTGCATTGAGCAATATGTGTGGTTTGGTTTTGTGTTTTAAAGCATCACGGAGATGCCATTTTCTTCAGCAGCACTTGGGTCAACTCTGATGGCTAGATGAGGACCAAATGATCTGGTGCCCACCCATCTCTTGGTTGAACTACAACTGCGATCACCCGGGACTGTTGGCCATGGTGGTCGGGGGCCGATGTGTATTCCAGGGGGTTGGACGAGATGACACTTGGGGTCTCGTCCGACTCTACAATTCTGTGATGGTTAAAAGCATCTGGTTGTCACCACGTTGGGGGAGGCTGCTCCAGAGATGCATTGGACAGCGAGGAAGAAACCCTGAGACTCACAATTTTCTGCATCACTAGGAGGAAAGGGCATTGCAAAAACCAACAATGACTTTATCCTCAAGGATTTTCAAAACTGGAAATGCAAGGCACTGACCCAATGATGTGCCAGTGAGGTACTGACCCTTCCTCAAAAGAGGAGCAAGAAGTTAGCTCAGTTAGTTAGAGAATGCTGATGGTGACGCCAAGGTTGCAGGTTTGATCCCCATATGGACCACCTGCATATTCCTGCGTTGCAGGGAGCTGAACTAAATAACCCTTGGGGTCCCTTCCAATTCTATGATTCTAAGCTACGAAGAACATTGGAGGGATTTCCGACTGCACCACCTATTCATCTGACATTTTACCAGGCACTGTCTCCACACATTTTCAAACCCGTGTGCAGTGCCATATGGACTAGAAACTTGGTTTCATTTTATTAGTGCTATTTTTTTATAAGGAGCTGAAATAATTGCAGTGCGAGGGTTCCACAGTGGTTCTACAAAATTGTGAACATAAAGAATCACAAGCTACACAAAGCCTGGCTTATTCCAGACAAAGAGTTTGCATGAAAGAATCTGACTGAGAATGAATGCAATAGGGAGTCTTTGTCAGTAGGGTGGGGGGCAGTTAATAATGCAGGAAGCACAACTCTGAAATAGTTTTCCACCCCCCTCTTCCTTCCCCCTCACCCGAAAAAAAAAAATCAAGTACGCTTTTTGTGTATTTAAGACAAAGGCCTGTTTGGTGGATTTGACAGATGGTAAGAGGCTTTTAAAAACAGACTTGCATATTTCAGGTTTCAGGAGTGAACATACTGGCTGCTAATATGACAGGTTACAAACATCAGAAGATTTTGCTGTTAATTAGCCATTTGACAAATACCACATTCCAGAATTTCACTCAAATGCTTTTTTTTGTAGCACTTGGGCGACATCTGGTGGCCTATCCCAGATGCTTTCGATCATACAGAACCTGTTTGGTAACGCTATATTTAAACATTTCTAAAAGGAGACAACACAGCTTCTCTCCCCCCAAAAAACACCCAGAAGCCCCAAAGGTGTCTCTGAAAGTGAAATGCAGCAATACGTGTGACAAGAGTACAGCGAGATCTTCCATGACTCTCACTTTGTTTATAAGCTGCCGTTTTGAGTTCTTAAGGGAACAATCTTGTTTTCTCCTGCTCTTGAAGGTAGAACACAAACCAATGGCTTCAAGTTACAAGGGGATTCCAACAAAACATCAGGGAGAACTTTGTGGCAGTAAGAGCTGTTCAACAGTGGAATGGTCTCCTTTGGAAGGTGGTGGACTCTCCTTCCTTGGAGGTTTTTAAGCAGGGTTTGGATGGCCATCTGTCATGGATGCTTCAGCTGATTCCTGCATTGCAGGGGGTTGGACTAGATGACCCTCGGGTCCCTTCCGACTCTAGGATTCTAGGATTCACTCGGTGTGAATGAGTAAAAGCCACCGACAGAGATCCTGCAGTGTAGGGCGCAGGGGGAAGTGTGGCTTCCCTGTGTCTTTCTACTGCCATCAACTCCAGCCTGGGTACCAATGCCCAGGGATGATAAGAGTTGCAGTCCATCAGCATCTGGAGGGCTGCAGCTCAGGGGAAGACCTTAGCCCAGTGGCTGAGTGTCTGCCTTGTGTGCAGAAGGTCCCAGGTTCGGTCCCCCATAGCATCTCCAGGTAGGGTTGGGAAATATTCCCTGCCTGGAAGCCTGGAGAACCACTGTGTCAGAGACTGGTTTGGATTTGATATCCCGCTTTATCACTACCTGAAGGAGTCTCAAAGCAGCTAACATTTTCCTTTTCCCTTCCTCCCCCACAACAAACGCTCTGTGAGGTGAGTGGGGCTGAGAGACTTCAGAGATGTGTGACTGGCGCAAGGTCACCCAGCAACTGAATGGAGGAGCGGGGAATCGAACCCGGTTCACCAGATTATGAGTCCACCGTTCTTAACCTCCACACCTTGCTGGCTCTCATTGGACCACGAGAGCTGGGAGGCACCAGTCAGGGAAACCCCAGCTCCCAAGCGAAACCCCAGAGGAGGAAGGCTCAGAGCCCCAGGGATTGGTGGCAGGACAATGAGAAGAGATCACAAGGGGAAGATTGGGAGGAGGTGCTGGGTGCTGAAGGGGCAACAGGGTTTAGTGAGCTGGGGGAACCTGTGACAGAGAGCAGTTCAGACTGCTTTTCAAGAGGATTAGATGCCCAGCGGTTCTTAACCTGTGGGTCCCCAGACGTTGTTGGACTACAACTCCCATCATCCCTGAGCTCTGGCCTGCTAGCTAGGGGTGATGGGAGTTGTAGTTCAACAACATCTGGGGACCCACTGGTTGAGAAAGGCAGGATTAGACAGATTCGTGGAGGATAAGGCTATCAATGGCTACGAAACCATGGCACCTTCAAAGGCCAGTCACTGAGAATCACAGGTGGGAAAGAGTACTGTTGCACAGAATTATAAAACTGGAAGGGACCTGGGGGTCATCTAGTCTGACCCCCTGCAATGCAGACTTCCTACTGTGGGGAGAGGCCTCACTTCCTGTATGTTTAGGTTATGTTTATTTATTTTAGGCAGAAATATTTCTGGCTCCAAACACTTCCAAGTGACTATCGTTATAAACAACTAAATGAGCCTATGCACGCAGAATAGCAGGCCAAAAGCACAAGTCCCATTATTGAACAACAAAAGGTGATTTATTTACCTGTGTTATAATGTTGCTATAGTTATGAAAGGTGTGGGGGGGAGGTTTACATAAAAAAAATAACTACAGCAAACGCTCTTAAAAATCTATTGTCTTCTTGAGTCTTGTACGGACAGAAAGAGGGTCATTCCGTCTCGCACAAGAACTTTTTTGGGGGAGAAACATTTTCTTCCTTAGCAGTGAAGGAATTTTTAACACCTCACTTTTAGGGAAGGACATAAAATAGCTTTATGAGATAGATCTAAGCCACTGGACCACTCACTGGCTATTCTTTAACCCAAATAAATAAATACTTGATTTCAGCAACCAAAGAATTGCCACAGCTCAGCAAATCAAGATGTTCTGCAAATCCACTGATTTAAAGAAAGAAAGATCATTATGGTTATATGAAATATAGTTCACTAGAGGGAGAAGAGGAGAAAAATGTGCCAAGATCAAATGGTGTCTCGATGAATATGTATTATCGGCAGGCCTGCTGCTTTTCCAGGAAAACGCCATTTGATTTCTTTCCCAGATAGACTAGAAACAGAACAGATAAGATCTTGACCCCCCCCCCAACACTCTCTCCTCTTGCATGGAAGGAAGCAAGTCTTCAAATTATTTGGACAGCTTGGTTTGCAAGAAATGGGTGCAGTTTGTTAAAGTCACAGTTTTCTCTACCGGCCTTGCCACCCTTCCACTTTAAATATGAAGAACTGAATTTGAATCTGTCTTAAGTGCAGTGGGGGTTTATTTTGGGGGGAGTGTGTTGTTTTAAAACATTTTCCCTTTCAGTCATTTTGAGTTTTAAAGAGCGAGATTGGAAAACGTTGCATGTACTGAGAATTCAAAGCAACTGCTGATATATTTGCACCTTTTAAAGAGGAGGATCACAAGTCAGAGGCCCAATTTGTGTGTTACAAAGTGCAGTCCTGTGGCAATTTGCCCAGAACTGGGGGTGAGGAGGACCAGTGTGTATGTGTGTGTGTGCGTGTGTGTGTGTGTGCGTGTGTAGCAGTGCTTCAGTACCTAGCAGACCCGACTTAGCAGGTCACGAGTTCGAGAGGCCTGCCTTAAACACAAACATGCAGCGTCCCATACAGTTCTTCAGATTTCATCCCCGGTAGCACATCCCTCTGCGAGGAAGATTCAATCATCGCACAGTTGACACTTGTTTACACGCCAGGCTCTTCCAACCCGCTTCCCAGCTGGAAAAAGCACTCGCGTATCACACCAGTGATATGTAGCATGGATCAGGCCGTAAGAAGCGGAGAAGGGCCACTTGAAACTGCTTACACATTAAAACTTGCAGAAATGTGTCGAGTTGCTTTGTTCTTCCTCTTGCCTAACTGTGATTCATTTCAACGAGCAAGATTTGTCAAAACTGGGGAGAAACATGGATAACTGACATCTGGGACAAAGTATAAGAGGGCAGAAAGTAATATATAGAGAAACAGTCTTTTTCTAATGCACTGGAGCAATAAGCTACAGGATAATGCAAACCTCATTTGTGTTACTTGTAACCTTGCAAAACTGAACCATTTAAAAAAAATATTTTGCAACAGAAATTTGCCTGCTGAGTTTGGTTCAAGATATCCTTTTTAGTTTTATCTGCTTTTTTTATAGTTTGCTATGTTGCATTTGGGACGCGGGTGGCGCTGTGGGTTAAACCACAGAGCCTAGGACTTGCCAATCAGAAGGTCGGCGGTTCAAATCCCTGCGACGGGGTGAGCTCCCGTTGCTCGGTCCCTGCTCCTGCCAACCTAGCAGTTTAAAGCACGTCAAAGTGCAAGTAGATAAATAGTAAGGGAATGCTGTAAAGAAAAATATTGCATAGGAACCTGGAATGTAAGAACCATGAACCTGGGTAAGTTGGAGGTGGTCAAAAATGAGATGGCAAGAATAAATATTGACATCCTGGGCATCAGTGAACTAAAATGGACGGGAATGGGTGAATTCAGTTCGGATGACCATCATATCTACTACTGTGGGCAAGAAACCCGTAAAAGAAATGGAGTGGCCCTCATAGTCAACAAAAGAGTGGCGAAAGCTGTACTGGGATGCAATCTCAAAAATGATAGAATGATCTCGATACGAATCCAAGGCAGACCTTTTAACATCACAGTAATCCAAGTTTATGCACCAACTACTTGTGCTGAAGAAACTGAAATTGACCAATTCTATGAAGACTTACAAGACCTTATAGAAGTGACACCAAAGAAGGATGTTCTTCTCATTATAGGGGATTGGAATGCTAAAGTAGGGAGTCAAGAGATAAAAGGAACAACTGGCAAGTTTGGCCTTGGAGATCAAAACGAAGCAGGGCAAAGGCTAATAGAGTTCTGTCAAGAGAACAAGCTGGTCATCACAAACACGCTTTTCCAACAACACAAGAGACGACTCTACACGTGGACATCACCAGATGGGCAGCATCGAAATCAGATTGATTATATTCTCTGCAGCCAAAGATGGAGAAGCTCTATACAGTCAGCAAAAACAAGACCTGGAGCTGACTGTGGCTCAGATCATCAGCTTCTTATAGCAAAATTCAAGCTTAAACTGAAGAAAGTAGGAAAAACCACTGGGCCGGTAAGATACAATCTAAGTCAAATCCCTTATGAATACACAGTGGAAGTGAGGAACAGGTTTAAGGATTTAGATTTGGTGGACAGAATGCCTGAAGAACTATGGATGGAGGCTCGTAACATTATACAGGAGGCAGCAACGAAAACCATCCCAATGAAAAGGAAATGCAAGAAAGCAAAGTGGCTGTCCAATGAGGCCTTACAAATAGCGGGGGAGAGAAGGCAAGCAAAATGCGAGGGAGATGGTGAAAGATACAGGAAATTGAATGCAGATTTCCAAAGAATAGCAAGGAGAGACAAGAAGACCTTCTTAAACGAGCAATGCAAAGAAATAGAGGAAAGCAATACAATGGGAAGAACCACAGATCTGTTCAAGAAAATTGGAGATATGAAAGGAACATTTCGTACAAAGATTTCCATAATAAAGGACAAAAGTGGAAAGGACCTAACAGAAGCAGAAGACATCAAGAAGAGGTGGCAAGAATACACAGAGGAATTATACCAGAAAGAAATGGATGTCTTGCATACCCCAGGTAGTGTGGTTGCTGACCTTGAGCCAGACATCCTGGAAAGTGAAGTCAAATGGGCCTTAGAAAGCACTGCAAATAACAAGGCCAGTGGAAGTGATGGTATTCCAGCTGAACTATTTAAAATTTTAAAAGATGATGCTGTTAAGGTGCTACACTCAATATGCCAGCAAGTTTGGAAAACTCAGCAGTGGCCAGAAGATTGGAGAAGATCAGTCTACATCCCAATCCCAAAGAAGGGCAGTGCCAAAGAATGCTCCAACTACCGCACAATTGCACTCATTTCACACGCTAGCAAGGTTATGCTTAAAATTCTACAAGGAAGGCTCAAGCAGTATGTGGACCGAGAACTCCCAGAAGTGCAAGCTGGATTTAGAAGAGGCAGAGGAACCAGAGACCAAATTGCAAACATGCGCTGGATTATGGAGAAAGCTAGAGAGTTCCAGAAAGACATCTACTTCTGCTTCATTGACTATGCAAAAGCCTTTGACTGTGTCGACCACGGCAAACTATGGCAAGTTCTTAAAGAAATGGGAGTGCCAGATCACCTCATCTGTCTCCTGAGAAATCTCTATGCGGGTCAAGAAGCTACAGTTAGAACTGGATATGGAACAACTGATTGGTTCAAAATTGGGAAAGGAGTACGACAAGGCTGTATTTTGTCTCCCTGCTTATTTAACTTATATGCAGAATTCATCATGCGAAAGGCTGGGCTGGATGAATCCCTAGCTGGAATTAAGATTGCCGGAAGAAATATCAACAACCTCAGATATGCAGATGACACAACCTTGATGGCAGGAATTAAAGAACCTTTTAATGAGGGTGAAAGAGGTGAGCGCAAAATATGGTCTGAAGCTCAACATCAAAAAAACGAAGATCATGGCCACTGGTCCCATCACCTCCTGGCAAATAGAAGGGGAAGAAATGGAGGTAGTGAGAGATTTTACTTTCTTGGGCTCAATGATCACTGCAGATGGTGACAGCAGCCACAAAATTAAAAGACGCCTGCTTCTTGGGAGAAGGGCAATGACAGGCCTAGACAGCATCTTGAGAAGTAGAGACATCACCTTGCCAACAAAGGTTCGTATAGTTAAAGCTATGGTTTTCCCAGTCGTGATGTATGGAAGTGAGAGCTGGACCATCAAGAAGGCTGATCGCCGAAGAATTGATGCTTTTGAATTATGGTGCTGGAGGAGACTCTTGAGAGTCCCATGGACTGCAAGAAGATCAAACCTCTCCATACTGAAGGAAATCAACCCTGAGTGCTCACTGGAAGGACAGATTGTGAAGCTGAGGCTCCAGTACTTTGGCCACCTCATGAGAAGAGAAGACTCCCTGGAGAAGACCCTGATGTTGGGAAAGATGGAGGGCACAAGGAGAAGGGGACGGCAGAGGACGAGATGGTTGGATAGTGTTTTCGAGGTTACCAGCATGAGTTTGACCAAACTGCGGGAGGCAGTGGAGGACAGAGGTGCCTGGCGTTCTCTGGTCCATGGGGTCACGAAGAGTCGGACACGACTAAACGACTAAACAACAACAACAAGGGAAGGTAAACGGCGTTTCCGTGCGCTGCTCTGGTTCACCAGAAGTGGCTTTGTCATGCTGGCCACATGACCTGGAAGCTGTACGCCGGCTCCCTTGGCCAATAAAGCGAGATGAGCGCCGCAACCCCAGAGTCGGCCACGACTGGACCTAATCGTCAGGGGTCCCTTTACCTTTATGTTCCATTTAAAATATAGTACCTATGTCAAAATAGTACATGTTTCCAGCAGATTTCCATGTAATACCACAGTGCTGGGCCCAAACAATAGTATGTAGGCTATAGATTAAAAAAATGCTAGATCTGTCTTCCCCATCTCACATCCCAAAAGAGAACTGTTGTGAAAGCAGACCAGCCCTTGTTCTAATATAGACATGGATACATTGCCTGAGATTTGATGTTAGTCATACGCAGAACAGAACCATTAAAGTCAATGGACTTGGGTCCATTGATTTTAATAGACCTATTCAAAGTACAGCTTAGTTGGCTATAGTCCATTTATCCTCTTCTCATAAGTCCATTCCGAAAAAGTGCCATTTTCAAAGGTGACAACATGATCTTCCATTTTTTAAAAAAACCAAAAACCATCAATTTGTTACAAACCCCAACTGTAGGAATGCTCATTACTCTAGAAGGTAAAATGGTACTTTTGGAATTCTAGGGGGAATCTCCTGGTTTCTTGCAGCAGCTGTAAAATTTAGTATGAAATTGTTGGTAGACGTTACCAGCAGTACTGTGTTAGCATTGCGCTCTAAAATAAAATTATAGCCTACCATTTCTGGGGTCTGCGCTTTGGTAAGAAATCCCACACACCCCCATCACCAATAAAAGAACATGCAAGACTGAAAGGGCACCAGCTTCCATTTCACCAAATTTGGGAGGTCAGGATGTTAATAGCAACAGTTTGCTCTTGCAAACGATGGAAGCCAACCCCTTTGGAGTAACTGCAGACACACTGCTTGGGGAATTCTGAAAGTCTTGAGCCGACTGATCAAAACTCAGCCGTGATTTCCCCTGAGTGAGGTTGTCCAAACTGCTCTGAGTGACGAAAAGGGGGTAAAGCGAAGCAGTGCCTATAAACAAGGTATTCAGACCCATCAGGGGAAAAGGCTGGCAGAAAGACCAAGTTCAGCAGCCTATTCCAAGGATGATGCACAACCCCGTCCAGATGACCTTTCTATCATACATTCACGATTATTTGTGCTCATGATGGTACCAACCCCACATTCAACGCTGTGAGTGCCAGCAGAAGTTTGAGGCTTCGTTTCCAGGTGGGTCAGAGACCCCTCAGTGAAGGGGCCAACATTAGGGAGGCAGCCAAATGAACTGAACTTCTGCTTCAGTTCTCGGTTTCCACAATTTCAGATAAATATTGAAATATTCTTAGGACAGAAGTTATGTGCAACTCTACCTGAATTGCTTAGGCCCAAGACCTCTTCAGCAATGTGTATGTTTGCACGCAATTATTATTATTATTACCTAATAATTTGTTGTTGTTGTTGTTTAGTCGTGCCCGACTCTTCGTGACCCCATGAACCAGAGCACGCCAGGCACTCCAGTCTTCCACTGCCTCCCGCAGTTTGGTCAAACTCATGTTTGTAGATTCAAGAACTGAAAAGCACTGACAGGAAATCATATCCATCTCGTCCTGTTGTCCCCTTCTCCTTCTTGTGCCCTCCATCTTTCCCAACATCAGGGTCTTTTCCAGGGAGTCTTCTTTTCTCATGAGGTGGCCAAAGTATTGGAGTCTCAGCTTCAGGATCTGTCCTTCCAGTGAGCACTCAGGGCTGATTTCCTTAAGAATGAATATGTTTGATCTTCTTGCAGTCCATGGGACTCTCCAGAGTCTCCTCCAGCACCATAATTCAAAAGCATCAATTCTTCGGCGATCAGCCTTCTTTATGGTCCAGCTCTCACTTCCATACATCACTACTGGGGAAACCATGGCTTTAACTATATGGACCTTTGTTGGCATCTAACCTAATAATTAGATGATTATATTACCTAATTAACACATTTAAAGCCCACCTTTTTTCCAAAGAGCTCAAGGCAGCATACATGGTCCTCTCCATCACTGTTTTTTCCTCCCAACAACCCTGTGAGGTAGGTTATGAAATATTGCGTTAGCCCAACACCACCCAGTGGGTGCCGCACCAGTAAAGTTTGACTGGACTTAAGTGTCCAGGGTCCTTTACGTGCTTGAGGCAGGATTTGAATCTTACTCTGGTGCAACACGCTAGTCTAAACAATGGTTCCCAAACTTTTCAGGGTGCCAATCCCTTGGTTCCATAAACTCTTCCCCAAAGCCCACTACTATAGAAAAAAGCATTATTCAGGACAGTGGGTTTGCACAACCCACTAACATAATTAATTGCACATTTGTTCAAAAGCCAATTAAAACTAGTTTAATTTGTTCAACAAAATAAATGAACTTGATCCAGTGGTAGCCGTCTGTAATAGCCAGGTGGCTATTTGCACCGCCTGCATAATCCCACCCCGATATAGAGGGTGGTACCACACATTTCGGGAACCACTGCTCTAACCACTAGAGAGCATTGCTGTACTATATACTGATTATACAAATAATCAAATTGGAAAAGCTCCTTTAAGGTCACTCCAGACAGAGAGCAAAATGGACAGTATTTGTCATCCAACATCCTATTCAAATAAAGTAAAAGCTAATCGGTTCACGACTGGTGCTATGAACCAGGACAAGATTATATAAAATAACTCAAAAAAAAAAAAAAAGCTTCGTAAGAATTCCAATTCCAATGGATGAGGGCTAATGAGAAACTTAAAGGGATCTACCAGTGGGTTTATTTTTTTCCTGGAAGAGACAAATTTAAAGCCAAATTATGCCCACCAAATGCCTGTGTTTTATTTCTTCTGCAGTTTAATAAAGATGGTATTCTAGGCCAAGTTTCTAAGGGGCAGAAAGCAGGAACTGAGACAATCGCTGCTTGAATTTCAAATAACCAACTGAAGCCCAATACGCTGAGGGACACAGAATTTGTGACATGAATATTTTCAAATTAAGATATTTCTTAAACAGCTGGTTGAGAACTCAGAAAAGGATCAAAGCAGTTGGGGGTTTAAAAAAACAGCAAAACATTTGAAAATTATATGGGAGGCCAGGGTGCAAAATCTGCAATTTAGCATTGAAGTTCACTGGGCAACCTTGGGGCAGTCTCAGCTTAACCTACCTCACAGGGTTGTTGTGGGAATAAAATAGGGAGGGGTGAAGAACTATGAATGCCACCTTCAGTTTCTTGGAGGAAAAGTGGGATATAAATGATGATGATGATAAATGTAATAATGGTACAAAATGGTAAGTAATGACTGGAATACCAGATACCAGCATATACATTGGGGCTAACATTAACAAGCATGCAGTATGTTCATTGAACTTATAAACGACCTGGTATCCTAACCCAACTCAGAATAGCTAGAATTTATAACACCAGTAATGACAGCTATTGGAAAGCGGGAGAAGTTAAGATCAGATTTCACTCACTGCTGGTGGAATTGCCCTGAAGCTGAAAAGCACTGACAGGAAATCATATCCAATATAAAGAAACGTATTGAAACGCCCTGTTCAGCTAAACCCCAAAAATATTTCTATTAAACTTACCTGAAAGACGCAGCCCCAAAAGACAGAGAGAAACTCTAGTTTCACGTGATTTTGGCAGGAATGATCTAATTATATGCAAAGCTAACGGGTATGGGACAGACCTCCCCGCTTAATGGAATGCTGCAATTTTAGTTCAAGAACTGGCAATTTTGAGCAAAACCATCGGAATCTTATGGGTCTGGCAGAGGGGGATGGAAACAAAGGAAGAGTTTTGAGAATGAGGGATGTTTAAAGAACTTCGGAACAGCAAGCTGAGGACGAGTAGCTACAATCCTTTTTTCGGTCATGTGAGATGTCCTTCGTCAAGTACTGATACCCAGGCAGTGTGTGTAATGGATAAATCACACAATGACAGGTGGGAAGACCCGTAATTCAAATCCACACACGGCCATAAAGTCTGCCAAGAGGCCAGGACCCATCATTTTTGCTCAACATCACCGACTTCAAAGCACTGCCAAGTATAAAAGAGGTTGAAAGACCAGGATATGCCATTTGTATAACTTTTAAGCTTCTTGGAGGAAGGATTTGATGAAAAATGTTTTAAAAAAGAAGCCACTAACTTTTCATCATGAAGTCTTTTAAGTCCTGCAAACATGTGTGAACTAGGCAACTGCTCTATTTCAAAGGGAATGTGCCAGGACTGTTCATCAGGAAAAACAAGTGTTCGTCTCTAACCTCAAAGGGATTTTTTTAAAAAACAAAAACCTGTAGCACTATAAATTCAGGGGACAACATGCAAGGCCAGGATTCTTCTAGACGGCTGCTTGCAAAACCCATTAATCTTCAGTGCAAATGTTGAGTTGTCTCTTTTACCGCCGATAGCCATTACACATAAATAGCAATTATTGTGCCTGGCAAAGGGGCTGACAAGCTGCCTCTTTATGGTTTTGTATTTTAATCTCCTGATTTCTTAGCACTCACCCCCCATAAGAAATATTTAACAACGCCGCACAATTTCCTCTCCAAGGCAGGTTGGTGTATGTGTATATATATATATATATATATATATATGCAGGTTTTGGTGTCCTCGGGTGTCTTCCCGTGTAAAAGTTGGGGTATCTAGGCGACGTTTCGACGAGGTCTCACTCGTCATCTTCAGGCTGGTGCTTTCGGCTTCTTGTTACTGGAACAGCTCTGTTCCAGTAACAAGAAGCCGAAAGCACCAGCCTGAAGATGACGAGTGAGACCTCGTCGAAACGTCGCCTAGACACCCCAACTTTTACACGGGAAGACACCCGAGGACACCAAAACCTGCATTCCTGTACCCGTGAAAATCTACGAAAGCAAATATATATATATATATATATATATATATATATATATATATATATATATATATATATATATATATATATATATATATATATATATATATATATATAAAGAAAAAAATGGAAAAGAGTTATGAATGCAATAAAGACAAGGATGTTACTAGAAGGCATACATGATGAATTGCTTGAAGGCAGCGTAGGCACGAAACCTTGCAAAATAAAGGTCTGCAAGCTTTGCACATTTAATTCAGTGGACACTCCAGCAGGTGGCAAGTTAAAGCTAGTTTTTAAAAATCTGCTACGTGCGCTTTACTAAGGGGATAGGAGATAATCTTTGCACATGCTTCTGGAATAGATTCTTGTGTCTCCAGGACTTTGTGCACTGCACCGTTGGTGACTACATTTGTACAGAGCGCCAAGAAACTAAATTACATTATTGCTCACTGCAGCCAGAGTTGAGATGGGATGGCAAGAACAGAAATATGCCTGTACTGTATAGCCATCCTGGTTGGCAGAACAAGCGTAGCAGTCCAATGAACGTGATGGAATTAGAGACGCCACTGCAGCAGGGAGGTGGCCGCTCCCAGAGCAAAAGGACTACGTAATCCATCAGGCTCCTGCTTCCTTCAGCAGTCACTTGGCAAGCAACTGTTCCATCAGGCTGCTGCAGAAGGAGAAAAAGCAGAGCCACTCCATCGGCTCTGCTGAGAAACCAGCTCCATTTGCCGACAACATGACCACCCCAGCTGCTTACTTTTAAGAACTGGTGCCAGAATACACTACTACTACTACTACTACTACTACTACTACTATTATTATTATTATTATTATTATTATTATTATTATTATTATTATCATCATCATTATATCTGAAAAAAACCTTTTCAACTTAGGAGCAATGAAAAGAACCCACCTTTTATTAGAATAGGAAAAGTGAATTGCAGGACCATCTGGGGTACTTTCCAATTTTATGATTCTACGAGGTTCTGACGGGGATTTCTCATGCAGGGATTTCTCAGTAAATAAAGTGGTGGTAGAAAGAGCGCCCCCTAAATGAATGGAAGCTCTAAATGCCACTCCTCTTATTTGAACTGCTAACAGTACCCATCTTCAAATCAGCAATTTGCCAGGAAAGTTCACACCGGGGTTCTCAGAATCAGGACGTCTCTAGCTGCACCAGGAAAATGTGAAATTGCGGAATTCTGTGGCTGGTGGAAGGGTCCCGCAGATTCAGCTTTCATCCATGCACACACACACAAAAATAGGAGCCAAGTTACTAGACCTCAAGTTACGCATACAGACTTTGCCCAAGAGGATGGTGGGAATTTCACAGTGTAGGTACTCTAGCATATTGCTGCCCGCCCCCTGCCCCCCCCATCCAAAACTCTCGGCCTTTCTTTCCCAGAAAGCTTGAACAGAAGATCACACATTCTTCAAGTACGCAAAGTAACTTTATCCACATTTAAAAGTTTTATTCCTGGCACGCACACACACGCACACACGAGAGAGAGAATTCAGCCTCGGAGAAAGTGGTTACACTGGTCCTAAGCCTGGGGACAAGCGGACCACGCCAAAGGGGCAGGACGACACTGATGCACACAGAGTGACTCTTAGACTCCCTGCAGGACAAGCCCCAAGAAGCAAGAAAACTTACAGATAGATAAAAGAGCTGTTGTCCTCTTGACCCTGTCACCGACACCACAACAAACACAAGGAACAAGAAAAGGGAGTTTCGGGGCGGGGGGAGAGAGAAGGCATGGAAGGCAGAGAGGCTCAGAGGGCTCAGATGTGGCCTACAAATCACCCTGAGAATGGGACCATATTAAAAAAAAGAAGAAGATGTTTCCAGAGCAAGCGTAGGAGCAACACCACCAAATCCGAACCGAACTAGCATCTCCATCTTTTATTAGTACTAAAGAGTCTCGTGTACAAGGGATTGCTTTTGAACTGTAGGGTGATCTAGCAGCCACCTAGTAGATTTTCTCCCCCTCCCTCCCTCCCAAGTTGCAATGATTTAAAACTTTACTGGACTTCCACAAATCAAATATATAGGCCAGTTTCCAACACACCCCTCTTCTTCCCAATATAATGGGGATTTAGAGCTTTTTTTAAAAAAGGCTGAAGGAGGAATAGTCTCAGGTTGTCGGGGTTTTTTGGAAGAAATGTTGTAACTGCTCTCGTTATGGCATTGGGTTTCTTTGTACATTCAAAGCATTATTGCATCAGAGAGGGGGGGAAATGGAACATGCATTTTTTATGTTTTCAGACAAAAAAGTTTAACCTGTATTATTCTCTTCTGTTTCTAGCTACATTTCAAAAGGTGCACCAATTCTACAGTTTTATACTTCTCGTTTAGTCGCATGCTTTGCCTATGCGCATGCGTTTTTAAGATAATAAATATTAAATACAGGAAAGAACATTAGAAAACGAAAAGAAAAGGAGGGAGGGGGGGGAACCAACGACTGACATCGGGAATATTTTGTGGCAGGTCCGCCGGTTAAGGAGCATGTCAGAAAAAAATGTTTGAGGTAATTGTGTTGGCCACACTGCTCCGCCAAGACTCGTTTTGAAATCCATGGAAGTTTCTCAGAAAATTCAAGTACACAAAATACCAGCCAGGGCTCTTCGAAATTAGAGTAGCTTCTCTCTTTCCTTCTCTTCCTTTTTATTAGTCTATTAGCCGGCATTCGCAGAGCTCCTTGTAAATCCTTTTTCGCACCCGAGGCATGTCTTCCTGGGAGAACTGAAAAGGCTGGTCTAAGGCGAGGCACTTGCAGTACTGCGGGGGGGGAGAGGGAGAGAAATGAGAGAGAGGCTTAGGAACCAGAACCGAACATTATTACAAGGAAGATTCTAAAGAGGGAGGAAGCCCACACAAAAAGAATAAAATATATAAAAAAACGATTGCATCCTTACCTGGAGCACAAAAACTCCACAGTCACTGTCGTTTTTCTGTTGTGGAATGCACTAGAAGGGGAAGAGGGGTGGGGGGAAATGCAAAAAAATTCAAACATCCATAGAATGATTCCCCATTCAAGACTCTCCTCCAAATGAAAGCTGGGGGAGCAGCCTCCACATTTCCTAGCCACACCTGTCAAAAGGGTGATTCAACTACAAGAAAACTACAAGAAAACATTAGGAAGAACTTCCTGACAGTAAGAGCTGTTCGACAGTGGAATTTGCTGCCAAGGAGTGTGGTGGAGTCTCCTTCTTTGGAGGTCTTTAAGCAGAGGCTTGACAACCATATGTCAGGAGTGCTCTGATGGTGTTTCCTGCTTGGCAGGGGGTTGGAGTCGATGGCCCTTGTGGTCTCTTCCAACTCTATAATTCTATGATTCAAGAGAAAGAACCTTGGGTGCACAGGTGGGAAGAGAGCTGTCCTGCAGGTATCCAATTGGCCACTGAGAGAACAGAGGGCTGGACCTGATGCTGGGATAGCTCAGTTGGGTAAAGCATGAGACTCCTAATCTCAGCTTCAAGCCCCACACTGAACAAAAGATTCCTGCACTGCAGGGAGTTGGAATAAATGACCTTCATGGTCCCTTCCTGCTCTACAAGTCTATGACTAGATGGGCCTTGGGCTGGTCCAGAAGCCACTTTCCTTATATACTCCTCTTCCTGGCACAAGTCCTTTGCCAATTGGGCTTGTGGGACACCTGTTCCAGGACAGGCAGATAACCACTTGGGTTCTTTGACTGCTTGCAGGACGATCCAGTAGCAGCGAGCAAGGGGTACCCGGTGGTGGCTGATCAACCACTCTCATACTTTTCTGCACTGTCTCACATCTCGACTCTCCCTACTTCGCTCTCATCTGGAGCCAGCAAAGAGGAGTGACTCCTAGCAGCAATGTGGAGAGGGAGAGAGAGATAAACCAACGCCTCATCACTTCTACACTGTGCCAGGGAAGGAATGTTTTTGCAGAACCAACAGCATCTGCAGACTTAGAAGGTGGAACCCAACACAGCACTAACTCCCTTGTCCTGTCAGCACAAAGAACTCTTCTGCTCTTGCTCCCTAAATCTGTCCTGGAAGTTCCCCCAAACTTCTGGAACAGATGGAGGGGGCGTGGGACACATACAAGTAGATTGGAAATCCCTGGGATCCCAGAGCAAGGGTGGACTCATCCCAGGACTTTTTGGGATGAAGTCTATAGCCACATCAACCAGAAATTCAGCTATAATTCAACAGCAAAACATTTCTTTTTTTCCATTTTTAAGAGAAGGAAACAGTTCTAACAGTTCAGGGATGGGGAACCTGCAACCATCTCTGACCACTGGCCATTCTGGGAGGGACTAAGGGCCTCAGGTTCCCCATCCTTGTTTCTTTCTTTTTTTTTAAAGGGAGTGTAGCTTATTTTAGGGGATGGTCCTCTGAAGTAAATCAAAGCCAAGAGGTCAGGACAGACCGGGCTGTGTCACACAGCCCATGTACTCTATACTCAAGGAGGTGCTCAGATCCTTGCATGGATCGGGCCAAGTAATTTAACACAAATACACATTTTATAATAGAAAACAAATTACATCTCCCAGCCCAGCACCGAATTTCTAATGACCTCAGTCGGATAGTTTCTCCTCAATTATTTTGAGTAAATATTTGAACATTGCTATCTGCTTTACACAGGAAGAATTCGTTTCGTGCTTGCACACTGGTGCCCACAGAAGCCCAAATGTGCCAGATCAGAGAAGCATTTGTCTCTAGGCTTCATTGGGGGGGGTGAGGGAGGGAGAGATTTATGCATCCCACCTCCTTAACAGCTTTAGAAAGCTACAAAGGCATAAAGCTATGGCAAATGGAAGTATTTTAGAGCGATTAGTCTGCATATCAATGCCAGTAATTTGAAGGCTTGGTACGGGACACATTTTTACTCATCGGTTCTGTGGGCACCAAGTCAGTGTGTTTCAGGGTAATCTGTAGCAGGTGCTCAAAGAGGCACAGAAAGCAGCTGAACATCACAGGCCTAATCCTCAGCAACATGGCCACAGGCACTGTCTAGTGTTGGAAAGAAGAAAAGTAAGTTCTGGCTGGGTCTTAGTGGGGCTACTCAACGGCTGCTTCATGCATTATGCCAGTGTTTCTCAAAGTTGGGTCCTCAGCCATTGCTGGACTACAGCTCCCATCATCTCTGACCACTGGTCCTCCTGGCTAGGGATGATGGGAGTTGTAGTCCCCACAACAGCTGGGGACTCAAGTTTGATAAACAGTGGCATAATGCATGAAGTGACAAGTCTGTGTTTGCAACCAAATGACATTCTACAGCCCCCAGTTTTTACTATGCTTTGGCACCCCCCACTCCGGCCAGCGCCTATTGGCCCCAGCAACTAGTCCACCTGCCTGCATCCAAGGTCCCCTCCGCAGGTCTGGCTGGTGTGTGCCATTATCCCATCCACCCCTCCCCAAAATTGCTACGTCCACGCAAGCTTCCCCCAGTGAATCCTGGAGACCTGTTTCATAAGTATACAAGGAAGGAGAGAACTGGGTTTCTTAAGGAGGACTTCGGCAATATGTCTGCTGGGCCAAGTAGGACAGCGATCCACCACCTTGAGTCACCCCCTACAAACGTACTACAATTATTTATATCCCATCTTTCAGGATATGAATCCTACCAAAGTGGCTTACAAGTAATATGAAATTAAATAGGTTCTCCTTTTACTTCCTCCATGGTGCAAATAGTCTGTAGATTGTAAGCACGGGGCCTGTCAAATCTCTATTTTTGAACAGTGCAGTTTTAGGTACAATAATATTCAAAATGTATATTTAAAAAGGCAGGTGCCACAGTTGCATCTCTGTTATTTTTAGGTGTGCACTTGAAAAACACAACACAAGGATAGGTCCTGAATCTCTTGCTCCCTGCAGCGATTACACTCCAGCTTTACCAGCACATCTTCCAGATTCTCCAGACATAAAAATCACCAGACACTCCAGAGGTTAGGTTATGTCCTAGACCTCAAACTACCTCCCCGCCCCCAGGGCTGCAGAGAGTCACTTTTTGGAGAAGTGAGAGAACTTCCTCATGCAGTAATAAAGCCTCAAGATGCCTCATTGTACCAGGAAGCCGTTGGGAGACAGCTTAATGTTCAATGACCCATTTTATCTCTTCAGAACTATTACAGGATATGGTTATGCAAGCCACAAATTCCCTCGTTTGCACTTCACACAAGTTGTTCCCTTTTATCACTGCCAGACTACATCTGGTTGCAAGCGGCTGTCGTATTGGAGTAACGTGGATGTCTTGGTAGATCGGGGGGGGGGGGTCACTTCCACCACTTTTAAATCCCCCTGCCACTCACTGCAGCAGCCCCCCAGGCACCTCAGATAAGATGTCCTTCTTTTGGTCATGCAACACGCCGTTGCCTACAATCTGCTAACTCCATCCTAGCAAAGCCATGAACCCACAGCAGTTTGGAACGTAAAATACTGCTCAACTCTAATTTCCCCATTCCACCTCCACCACAGATTTTTTTTTCCATTTCACGATTTCATTTATTTTATCAGAATGACTGTATTTTTCGCTCTATAAGACGCACCAGACCTTAAGACGCACCTAGCTTTTGGAAGAAGAAAACATGAAAAAAATATTCTGAATCCCAGAAGCCAGGACAGCAAGCGATAGCCGTGCACAGCCTCTCCCGGGCAGCGGGAGCCTTCATCCCCCTTGCCCGGGAGAGGCTGTGCGCGGCTAAGACTCCCCCAAGAGCCGCGCTCCCTTTAAAGAGCGTATGGAGTGTGTGTGTGGCTCTTTAAAGGGAGCGCTGAGCAGAGCCTCCCGCCTGCATTCACTCCATAAGACACACACACATTTCCCCTTACCTTTTAGGAGGGGGAAAGTGTGTCTTATAGAGCAAAAAATACGGTATATACCACCTGGTTGCAAATGGAGGCAACTAGTTTGGCTGCGGCTGAATCCCTGCCCATTCTCACGCAAAAGCAAGAGGCGTCATTGCAGCGCAAGCCAACCCTCCCCCGCAAAGTGCTTCTCACTGGCTGCCAGCCCTGATGGTTATGTTCTGCCTCCCCTGTCAAGAGGCAGCAATGCTTCTGAATACAGTGGTGCCCCGCAAGACGAATGCCTCGCAAGACTGAAAACCCGCTAGACGAAAGGGTTTTTCGTTTTGGAGGTGCTTCACAAAACGAATTTCCTATGGGTTTGCTTCGCAAGTCGAAAATGTCTTGCGAGTTCCTGCGGGGTTTTTTTTCTCCCCCCCCCCCTTTTCCCCAAGCCGCTAAGCAGCTTATCAGCTGATCAGCTAAGCCCGCTAAGCCGCTAATAGCGCTAATCCGCTAATGGGCTTGCTTCGCAAGACGAAAAAACTGCAAGACGAAGAGACTCGCGGAACGGATTCTTTTCGTCTTGCGAGGCACCACTGTAGTAGTTGCTGGAAAATGCAGGAGGGAGAGTGTTTTGTGCTCAGGTACTGCTCAGGAACCCTAAAGGCATCTGGCTGGCCACCATGAGACCAGGATGCTGGACCAGACAGGTCACCGGCTGATCTAGAAGGCTCTTCTTATGCTCACTGTGCCTTCCAGATGTCCCTGGACTCCATTTCCCATAATTCCTGAGCATCAGCCACACCAGGTGGAGCTGATGAGAGTTGTAGTCCCCAAGAATCTGGAGGGCTACAGGCTCCCCATCCCTGCATTTTGGTGGTAACATGTCACATGTTGAGGGTTTTCATAGCAAAGGCTCTCTGGGCTTCCTGGGGAAAGGTGGAGATTTCTGGCTTCCAGTGGACATTGCGTGTTTCATCTTACTCAACAAAGCCTTCTTTCTAAAAACCACACAGGTGGTCCTTACCTTTGTAACAGCAGTCTGCCAATCCTGAAGGAAATCGGGGTGGTTCTTTTCTCTAGCTTCTGTCAGCAAGTATTTGCGTATGTTCTTTAAAGAAGAGGGGATGGGGGACAAGAATAAGGGCCATTTGAATACTGCTATGAAAACATCTTAACTGAGTGCTTCCCTGCAGAGGATACCTGTGGGTACAGTGAAGAGAGTTTTCTGCTTGGACTGGAGGAGACTGGGATTAATTCTGCAATTGCCCATTGTGTGAAGCTGGGAGACCCAAGCTCACAAGAACACCAAGCAGGCCCAACGCAAAAGGTAAAAATGAAATAAACATCATACACAGGGCCTTTAGACCTTTACAGAAGGGAGCAGGGTAGAAGTGGGATTGATAAAGGGCATAAACTATTTGGAAGCTATTTAGGATTTAGATACACTGGATAGGAACTGTCGCTTTCACAAATGTGGGGTATGCATGAAATGTACTGATGGAGAAGCAAGTCTTGAAATTATATAAACTCCTAGGGTCTGTGGCTGCAGCAGAGTTGCAAGACAAGCTTCAGGACAAGGAAACGCTACCAAACAATATAGCACCTGGCCTGGGATCCTTGAGACTGGTATGTCACTTGCCTGAAGATCAGAGTCTAATTCGCACAACTACTTCTGAACTACATCTGGGCCAGTTTCCACACTGACAGTGCTCTCTGTTTTGGGCCAAAGAGTCCTGAAATGTGTAGATTAGAAGCTCCAAAGGATTACCGAAAAAATCAGAGCCCTGTGAAAGGATTGGGGGGGGGGGGCTAAGTGCTTTTTCTAAGGCCGATGCTGTTTAGTAGAACAGCTGTAACAACAAGTTGCTCTTACCTCGACACAGAACTTAAAGTGAATGCCTTGAGAGTCGTAAAACGAAATAATTCGGTTAGGGAGATTCACAGTAATTAGGGACCAGTGGACTTCCAGATGAATAGGAATTAACAAGAGCGTCTTTTTGAAGAGGTCCACCTAGTGAAGGGGAAGAGAGCACCCATCACCACAAAATACAAAGTCAAGTGCAATTCAGACAGAATGATCCCAAACCACCGTAGGAAGAGAACAGCCTGGAAACGTTTCACCCTGTGTGTATTTAAGTCACCGAAAAGCAAGTGGGTGGAGCAACCTATTTCTCATAAGACACATTCTTCCTTCCCCTCTACTATGAAATCAAAAAACAGGGAGCCAGTGAAGCAGCAACAACTACAACGGTTTTTCTTGAATATGACATGCCAAATTAAAATGTTCTGTTGTCAGGTGTAAAAGCATGTAAGCTGCGTTACTCTTGAGTTACTCTACTCATTGTAGGCTTGGAAGGCCATTGTCTTGTAGACTTGGAGCAGTGAGACCCAGGTTCAAACAGCCACTCACTGTGCAGTCTTCAGTCAGTCACCATATCTAACTTTAACTTTAACTGCGACAAAACAACCATCCCTTAGCTCCTTAGAAGAAAGAGAGCATACAAAATGTGATAAAAATCAGGTAGTGGTGGCACATTCTGGTTTCTGACAAAGCCAAATTAAACAAAACAAAACCCACTAGCCTTGGAGGCAGCAGTGGTTACCAGGAAAGTACTACACAGACATTGAACTAGGCAAGACTTCGCAAGTGGAAGCAAGCCCTCTTGCCCCAGCCATACCCGCCCAGTACGTTTCCGAGCACAATTCAAAGTTGGTGCTGACCTTGAAAGCCCAAAACGGCCTTGGTCCTGTATACCTGAAGGAGCGTCTCCATCCCCATTGTCCAGCCCGGACACTGAGGTCCAGCACCGAGGGACTTCTGGTGGTTCCCTCGCTGCGAGAAGTGAGGTTACAGGGAACCAGGCAGAGGGCCTTTTCGGTAGTGGCGCCTGCCCTGTAAAACGCCCTCCCAGCAGATGTCGAGGCAATAAACAACTATCTTATCTTTAAAAGACATTTGAAGGCAGCCCTGTTTAGGGAAATTTTTAATATTTAATGCTGTATTGTTTTTAACACTCGATTGGGAGCTGCCCAGAGTGGCTGGGGAAACTCAGCCAGATGGGCGGGGTATAAATAAATAATTGTTGTTGTTGTCGTTGTTGTTATACAGGTAAGAGCATACATGCATGAGAACACACCCAATTATTTATTTGCAATCCAGTGTTCTAAGTTTGGAAGCGAATGGAAGCCCCACCGCTTTCAGCAGGAGTCTGACCCGCTCAGCATAAAGGCTGATCCATGGGCTAAGGCCTTTCTGGTGATACCGTAACTGCACAGAGCAGTACCAACAGGAAAGATCTTGTTTCCAAGTCTGCTCCAAGTATTTGTGGGAAAAGCAGAGGTGAAATGTTCTTCCTCCAA
Organism: Podarcis melisellensis; assembly: GCF_964234715.1. Lineage (NCBI taxonomy): Eukaryota > Metazoa > Chordata > Lepidosauria > Squamata > Lacertidae > Podarcis > Podarcis melisellensis. Next base: position 8,902,050 of record NC_138537.1, read on the forward strand.
TCCCTCGCAAGCCAGCTCCATTCCTACCTCTAGTTGAGTCCTGATCCACGCCCTATAAAGGCTACAGGTCGAAGAAAGTGGCAATTTCAATGCTCCCCACATAAAACACTCCCAACACAGTAAAATAAAGTAAGAAAAGCAGCATGTCAGCGAGAAAGGTTCTCACTCAGCCCACTTTCTGCTCTGTTGGTTTTCTTCTTGCAAGGGGTATTGGAAAAATATGACTCTCACCCCCCCCCCCAACCTGCGATATAAAGTCCATTCTACTGCTTCGAATTTGCTCCTTTATGTAGATTAAGCCTTAGAGCTTATAGACATTCACTTTGGGTTCCGTTTTCCTCCCCAGATGCAATTTATTTGATGCCATTTGCTTATTTAAACAGATGCTTCAATTTATTTATTTTTACGCAGCGCAGCCATTACTGCTTTACATCTCTTCATGCTGAATTATTCAAAATCAATATTTTTTTGACAAGTGTGCTATGAGATGGCATTGGGTTTTAAGCATGAAATTAGCATTCCTAAGAGACAGCCTTCCGCACGTGAACACACGCAGCATCAGCAGCACAACGCAGCCAAAAGACAACGAAGGAGCTCTGCATTCTGCATCTAGCCTACGAGGGAAGATGTCGAAGGCATATAGAGAGGTGGAAACAGCCTTGGGCAAGTGATGAGGATGGCAGCTTAATGGATAGGACAAACATTTCTGCGAGGCAGGCTGCATGCGTTTAATACTTGATTCTGCAAGCAAAACTGCTAAAGAACATGGAAGGGATGAATAGGACCTAACTGTCTAAGTTACGTTTTTATGCTCACACAAAAAAGGAGCACACTGCTACGGAAAGGGATGCCCGTCCCATTGCACCTGGTGTGCACACACCGGCAAGAATGCCCAACTGCGAAAGGCAAAGAATTAGGTACACTCCTAGTGTTCTCAGCTATTGCAAGGAGGTTTCTAGCTCTCGTGCCTGCAGAGGAAAGCCTGAAACGAGGAATTTCTCAGGGCAGGCACCCTTGCTCATGTGGTGGGAGCAGCAGAAAGGCCCCCACCAAGCACATAACATCCCATGAAGTAGTTGCCCAATAACCAAGATGCCAACTCGTGAATGGCCAGAGGCAAGTTGCCATGTTGCTGCTTTAGTTCAAAGCAGCTGAGGTGCTTTCCTCAGCAACCAATTAAGACACCCGTTCCCACAAAAAGGTGTGGGAAGTAGAAAAACCAGGTACAAACTACTAAGATTCCACGACTATAAAATACTGGGCTTGGATGTAGGAAGTCTCAGTTCTAAACCTGGGTGAACCATTTATCTTTTTGCTCGACCCACCTGAGAGGATTACGCTAAAATGTAAGGAGGGAGTAATATTTAGCGTTTGCAGAGAGCGCTTGCAGCTGTTTGCACGCATTATTTTGGTGAAGTCCTTACAATCACCCTACAAGGTAGGTCAGTATCATTGCCATATCACAGGTGGGGCACACAAGCTGAAAAGAAGAGGCTTGAGGTGAGATTTGAACGGGGGGGGGGGGGGCGCTTCCTGGTGCATAGTTTAACCTTAGCCATTCTTATATACAAGCCCCTTGCAGTCATGGTGAGAATTAACATTTGCTTTGAGGAGGAAGTGAGAGCAATCTTATCACAAGCATCAAAAATCAGATACTCTTATTCTGGGGCAAAAGATGGAAAGCGAATGCACCCCAAGTTTAATTAAAATTCAGTCAGGTGAAACAGATGTTTGCTGCAGACTTTGAAATGCTGCACAAGGCACGAACAAAACAAAAGCAGAGATCTAGTATGCAAGCTAAGTAACAAAATCCAATTTAGCTTCTCATTCCAAGAAGCAGAACAGCACATTTCAATTTATGAGGCCCCGTTTTAAATGAATCCTTACAAAAGAGGATTGACTTTCTATCTCAAAAAAGAAAGACAAGAAAGAAAGAAAAGGAGGAGGGACGGAAGAGATCACACTCAGTAGCTACTGAGGAGATCACGTTTTTGCCAAAGCAGAACTACGACAGACAGCTGAAACTCAAAGAGAGCTTGGGAACAAAATTGTGACAGCATCAGAGGGTGCAAAGGTTTCAAAAACAAGACAATTTCAAGTCAACAAAAATAAAAATAAAGGCTGACTTAAATAATTGATTTAATCAATATTCCCTCTGATAATTCATGTGCTTCCTACCAAGTGACCACTTGATCCATGTTATCAACTAAAAACAATTTCATTTACACCCGCTGCACTCTACATACAGTTTTGAATACTTTCCATTTTTACCTACAGAGGGCATGCTTTTAAAATATCCCCATAGCATAGAGAGTCTTTCCTACCAGCAAGAAGCCATATCAGTTATGAGCTAAGGATAGGACTGTAGGAAGCTGTGCACTTATCTAAAACTTTGCCTACTGTTTCCAGCACTGCTTCTTTCTGCTTTACTCTGCCTTGGCCGACCCAGCCCTGCCTTCACAGGAACAAAGTGGCAAAACAAACAGGAAGTGCTCGTGATCAAAGGCTGGGATAGCTCAGCTGGTAGAGCACGAGGCTCTTAATCTCAGGGCTGTGAGTTCGAGCCCCACACTGGGCAAAAGATTCCTGCATTACAGGAGGTTGGACTGAATGACCTCACTGTCCCTTCCAGCTCTAGAATTCTATGCACAGGCTCAAGGAAGGCCTGAGAGTCAGTGGGCAGATTAGAGCAATCCCGTCTTCGCAGAGTCAATATACAGTGCCCATGGGCTGCATCTAAAGTTCTCTGCCGACTAGCACAAAGGTGAGTTTTAATGTTGAGCAGAGGACGCCAATGCAACAACTGCAATAGCAGAAACTGGTTGGATTGTGCAACTCGCTGCACAAGACTGCGCAACGAAATTACCAGCAACCTTTTGGTGCGTTCCTCTTGCGCAACAACATCCCGCTGGAATCAAACATTTCGCGAGCAGAACAAGTTTACCGCTAAGTGACTTTGATTTGGGGCAAACATTGGATACAACCCTATGTTTCGAAAGTGGGTAAGACATTCCAGAAGTGGGCCCGACCAACACAAAATGTTGGGAGTGCAGAATGCTCTCATTCATTGTGCCAACCAGCTGCACCCCCTTTTCATGCCTCCACCTCGGTTTCCTCCCCCTGCAACAGTCAGTATTGCACACGCAAGCCAAGCAAGCTCAGTTCTTGCTGGATGTTTTGGAGTCTCTCCCCCACTTTAAGTCCTAAAGGCAACATATGTCCGCAAGCCTTAACAAAATAAAAAGATTCCTTCCAGTAGCACCTTAGAGACCAACCAAGTTTGTTATCGGTATGAGCTTTAGATGAAGATGTGTGCATGCACACAAAATCTCATACCAATAACAAACTTAGTTGGTCTCTAAGGTGCTACTGGAAGGAATATTTTTATTTTGTTTCGACTACAGCAGACCAACACGGCTGACAGTACTTCATTTTGCACATAGATGGTGCCATTTTGCCTACATAAGGATAGCGAACTCCGTTCTCCAAGTGACCAAGTACATAGGATAATTGGGAAATGATCAACATGCTTCTTCATATGCACACAAAATCTCAACCTATCTGGTAGGGGCATTGATTAGCTTTATAGTTTAACAGCAGGGCTAGCTTAGCTAATATTAATCTGTATGTAAGTTATTCCTTGAGAAACAAAAGTATTTTTACATAAATAAAATTAAAAGCTTATTGATTGATCGATCAATAGAAGGAACCTGCTTTTATTCAAGATTTCCAAGATTTAAGGATGTGCCTTAACTAAACATTTAATAAACATCTCAAGTCTACTTTAAGCCTCTCTGCAAACAAAGCCCATTTCAGTGCTCAGTTGTGATTTAAGCAAACACCTAGAATGCTCTGGAGTACTTCAGCCCAAACACTTTGCTACATGGCTCCATATATAATTAATAGTGCTGAGTTGCTGAGCTTCCTGTAGGTTGAGGAACAAAAGCCAAGGCTGTATACTCTAAGGAGGCCATCTTTTTCCTATCCTGAAGCTTGCTAGACCCTTTCTTTCTTTCTTTCTTTCTTTCTTTCTTTCTTTCTTTCTTTCTTTCTTTCTTACACACCTCTCTAAATATTTTAATCAGTCAACTAAGTTGGATATAGGAAGTCTTTCCTGTTACCCACAGGTTTTTCCATCCCCCATATTAAAGAGGAACATTCTATCTGGCAAAGATAGTTTACTATTTGAGGCTTGGAAGGGTATTTCCACTAGGTCAGCGATGCCAGAAGGTAATTCCCCAGCTGTGTGCGACGCTTGCAACCAGCACTTCTACCACAAATATGCTTTCCTCGCTTCTGCTTTTGGTTCACGGCTATGTATATTCTGCAGCCGAGCCTGGGACCGTCTTTCATGCAAAACCTGTATTTTATCAGGAAACTACGGCCTCTCAGATCTATATTAAGCAGCCAAAGACACTCATTTATTTAAGACACTTACATGTCATTTAATCCTAAGCCCTTCTAAGTTATGTACATTAAAAAAAAGTTGAATTTAAAAATAAAACAATAAAAACTTATCATAAAACCAAATGCTACTTTAAAATGCCTGCTGGAACAAGGAAGTCTCAGTCATGTGCCTGAAGTTCTGCAAAGAGGGCGCCTGTCTAATTTCAGCTGGGAAGTGGCTCACATCCACTACAATGAATGCAATGTGTCTAATAATTATGAGCCATGCATTTGAGTCATTGCGGAGTAGCTGACTGGGGCGAAATATAAGGAATCAGATGGTCCTTACGATATCCTGGACCCAAATTAAGGACTTGGAAATTAATACAAGAATCTTGAACTCCGCCCAATAATTTAGCAATACAGTAGAACCTCAGGTTGTGAATGTGATCCGTGCAGGAGGCATGTTCGCAACCCACAGCGCCGTGTCTGTGCACGCACGGGTCGCGATTCGGTGCTTCTGCACATGCACAAAGCGCAATTTAGTGCTTCTGCGCATGCACGAGCACCAAAACCCGGAAGTAACCCATTCCAGTACTTCCGGGTTCGGCGCGGTGCATTCATTTCAAATTCTTTCTTCGAAATAGTTCAGTATTACTCAGCTGTTAAGGGCTTTCAGAGCACACAGAAGCCTACCTTTTTAGTCCATCGTTTTACTCCGTTATATCCTTTGGTTACCAGCTGTCTATGAAAAAAGCTGTTGAAGAAATGAACCTACAAAAGGCAGAAGAGGTCGATGACTGATCACATTCAAAGCCTCCAGTTCTAGCACAATGAACTCCAGCTGAATGCAAACCAAGATCTGCTGCACCCCAACTAAGAAAGGTTTATTTTATTAAGGGCATTTTTATACCACAGTAAAAACCTCTAAACTAGTGAAGGAGGGGGGCTTCAGCTCATAAACCATGCTGTGTGAATCTGAAGGCCGATTTTATTGTTTTAACTGTTTTGTTATGCTTGTTTTATTGCATATTTTAATTAAGGATGTTTTAATACTCCAGTGGATTTGTTGTTGTGTCTCTTTCTTATGTGTTGATTTACAGTTGTAAGCTGCTTACATGAAATTTTGGCGTGTAAGCAATATATAAATTAAATAATAGTAGACGAATGTCCATACGTAGCCAGTGTGTGATCTAGAGCGGAGTTCATATGTAAATAAACAGCCAGCAGATTAAAGGATTGACTACTCCCTCCCCCTGTGCAAAGTTAGGAATAACTGCCCCCATAATTGCCCCTCTCCATTTTCCCTTAGGACTAATACTTTTAAGCCACCTTTTCCCCCCTATCCAATTGAGCTACTGTTGCATAATACAGAATCAAGTAAAAGAAGCTCACCTTGTCAGGGACTGCATCCATTATTAGCTCGCCATACATGTTGATAATCTGAAAGAATTTAGAGAAGAAGAAAGTTGAAACTTTATTAGGGAGGAAAATCACATTATACTTGTGAATTGCTCCTCTGCAATGCTCAGTGTATCTGGTCATTCTCTGAATGCATTGCTAGAAGCCAGGATACATATACTGCACATTGAAAATAGATTCTGCACAATCCAACAACAAAGAAAGCTGAATTCTGCAACCTGAACGATTTAGAATGAATGAATTTACTCTGTTTTTGCTAGTGGCAATGAGTTTCGCTGGAGACTGAAAGTTCTATTCTCTGGAGGTTTATTCTGCCACCTTTTCAGATTCTGGGATTGCAGCAGCTAACTGCCCCCACACATACAAGATTGCAACAGTGAGGACTGGAATTCCACCCACCCACAGTGTCGAATTTAAAACAAAAGACTGCCTCAAATGGCAGCTCACTCCATCTTGCAAGAGGTGTGGTGTCTGCTCTTTAAAAAAAGATGCACATGTTAGTTTCATACCAGTGTACTCCCAACATTTTTCCACAAAAAAATAAGGGAAACATGGCTCTGTTCTCTATGGCAGAGGAGGTCCTTCTTCCTCCAATTACAATCACATGGACAATGTGTTCAGGAATAAGTTTACAATGCTGCTATGTCCTTCATTTATTTTATCTAAAGCATTTTTACTTTGCTTTTCAACCAAAAGGGCTCACAGAGTGGCTTACATATGATTAGCACAAACTTACTTACAGGCTTACAATCTAAATTGCACAACACAAAATCAGCCTGGGGGGAGGAGGAAAGACCAACGAATAAAGCAAACCCACACAACACTTCTTAAAGTTGCACAGTAATTCTTAGAATGACCAGATATAATATGCACAGCTTTACCTCTATGAAGCTCAGAGAGCCAGACCTGAGAAAACCGTGAGCTAATTGAGCCTTTCTTCATTAAGTCAGGTAGCTCACTGAAGATTAACATATTTGTATGTATCCATGGAGATTAAGGGACACTTTGTGACCTGCAGTTACACCCTGGCATTGAGGGAAATGACTGTGTGGGTGTATTGTAGCAGATTTGACACATGCAGTGTTAGAAACTCTGATATACAGTGGTACTTCAGGTTAAGTACTTAATTCATTCCGCAGGTCCGTACTTAACCTGAAACTGTTCTTAACCTGAAGCACCACTTTAGCTAATGGGGCCTCCTGCTGCTGCCGCGCCGCCAAAGCACGATTTCTGTTCTCATCCTGAAGCAAAGTTATTAACCTGAAGCACTATTTCTGGGTTAGCGGAGTCTGTAACCTGAAGCGTATGTAACCTGAGGTACCACTGTATAAACTAGGCACCAAATGCCTCCTTAAACCAGGATTACAGCTGCAAAAAAAAGAATGCCTGGTTGCCATTTTTGGGCCAGACAGCTCGAAAGTCGTATTTTTCAATACAAGTTTTTGGTTTCTGAAATTCATTCTGATTGTGCAGATAAAATATAATGGATAAAACTTTACAGGATGTGTTGCTAGTGTGTGAAAACAGCCAGGATCCAAGGATCCCCAGGCATGCAGCTCCAGGCGGTGGAGACGTCAGGCACCATCCTGGCACCCGGGCATCTTGACCTGGTCACAAGTGGCCGATTGCCAGATGCAAAGTGCGTCTGGCACATTTCAAAGGCTGGACACGCTACTTGCTGGCTTGATGGGCAGAGTCCTTTGTGAAGCAGAAATTCTCCTCTCAATCCAGAAAGAGGCTACTATTTTACATTGTATACAGGTTTCCACAAATATGCAAAAGCATTTGGTATAACAGGAATCTAGACCTGACCACACAAGATAGGGTGTAAGGATGTAAGTATTCCACACACACACACTAGACCGACAGACAGAGCAAGTTCCATGCTTACATCTTGTCTTAGAGAATTTTCAAATCTCATTTTTAGGCAGCGATGCGAATCACCACTGAATGTAGCAGACAAGTATGAGAAGGAAGCAGTCATGGTTATTTGCTTTACAATTTTGTCTTATTCTACTGTTGCAGCCAACCATCTTTGCAGGCTTCATTTTCTCATTCCGCTAAGTAAGAATGCAAATTTTGAAGGATGCACTAATCCTAGCCTGGATTACATGTTTCAAACCCAGCATTCCAATTCTAATTAGACAGTCTAGTTCTGTACAAATCAAGCCACTTACTTACACCATAGCCATCTAACCAATTTGAACCCAGAACCAGATTAAGGGGGCAATTCTATAACAAGATCTATTAGGATGAACTCCAACGAAGCTGAGAGGTTATCCTGTCTTAACTTCCTCATACTCAACTCAGAGATCCACTGGCTTATCTCCCCCACGGAAAAGCATTCCATAATACAGTCATACCTCGGGTTGAAGTAGCTTCGGGATAAGTATTTTTGGGTTGCGCGCTGTGGCAACAGAGCACGTTACTTCTGGGTTTCACCACTCGTGCATGCGCAGACAGTCAAAATGACGTCACGCACATGCGTCGAAGTGGCAAATCGTTCGCCTCTGGTTGCGAAAGGGGCTACGGAACAGATCCCGTTCGCATCCAGAGGTACCCCTGTATAGGGCCAACCAGTCATGAGGTCAACTAGTGCACACATGACAGTGGCCAAGCCAACCCTGTTCAGGAAAGGGGTTATTGGTATATCCATGTAAGCTGGTAATAGGTGCTCCTCACTGGAGAGATCACCTGAACCTCTGGTGACAAATATGGACCTAGGAACACCCTTGAATGTACGCACACACAAACACGCACCAATCAATTATATTAGTAGTGACTTGAATGGTTCCTTCCCTCCCAAATCACACACTCTTCCAGCAGTATGCCAACTGGGTAGGAGAGACTTTTGAATAAATGTGTTTTTCAAAAAAGTTTTTTTTTAAAAAAAAAAGATGACCTTGAATGCGAGTTTTAACAGACGTTACTGAAGATCAGGGAATTCTTGCATTGCAGACACCTCTCCTGGATAACCCTTTTCTAAACTCTAGAACTCATTTCCCACAATAAGGATAAGATCCATGAAGACAGTATAGAAGCAGGTTAATGTTTTGCACCCTGCTCCAAAGAAAACCCAACATCCCTTCAACCTGGAAGCAAGGCAACAGTACCATGAAGGTGTGACTGAAAGCACCATTTTAAGCAGCAGAATCTGCAATTGCTCTCACCTGATCGTTTAGCCAGTTCTGACCATCCAACGTTGTCAAATCATCCATATCCAGCATGTGCTTGTTATAGAAGACCCGGAAATTGCAAGTGGAAGATTTGGGATGCCTCGTCTGATACTTCATGATTTCCTTGGTGATGAATGGCTTTCTGGAACAGGCAGCCGAGAAAGAGATAAGACAATGCGAAGTTATCCCAGCACATTTGATATGCAGCTCTGCATAGCCATAGGGAGCCAGTGGAATCCGGAAAGTGAATCAGCAGAGCGAAGAATTAAGAGATAGCTACTAACCTATAGGAGAAGTCTTCATTAAAGACTTCCTTTAATCTTCCCATAACATCCTTTTCACAGAGTGGAATTAGACTGCCATATTTCTTCATTACTTCATCTAGGAATCCTTATAAATAGAGAGAGGGGGTTTTTTGAAGAAGAAAAAGTATGCATAGGAGCAGCAGTTGCATCAGATGCCTTATTTCTATGGTTGAGTTTCTACGAGCCATTTTCAAGTCAGAATGGGAACAGTACAAAATTGACGTACAAGGTTGACAATGACGCAATGACAAGTCCCAGACTTGGACCCCTGTTCAAATGAGCATAGATAAACAATTTATGCAGAGCCACTGTCTCTGTAGTACTGTGAGGGTGAGTAAGCATGCGCTCCTGAAGGGCTTAGCACCCACCCTAGTCCCTCCTAGAGAGCAAGAAGCATAAAATGGTTTCTAGGGCTTGCCTAAAATAAACCTGATAAGCGGGGTACTTATGATCCTAGATCCAATGCAAAAGAGAAGCATGCTACAATCTCTGCCCAGATATAAGGCTTCCTGCAGCCTAACTGAAACGAATTTTTGGGGGGGATGCGTGTCATACAGCTGTAGTGCTTAATTAATTGCACCTTTGGTGTATAGCATTTCTAGGCAGATGAAAGAGTTTCCAATCAGCACATCATCAATTTACATTACATGGCTTGGGAGAAGAGATACGTACCCCTAACATCTGGATGAAATTGCAGTTCTGCTCGCATACCGTTACTCTGAGGCAGAGATGGACAAAAAATAAACGTGGAATACGCAGCCCTTTAGATGGCAGCAATCAGACTGTGTTTCTCGAAACTTAACATCTTAAATTTTGAAAGACCAGTTGGGGATAATTGCAGGGAGGGGAAGAAGCCTACAGAAGCGCAAAAACCGTGCTTTTAAAATACATGTTGCTTTGCAGAAGGTGAAGTAATAAATTTAAATTCAAGGCTGAGCATTGCACAGTATTTTAAAAACATTATACGTAAAGGTAAAGGACCCCTGGATGGTTAAGTCCAGCCAAAGGCAACTATAGGGTCGCAGCACTCATCTCGCTTTCAGGCCAAGGGAGCTAGCATTTGTCCACAGACAGCTTTCTGGGTCATGTGGCCAGCATGACTAAACCACTTCTGGCATAACAAAACACTGTGATGGAAGCCAGAGGGCACGGAAACGCTGTTTACCTTCCCATCGCAGCAGTACCTATTTATCTACTTGCACTGGCGTGCTTTCAAACTGCTAGGTTGGCAGGAGCTGGGACAGAGCAACAGGAACTCACCCCGTTGTGGGGATTTGAACCACTGACCTTCTGATTGGCAAGCCCAAAGGCTCAGATATCCTGCCTTTCCTCTCCCGCTTCAAGGAACCCAAGCCTCTTCTCCATTTTATCCTCACAACAACCCTGTGTGGTGAGGTTGTGAGTCAGTGAGTGGCCCAAAGTCACTCCAACTAGAATCTCAGTCCAACACACTAACCACTACACCACACTGTTGATGCAAAGTACTCCAGATTTGGGTCTGAATGCAGGACAGGTGCTATACTGGCCCTGACTGCAATCAACCCAAATCAATTAGATGTTCAGAGAATAGTCATGGGAATGCACACCAAATCAGTTTCAAAATTGTGGGCATCCTCTACTTACATTGTGAAATATTTTTAAACCCATTGTACACGCCAAGTAACCACCGACACCATGGAACATTTCTAGCAGGAATTGCTACAAGCCAAGGACTCAATCACCCCTGCACTCCAGAATGGAATTGGCCTGTGCCAGATGGATACCACTAAGGACACACCAACAGCCCAATCTACACTGGGCTGCCAAGAGGTGAGTACAGAGGATACGGATCTACTGAGCTCACAGTCAGCAAGTAGCTTCACTCCTTTTATTACCCATCTCATTAAGCACTCAGATTCTTATTTCAATATGGAAGACGGGCAACTCTAGCATGTATTGAGATTAAGCCTGCAGTCTGGGTTCTCCTAAGTAACTGGGGCCACAATAAGCAGACAAAGCGTTCTGAAGAGTTAAACTGCCTCTTGATTTTGGCTCCAACCCCCAATTGCGCCAGTCTCAATTTCGTCCCATAACAAGCCCATTAAATGAAACACCACCACCAATGCACTGTGATTGCAACCCACTGGTTTATCATGCAACTGCGCTATCAAAGGGCAGGCCTGTACGATCTGTAACCCATCAAGCTTAATACAGCCCAGCAGCCATTACTAAGGTCCATCAGGTACTAAGACTGCAGCTCTTGCAATCCCAGGCAGGCAAGCAAAAGCCAGGGCTTCGCTGCTTTCCTGCAAAAGCCACAGTACGTGGCTTGGAGGATCACAAGAACGACAAGGACAGGCCCGCTGAACTGCTGTGTGTGCAACATCCTAATCTGAAACCCACAATAAATATAGCAAGAAGTACAATAGTGCATAAAATGTCATAATCTACAGGGACAGCACCCAGATTCATAGCATAAATAAACAAAACCAGCAATAAGCATTAAGAGAGTGTTGCTATATACCACAAAGCCACACAGCCAACTGCTCGTCAGTGACGCAAGAAGCTCTCTGGCTGCTTCTTTTCCCACTCTTTTGGGTCCCTGATTTCTGTCCTGTGCTTCCTCTCAGAGGCTCATCATGAGGGCTTTTACAGTACGGGTGATCTAAGAGCTCTGCGCCAAATACGTCCATGCTCATGGGCCCTTCCACCTCCATCTGACCACTGTCCTCATTTTGCGCCAGCTCCACGGAAGCAGGCCCATTAGCAAAGCCATCGTTTGTGCCCAAATCCGCCCTGGAGGGCCCCAGCACTGTCTCGCCGGCACCCGTAAACTGATTCGTTGCTCCATCTCCTGGACCTAAAACCGAGCTTTCTTTCTCCGTCACAGAGACGAAACTATCAGGGCAGCTGTCCAGTGCGGGTGCCTTCCGCGCTTCCTCCTTCTGAGTAGGCTGTGCTCCACATGCCGCTTCTGATCCATGCAACTCTGGCACGCAGGGCTCAGCAATGCCATTTTGGTCTCTGGGCGCAAGTTCCTTGTAATGGAGCTCCCTGCAGGGCAAGCGTGGGCCCTGGGTGAGGCAGGCGTCAGGCAGGTGTGTTTGACTCTCCTCAATCAATGGTCCTGGCATATGACTGTTCATATCTGACAAGCTGAACAGGTTCCAGGGAGATTTACTTTTCAGTTTCCAAGAGGGAAGTGAGGCCCCAGAGACTCCTCGGCGGAGGTCCTCTTGCCAATCTCTGCTTACTTTCTCCACCCAGCTCGGCCTCCTTATGCTCAACTTGCACGTCTTGCCTCTCCAAAACCTGGGACGAGATTTTGCGATTCTAATCCAAAACTTGACCGCAGAAAGTTTCTTATACATCATAAATAGAGATCTGTTTTTTAAAGTACACCTTTTAAATCTAGGCCTCCTCCTAATAGTCAGGAGGTCACATGTTCCATTTTGCTCCAGGCCTTGGCAGCAACACTTCCTTCTGGAGTTGTTCAGAACCTCAACGCCACTGTTATTGCTCTCGCCCACCTTCCGAGCAAGACCATCCTCTTTTACCAGGAAGGTAGTATTGCTGGTCTCCGTGCTGTGTTGCTTGCTTTGAGAAGGCTTTGAGTCAACAGTTAAACTGCAAAATTTATTCAGAAGTTCTTCGCTCTGAAAGGATGTGCTACCCAGCTCCTCTGCCACTGTAACAGGTCCTCCACTTCTGCACCAAGGAAAGAAGCCTCTGTGTATGTTTTGTGGAAATGTGCAGTTTTCAAAAGGTACGACTTGCTGGGGGTTTGCATTTAGGAACACTTCAGGAGCCCACTTCCTCTGGAGCCAAAGACTCTTGCTTCTGCAGGGCTTAGTTTGTTTCAGGCTCACAGGTGTCCAAGTGCCTCGCCTCCCTCCTTTAAGTAGAGAAAGACGGTTCCTTTGGAAGCAGTACTGCTTCAGCCCCCAAAATCCCACCGTCCATTTTCGATAACCAGCCAGCAACCGACTTCTCCGCTGTATTTTTCTCCTATGCTCTTTCATTTTTCTGCTGCATTATGATCTCGAAGTGCAGCTGCAACAGCAAAGGAAACACAAGAAAGAAACAAGTCACACCACAGAGAACTTAAAAAGTTCCATCATTCAAAGCCCTCCAGCAACACAAACTGTTCAGAACCCGTTTTTTGCATGCAGCAAGGTAAGTTTCCTGAGGGAGACTGCAGAGACAGACCAGGGACTATGGCTTCTTTCCTTGTTGTTAAAAACTTGCTGTTTGATTGGACCAGAGGCAACCACACCCTTGCTCATCAGTGCAATGCAGAAGAACTCAAGATCTCTCCTGCTTACTGATCTGTGTTAAAGATGCCCATTTCACCCTAGCTACACTTGACATGGTTCAAATTTTGACTTCCGCCCCAATTTGTTGAGCCACTCCTTATTCCTCCAGTCCCCAATGTGCCCCCAATATTTGCATCCCTTTGCAAACCAGATCATAGCTGTCAACCTTTCCCTTTTTTTAAAGGGAAATTCCCTTATTCCGAATAGGATTCCTCACAAGGGAAAAGTTGACAGCTATGAACCAGATGTCTACTGTGCTGCCAGGAAGGCAAGAGGTTATGGGAAAATTTGAGAAAGGCATGTTGGGAAATAAGCTACTTTCCCTTTAAGATCTGGTGGGAGAGCAGTGGCTAGCAATACAGGACAGTTTCTCATCCCAGGCGCAGGTGTCCTCAAAATGCCACTACGCTCAGGGTCATGGCCCCATCTCAATATGGCAGCAATGCTAGCCTACCTTGCAGGGTTACTGAGAAATTGTTTGTGAAGTGTTTCCAACACCCGAGGCATTATTCCAGCCTTCCCCATCTGGAGGGAACAACTTCCATCATACTGAGCCAGCACAACTGGGAGCAGGTTGTGAAAGACAACACCATACAAATACTTATTATGTAGTGTATAACCTCACCCCTAGCCAGTTTGAACTATCTTATTTTTTCAGCACAATGAAAAATTGCACAGTGTTGCAGGCTATTTGTAACTGGTGTTGTTGTTGTTGTTGTTGTTGTTGTTGTTGTTGTTGTTGTTATTTTTAAAAAGAGAAGACAACCCAAGTATGCTAAACAGAATTAGGAAGCAGTCAGAAAAAAGAACAAAAATTGTCATATGTGGTGGACATGGCAATTTTCAAAGAAAAAGGGGGGGGAGACCTTAATAAGAATAACAGGACATGAGATTGTGTTGGATCTCATTTTTGTTTTTTTAATTAAACTATGCAGGTGGTTCAGAAAAGAGCTAACAAATAAACAAAATTAGGAAGCATCAACTACAGAGCAAAGGGGATAAATTGAAAGTTACAGTCTGCTTAAATAGCCCAATTAAAATTAAAATGTGCTTTTGAAAAGAATTGGATTTCTGTTACTCTTTTCAAGTAATTAATTAGTATATTTAAAGAAGATTTACAAGAATTGTTGTATTTAATTAGTTATTAGTGCACAGGTTTAGCTATTAAGTTGATTCATTGAAGAACTGTATTTAGAATTTGCAGATATAAACTTAACGCAATCTTTTTTAAAAAAAAAATCACTATAAAACTGCAAATACACATTGTGAGCAAGGCTGGAAATATCCCATTTAGCGCCTTCAGTTTACTTTGCTCCTTAACTTGCCCCTTATTTGTGTGTTCTGATACCACCGCAACTTTAGATCTGTGGAAGGGAGAGTGCGGACCAACAAGCTAGCTCTGCCTCACTTGGCAGTCCTCATCTCCATTCATATATTGGAGGCAAACATCTGCAAAAGGGAGCAAACAGGTAGGGTCCCCTGTGAAATTTGGAACTACTGAAAGTTCAGGCTTCCAAGTTGCACAGGGAGTCTGGGCAAGGAGAAATGACTCTTCACTTCAGGGCAAGTCACATGAGGGATCGGGATGCATAAAGGGCTCTATAACACCCTGGAAAAGATTCCCCAAACATGCCAACACCTGGACAAGTACTGTTCTTCCAAGAACTATGTCACGCTTTTGTCCACCATAAAGGAGACAATAGCAGAACTAGCAGTTCTGCCAGGAAGTAGATAGTAGTTTGATGTGACAGTGGAAACGTAAGCCCTTCCCTGTGACCCAAATTGTTCATTCTTGGCCACTTTATTTTACCTTGGCTTTATACTGCCAGGGTCCTTTACAGACCTTTCCTTCAAGTCTCCTCCAGTCCAACCCCACTGCCATGGTGATGTGTAATGCAAGAGCATGAACAGTGAAAGCTTCTTCTGTTACAGTTAGACACAGGAGCAATCGGCAACCAGTAAAGAGGACCTCTTGAGGAGAAGTGTATGTTGATTAGTGCATAGCTCAATACAACAAAAGTCAGAACAAAGTTGAAGGAAGGAAATAAGGGGAAGGTAACGGAAAAGCAAGGGAGGGAAGCTTAACAGACTACAGGAAGAACGAGAGTCATACTTTCAGGAACTGTCAATGCCTGCTTCCTGAAGAGGCTCGATTGGAAAGAAGGCAAGTGGCTCGCTGAATAGAAACGGTGAAAAAATAATCCTTTAAGCATCTCTGAAGTGAGATGAAAAGTACATTTGGAGAGTACCCAGTGCTTTTCGAAATGTGCAGCTGCTGATGAAAGTGCAAGAGAGGATCAAAAATAGTTTCTGTTGCACACTTGAGAGCAAGAGGAAGGAAGGAAGGAAGGAAGGAAGGAAGGAAGGAAGGAAGGAAGGAAGGAAGGAAGGAAGGAAAAGCCAAGGGCAAAGGCAGTGGTGCTCAGCAGCTCGCATATCCTTCTGAATACACAAGAAGCAACTTATTGCCTCTCAGCTAGATATATTTTCCCAGGCTCAAATAAGCTACCTTTCAAGGTTGCCATGCTATGAAACTTAATGTGATCCGTCACTTGACATGAGCTCTTAAAAATTGGTGCAGCTAGGGCCTCTCTTCAGGAGTCGGTGTGGCAAAATTAGGAGCATTAGATGTCAGAATGTAAGAGCCATACTGGATCAGACCAGACACCTGCCTAGTTCAGCATCCCACTTCCCACAGTGAGAAACCAAAAGCATATGGGAAAACCAAAAGTAGAACGTTGATAAAACTGCCTTCTCTCACAGCTGTTCCCCAGCAGCTGGTATTCAGAGGCATATTGTCTGAACCTGGAGGGAGTATATAGGCATCACGACTATACTGTATATTGCTGCAGAACCAAACTGAGAACAAGAACCATAAGACAGTACATAGGCATGATAATGTTCTTATAGGCAACAAAAGAGCCTGGCATCTCCACCATCTGGAGGTGCATTTCTGGAAATCATTGAATCCTGACTGTTTTCACACACTTCTTCCCCATCCTGCAGAATTCTATCAAGTTATATTTTATCTGAACAATCAGAATGAATTTCAGGAGCCAAAATGCTTTTTCTGTGCACACTGAGCAGGAGCAGTGAACAAATTATAGCTAATTGGTGTAGCTTGTCTTCAATTACCCCACCGCCCTGCTCACAGTTGTGAAGAATATTATTATGTTATGAATGGTCAGTTGTCACCATTAAGAAAGAGAAGTAGGAATAGGCCAATATATATATATATGGACTGTCCCTGGATTAAGTGACTTTTCCTCTTTGAGTTCTCAAAGTTCCTAACCTAGCTCAAGGCTGTCATCTGAACTATCCAGATGTTTAACTGAGAATCAATCACAATCTGTCCATCATTTGCAAAAGAAGACTAAGCATTCCGTTTTGGTGACTGAAACGTTTGTTCAAGGGGCCATTTGGCCCCTACCTTATATATCTAACACTGGACTCTGTAGGACTGGGACCTAGAAGACCCGGGTTCAAATCCCCACTCAGTCATGAATTTCACTGAGTGTTACTGTCCTATATATGCCTCTCTGTATAACCTGTTTTGCTTTGGCTGGTTACAACCCTCCAAATACCACTAATTGCAAAAGGAACCAAATAAATTCTTTACAAAAAATAAATAGAGAGTGCTGCTACATTGGCGGGGGGGGGGGGGAGGCAACTAGCCATTCTGTTTTTGCACCCATAACCCAGGTTCCAGGAGCCATGTGGGGAACAGCTTTTCCATCCCAGTTCCTAACACTGCCTGTCTAGGTTGCTTTAGATTCTCAACTCCCATCAGGTCCAGCCAGTATAGCCAATGGCCAAGAACAATAGGCACTGGAGTCGAACAATACCTGGAAAGGGGCATTGTTTTGTCTAACTCTGCTTAGGGGTGGGGAAAAGGTTCTGAGTATGCACATACTATTAACATTAAAATGGCTTGCTGCTGCTCTTTCCCCCATTCCCATGCCAGTATCAAAAACCGCAACAAAGCATGAAGACAGAAGCACAAACAGAACAGAAAGTTCAACTCATTAGCCTCTGTTTTCACTGCTCAGAGGACAGTGAGCAGCAGAAATTCTTATGCATGGAAAGTTCCGCACATTCAAAGAGGCTACTGAAGCCTTCCTAGAGTTTCGTCCACACTTTTTCTTTTTTGGAAGCTTTCGTGACAATAAAAGCTTCAATATACTTTCCACAGAAGGGCCGAGCATCAGGAGTTCTAGCTGACACACCATGAACTGCACAAAATCAATTCATTTTACACATTTAAAAGTTAAAACTAGATCAGTGTTTTGCTTTTAGGAGACTTGTATGTGCTGCACAAGGCATTACTGCAAACGAGACATTTTATTCTAGTACCAACATTTAAGGGCTGACCGCATCATTGGCAAGTGACAAAAGCAACAAAGGGCAAACTCCAAAAACAGAAGTGGACAACTTACTCCGTGCCAGGGGGCAAACTGGAAAGATGTGACTAGAAAACAGTTGCTAATCAGCGGTTTTTGCTACTTTAAGTAGTTTAATCATCGTGAAAATGAGAAAGTACTGAAACAAGTATATGTGCAGCAGAACTTCCAGGAGAGGATAATCAACATAATCTAACACATATTCGGGAAATTTTGTTTGCTACTAATTTGGACATCTTTTAACCAAATTTGGCATGACTCTTCCCAAGATTAATGGGTAGGTTTTTATCCATGCTCTGATATATTTGGATGAATCATGATGGTAATGTAAACTAAACCTGTCAAAACTGCACTGATTTGGGGGGGGGGGGTGTCTTATAATTCCCATGCAACGCTTGGCACCAATAAGACTGCTAGTACACAACGGACTGAAAAAATATTATTTCTGACTGGCAGCGCAGGTGGGTAATTTTTTTCATCCTTCCTCTACAATAACCATTGCCATAGGGAAATCCCGATTCAATCAAAAATAAAAATCAAAATGGGTTTAAATACTAAAACATATTCAAGTATGTAACACTGCTCACAGAGGAGGAATGAGGTTTTAACATACAGAATATAACCAGGGTGGGGTGGGGAGGACTACTCTATAGTAACACAAACATTTTGGGGTGAGAGGGGCGCTGCATGTTATTATCCCACCCTAAATAACTGAAGACTCCTCATACTGCTTTGTTATTTTGTTCACTGCATCAGCAAGAGAATTTCTGCAGATCTTCATGGTATTTACAGTGAACTTACCGTATTTTTAGCTCTATAAGACGCACCAGAGCATAAGACACACCTAGTTTTTGGAGGAGGAAAACAAGAGAAAAGAATATTCTGAATCCCAGAAGCCTGCATTTACTCCATAAGACGCACACACATTTCTCCTTACTTTTTACGAGGGAAAAAGTGTGTCTTATAGAGCGAAAAATACAGGACTTTGCAAAACTGGTAGTGTACTTCTTGCTAAATCAATCTTTGCTAGTGAAGCACTATGTACTCTTGTCCTTCTGCACCAAGTTCCCAACACTAAAAATTATTTTACATAAAGTATATTTCCCCCCCAAAAAAAAATTTGTTTACTCAAATATACAATACGCTTGCATTCAAGGATGCTCAATAGAGGCAATTATCCCCATTCTCCTAATCTGTTCCTTCTCCTTCTGAGTTTCACACTCCTTTCTCCTGTACCTTGAAAAGCATGATCATCAAAGTATAGGACTCCTGCCCAAGTTCTAAATTGCTGAATATCTAGTTGTTCACATCTAAATAATTTCATTTTGCCAGGCTCTTTCAGCAGTCTTTATTGTGTAATCTAGATATATCCCTGAAGTCAGATGAATCTGACTTGTAATTACATGTTAGGCCTCAGATTATGGAGTCAGGAAGAACAACTTGCATCAGCTTTGTCTTCTTCCCACCTGCATCACCTCCATCACAGATGCACTGCCATGTAGTTCATTGCTGCACATGGACTAGAAAGGCGTTAAGTTCTCATACCAACACCGATAATGGTCTGCAAAACAACTTTATAACTCTTGTCCTTTAGATTTTTCAAACAAGAAACTAGGAGGCCTGTAAAAGGAGAGAAATACAGAAAAGCAGAGCCGAGACTGTCCAAACATCTTAAAACTAGCAAGATCCCAAATTTGTTCTTCCCTCCTCCAATAAGCTGTATAAATTGGCCTAGGGCATCCTGGAATGCAGGGACTCTGTATGTCTCATTCCTTTCCAGCCCAAGTCACTCAATTGATTTTCTGTACTTCCCATACATCCCAATCCTATACAAATTTACTCAGAAGAACCTTTACTCAGTGTTTAATGTATGGACAAAATACAAAGACTTATTGGAAAACAAAACTCCGAGGTGGCTGTCACCCCTGGAGGCAAAGGCCCGAAAAAGACCCAATATGGAGGCCAATTGGCCAAAATATTGGGAAATATTAGAAAGAGACGGAGACAATTGGAAATTGCAGAGTTTAGAGAAAATGAAAGATAAAGTGCGAGACTGGCTACACTATGCTCAGATTAAAGAAGTGTTTAAGAATGACAAAAAGTTAGGATTCCAGGTGGAGAAATCGAAATTGGAAACAGAGCTGTTAGAACCTAAGAACAAAGTGCTTTCAAAAATGTATAACTTGCTGTTGAAATGGAACACACAAGACGAAATGGTTAAATCGGTTATGATAAAATGGGCTCAAGATATTGGGCATAACATCATGTTTGAGGATTGGGAAAGGTTGTGGACCACTGGGTTGAACTTCACGGCATGTAATGCTCTGAAGGAAAATGTAATGAAAATGATATACAGATGGTACATGACCCCAGTTAAATTGGCTAAAATATACCATTCGTCTGATAATAAATGTTGGAAATCTAAGGAAAATGAAGGAACATTCTTTCACCTCTGGTGGACTTGTCCTAAAGTGAAGGCCTTCTGGGAAATGATATATAATGAGCTGAAAAAGGTGTTTAAGTATACCTTTACCAAGAAACCAGAGGCCTTCCTTCTGGGCATTGTCGGCCAGAATGTGTTAAAGAAGGACAGAACATTTTTTATGTATGCAACAACGGCAGCAAGGATACTGATCGCTAAGAACTGGAAAACTCAAGATCTACCCACACTGGAAGAATGGCAGATGCAGCTGATGGACTATATGCAACTAGCTGAGATGACTGGCAGAATCCGAGACCTGGGAGAGGAGAGGGTTGAAGAAGATTGGAAGAAATTTAAGACTTACTTACAAAAGTATTGTAATTTGGCTGAATGTTAACAAGGATGTCAGAATAGAAATAACTGTCTACCATCAAACTATATTTGAGTTAAACCTAAATTATTGGATTTAAGATTGTAAACAAAATGATAATTTGCTTGGAAACAATTTTATAACGATACAAGTGGAAGCGGGAGGCGTGAGGGAGTCCACTGTAGTAATGAAAAGATGTTATAAAAAGAATGTGGTTTGTTAAATAAGTATTTGTATTAAAAAACCTTAATAAAAATTTACATATATATAAAAAAAGAAGAACCCACTCCTCCATTTCAGAAAAAACTATTTCCAATAATTATTTCCAGAACTGCAGGTCACTTGAAAAGAAGTAGCACTCCATAAAGAAGGCTGATCGCCAAAGAATTGACACTTTTGAATTATGGTCTGGAGGAGACTCTTGAGAGTCCCATGGACTACAAGAAGATCAAACCTATCCATTCTGAAGGAAATCAGCCCTGAGCGCTCACTGGAAGGACAGATCCTGAAGCTGAGGCTCCAATACTTTGGCTCCCTGGAAAAGACCCTGATGTTGGGAAAGATGGAGGGCACAAGGAGAAGGGGACGACAGAGGACGAGATGGTGGGACAGTGTTCTCGAAGCTACCAGCATGAGTTTGACCAAACTGAGGGAGGCAGTGCCTGGCGTGCTCTGGTCTATGGGGTCACGAAGAGTCGGACACGACTAAACAACAACAACAAGCACTCCATTATTGATGCCGTTATTATTTCTGCATATTATCTTGCAAATGTTGTTTTAAAACTTCCTGTTCTCATTAGTTTAATCAAGAATCACTTAAAACTCAAAGGCTTTCTGTGACTTATCAATAAACAAAGCACATCTGTATAATACACACTTCACAAATTTAAGAATGCTTATAAGTACTTCAAGGTCCAACCTGGAGAACTGCTACCAAACAGTAACTGAAGTTACTTTTTCATAATGTTTGTTCTTATTTTTTTAAAAGATCTCTGATCTGCATAGACCTCAATGGTAACCCATAAAGAAGTCACAAGTAACTTCTTAATATTTTTAAATAATAAAGCACAGCAATGCAGAGGTTAAATTACTGTAGAGAAGTAACATATATATATGAGAGAATATATATATATGATATTATGGAAAGACCTCTTCTGGATGCCAAGGAGAGCCACCGCCAGTCAAGAGTAGACAATATTGGGCAACACGGACAAGTAGTCTGGCCAGGCATAGAACAGCTTGCACAAGTAAAGATTATGAAGCCAATTAAACACCTTGCGTTGAGCAACAAAAGCTTTTAATGAATCAACAAGGATTTAGAGCTGTTCTGAGCCAAATTAGAATTCCTCAACAGAAGCTACAAAAATAGTAAGGCCTTCTTGGAATTATACATTATGACACAAACATGAGTTGAATATACGCTACTTTAGCCAAATGTAGCAAGCGTTTCTATCCAATTCTGAAGAAACCGTGACAGATATTATGTAGAATTTGCATTTTGCTTCAGTATGAATTAGGTTATAACTACTGAACTCACTACACTTTCTAGAATTCCACCAAGACTATGGAACAAAGGGTCACTGAGATTATGACTTTTTTTTTATATCACATATAATGCCAACAGATAATTGCTCCCCGCTCTGCTCATGTCTAAATACTCCTTGAAGGTATTAGTGTATATTCAGTACAAACAGCATGAATATTCATAAGAACCCAGCTCTACCCACCTATGACCAGGCTCTTTACCCTGGGAATGGTCAAAGAGACATTACCAAGCCACTTGTGGCACAATGGGGCAGTGCAGCTGGCTGTTAAGTAGAAGGTTGGTGGTTTGAGCCCATGCACAGATGGCTGCAGGCAGGGTTCCTGAATTGCAGGGGGGGTGAACTAGATGACCCTTGGGGTCCTTTCCAACTCTACACAGAGTAAACTTTCATTGATGCAAACTTCAGATAAACGAGTTTGGACATAAGAAAAGCTGTGCTGGATTAGATCAAAGGCCCATGTATTCCAGCGGAGTGTTCGAAACTCACATTGTTCTAGGAGCATTTTATGACAGGGAATTTCATTAGTGTGAGCAGGTTCTGAGCTTTGGATGCAGTACTGTGCCTAAGATTTCAGATTTAAACTGCAGAGTGGAAGGAGAGGATGACCTTTTTCTGCCTCCTCACTTCCACCTACTCTCTGAAGACTGGAGAAGAGACCCTCTTAAGAATATCAGGGGGGTGGGAAGGGGAAGGACTAGACCATGTGAAAATGAACATAATAGTTGCAGTTCATTTTCAGCTTTGTATTCTTGTTATAAAAAAGCACGCCTAGACATTCCATTGCTGTGCCCTTAACCAAGGTTTAAGGTGCCGTTTAGCTCCCAGCTTTCATATCTCTGTTTCTAACACTGTTCTAGCATTCCATTTCCCAAGGAGCCACCTAGATGCCTCTGAAGTCCACAACTAGGGCATGGAGGCAACAGTCCTCTCACACTGCCACTCCCCAACAGGTGGTATTCAATGGCAGAGTGTCTCTGAATCTGATGACTTCATACAGCCATCATGACCAGTAACCAGAAATACAATTTATGGAAAATAAGGCTCTCTAACCCCCTTTAAAGCCATCTAAACTAGCAGTCACCACAGTAGCTCGTAGCAGCCCAATTGCATAAAATTATGTGTGGAAAAATTAATTGTCTGTCCTGAATATACTACTGATAACCTCAAGTACTAGTATTATGAGCTAGGGATAAAAGTATTGTTTCTAGCATTTCTTTGAATGAAGAACAAATGCTTGAATACACCTGAGGACATAAATGTTTGCAAGTATCTGAGGACATACTCAGCTGTTTCCCTTGCAGTGTGCATGAGCAAAACATCTCTGCCTTTGGTGAAACTATGCAGGAAAGCTTTTTCGCTTATCTCATGCATAAAAAATAAAACCAGAATACAGGAATTCAGTCCCACATCCCTTCATACACTCCTTTACCCTATAAAACTATGAAGCCTATAGTCCTTGCTATGCACTACACAATACTTCATAGCATCAGTCTACCTGCATGCTCATAGTACTCACTCTCTCTTCAGGATCTTCCCGAAAGCTCACCTTCCCTGTGAATCCTTTGACTTAGCATCTTAATCCACATTCTCACCTGTCAGCATGTCTAGGCACACGTAAGCATACTGCCTCATAGTCACCCCTCGTTTCATATTCATCTTTCCATCTCCCCTCGTCTCAAATATAAGTAAGTAGGTTGTCAACACTTGGGGTAGTTATCTTTTATTATTATCTATATTATTATATTCTCTTGAACATCATATATTTTGATGGGTAGGATATAAACATTATTTCCACATCTTTCCCTCTCACCATATGATTAGTTTCTGCGGCCGCTCCACCTTTAACTGTTCCCATTCTCTCTAATGAAGAGCCAGCAAAATCACAAAACATTTTTGTCCCAGGAGTAGCACTAAAGAAATGCACCCCACTTGCTTAGCAACAGCAAATTCCCAGACACATCTCAACGGCCCCCTTCCCACGGGAAAACCTCAACTGCTTTGCAAAAAGAGAAGTGCTGACCCTCTTGAACATCCTTTCTCAAACTTGGGTCCCCCAACGATGTTGGACTATAACTCCCATCATCCCGAGCAACCAGGACCAGTAGTCAGGGATGATGGGAGTTGTAGTCCAACAACATCTGGGGGCCCAAATTTGAGAAAGGCTGCTCTTGAAGGATGACCTTGCAGCAAGACACCCCCCCCTCTACTCTAGCCTGACCCCTCCCCAAGAAGGCCAGTTCCCACACATAAGAGCCCTTCTGGATCTGGCTAATGGTCCATCTAGCCCAGCATCCTGGTCTCCCAGCAGCCAATCAGATGCCCCTATGGGGAAGACTGAAGACATAACGCAGCTGCAACAGCAACTCCCCCCCTTTCAGAGGCAAATGTCACAGAGGGACATGCTGCCTCTGAAAAGGGAGGTAGAACACAGCCATGGTTGGCTAGTAGGCTTATCCCACCCCATCATGACTCTGCCTTATTGTCTTTTAAAGTCACCACTACCTCCCACGGAAGTGAATCCCAGGGTTAACTATGCCCCTGTGTGTGCAGAAGAACTTTCTTTTATCTTGAGACTGGATAGCCTCAGGTTCTTCTATTATTATTATTATTATTGAAAGTAATAATAATAACAATCTCAACTGGTAGAGCATGAGACTCTTAGAATCAGAGAACCATAAAACCGTGAGAGTTGGAAGTGACCCCGAGGGTCATCAAGTCCAACCCCTTGCCACGCAGGAATCTCCACGTCCAAAAGCCTCACGCTCTAGTGATGGAGCTATCCAGCCCCACGTTGGGCAAAAAGATAGAGACTCCTGCATTGCAGCGGGTTCGGCTGGATGGCCCTCGTGGTCCCTTGCAACGACAAACGTGATGACCCAAGGGCGTGCAGTCAGAAGACAAAAGAAAGCCCTTCCACATACTCGGGGGGGGGAGGGGGCACGGTGACGGGGGAGGGAGAAAGGAAAGCTTTTCCGGCCATGCATAAAAACTTATCACGTCGTCTGGCCCACCTTCTGTCCAAACTATAAAAAAAAGGGGGGGAGCCCACCCGCCCGCAAAAAGGCACCACCGTTATGAGGAAGGAATCGAAAGGTTTCCAGCAGGAGGCCGCCCCCCCCCGTCCCTCAGGTCAGGGGGGCTGACTAGGCCAGATAGCCTCCCCCCACCCTCAGGCACGACCCCCTGCGAACCTGCTGGGCCCCCTCACCTCTGAGGAGAACATGGGGAGGGGGGGCGTGAAGAGAAGGGGAAACAAAACACACGGACCCCGCCCCCCACCCGCCCCTCGAGCCGCCCGTACCTTTGTCGCTTGGCGCATCCCGGCCGCGAAAAGGGGCCTCTCCCCCCCCCCGCAAACACCCGCCTCCCTCTCTCTTTCCGCCCCCCCTCCTCCCAACTCCACAAGCGCGACGGCAGCCGCTCGGCGACACCTCACGTGGGTCCGGTTCCCACAACCTACACGGCAGCGGCCGGCCCAGCGCCTCTACACGTCACTCTCCCGCGACGAGAGCTTCCGGATCGAGAGGCGGGGGTGGAGGAAGTGAGAGGGAGGGGATTAAGAGCGGCTTCTTGCCGGTCCTGTGTGCGCATGCGTGCAAGAAAAGTGACTGAAGGGGCGGAGCGGTAAGGGAAAGGGAGAAGGAGGAGGAATGAGCCGCTAGGCTCCACCATCTTTTGGTCCGGGAAAGGGAGGAGGAGTGCGCATGCGTTGGGGGGGAAGCAAGCGGGGAGGAAGGGTCGGCCGTTCTCTTGCGCGTGCGCGGTTGGTTTCTCGTTGCTAGGAGATGGGTGGGTTTCCACCCCACCCCCATATTTGCATATTAATTGCTGGGGGCGGAGGGACGACGGTGGATTTAAAGATCAATATAACTTCCTAAAAGAAAAAAAAACAGTGCAAAATAACCATTTAGAGATAAGCCCTTTATCTCTAGTCTTTTAAAGATAATAATCATTAAATTAATCTCCACTAATTAGTCATTACTTTCGTGCTGATGGTGTGCATTTAATCTGGCTTGATATTTTGCCACCTAATTTGTGTTTAGATTTTTTTGTTAATTAGATTGCTCTGCGTCGCCTGGAGGACTGGATTAACAGGCAACTAAACGTGCTAATAATTACTTTTATTATTATTATTATTATTAAAATTACCTGGGTATTATTAGAGTCCAAGTGACTTAGCAAGCTGTTGCACTATGCTAGTGAAGTGGCCAGTCAGCCATGGATGCTGCCTTCAGTCTACTCAGGAATTTATCATTATTATTATTAATAATAATAATAATGGAGCATTATGATATGTGATCCCCTAACAGCTGCCCGAAGTGATACATTCCAGGAATGGGTTTGCACCTCTAAAGAAATTAAGGCCCTCAAAAGGAACCCTGAGTCAAAAAAGGTTCACCCAGCAATGGTGAATAGAAACTGGATCAGGTCAGCTCCTTCTCTTGCAGAGAAATCAAAATGATGACAACAAAGGTTGCAAAGCAGCTGCGCTTGCACGGCAAAATCTGTTACAAGTTCCCTCCTGATTGGTGTGCGAGGCAGTTTTCTTTTGATGATTGGCATCTGTCAGGATGACAGTTCATGCTAAGAATCTTTTCAGCATTCAGAAAAGCTGTCTTGCACAAGAAATAATAATAAGAGGAAAGTGCCCCTTGTGGGATGGAGCCCAGAAGTAGGGAGAGGGTTGAGACTTGCAACCATGGCATGCAGATCCAGCGCCAGTTTGGAAGCCTGCCCCCTTTGCACCCCAAACAAAGCAGCTGGTGCTACAGACTTGAAGCTACAAGGGTACACTTTGAAAGAATGAACACTGACACCCTCTCAATGGTGTGTGTCTTGGATTCGAATGCTGGAACAGGAAGGATTATGCTCCAGCAAATCCAAACGCAAACATGCAAATAAAAAGCTGGCAGAGCTGGTTCCAGGCTTAGCAGGGCATGACAATCATTATTATTATTGTTATTATTAATTTAATGCATTTATATCCCACCTTTCTGCCTTCTTGAAGGACCATCTTTTACCATGAGTCTGTCAGTTTGCATTTCTTAGTGCAGAAAATATTGATCTGATATGTAGAGATCTTTCCTATTTTACTTAATTCAAGAGGGTTCTGGAAGCTTCTCTGTGTGAAAGAAATAAGCAACAGGGTTCATGATGTTTGGGTTATTCTTTCTGGGAAGCTGAGTACAGCTGGTTTAAACAGGTTCTGTTACCTCTTCTGCCAAGGTCATGCTGACTATAATAATAGTGTAGTGTTTTGTACCTAGTATGCTTAGTGTTAAGCTTTAGACTTATTATAAGTTATTGTAAGTTTAAGTGAAGTCTGCTGCAACTGGATTTCTTATAGAAAGGGCCAATCCTGAACGTATTGGATTTGTGTCTATTATGCTCATTTGCCTTCAGTACCAGAAAAGCTCTGCTGGATGGAATATTCATATCATCTGGTCTATTTTGGGGGGAATCTTGCAACATGTTAAAGTTTTTAATCTGCTAACTATATGTTGAAATCTGCTCTGGATCAATATTGAGTAGAATTTCAATGGCGGCGTCTGCCTGCCCTCAACTTGCAACATTGCCCGGGACGTAGACAGGGCCTTCTTCATAGTGGCACCAACCTTGTGGAAGGATTAGCTCCCTCCTTTTTAACCTTTAGGCCAGGGTTGGGGAACCTGTGTCCCCTCCCCAGATGTTGCTGGACTACCAATTCCCATCATCCCTAACCATTGGCCATGCTACTAGCTGGCCACAGGTTCCCTACCCCTGCATTCTGGTTTTATTTAATCTTGTACTTGAGTTGCTTTTCATTTTCACTTCAATGCAATAGGTGGCTCTGTTTTTGCACTCTTGGTTTCTCTGTATTTGTTTTGCTTCATTGTACATTTTGTATCTGTTGGGGGCTCTTGGAATGGAGAGGTATGATATACATTTCCTAATAAATAAATCGATTTGTTCACTACTATTTTATATCAACCTCGTACCAAAACTCCCCCCCCCCAAAAAAAATTTAAAATTCTGGGAATTGTAGTTTGGCGATGTGGGTACTGAGAATTCTTTGTCTGAAATCCTTTCCCCTCTGCCCAGAACTAGTTTTCCAAGATTCCTCTGGGGAGAAAAACTGATTATTAATGGGGGGGTGTCACATAACTCCCCACCCCGCTGGGGTCAGGATTAGCTTAATTCACTATTTGTATACATCATTCCACACAACCAGAGACATTCCAAAGTGAGTTGCAGTTATAACAAAATACATAGGAAATTCTCATCTGTGGCTCTTATCAGTGCAATTGGAGGTGACTTCATTATCATGGTCAAGGCTGAATAGGCCACTAACAGGCAATCAGAGTCCTTCTGCTCATCACATCACAGTGCCTCATGGCAATTTCTTATCTTTCAGATCGTATTGTGATGGACACCCCCAATCTCCAAGCGGCGAGAGATTTCAGGGTGCCGGCACTAACCTCGAGTGTGGTTTCCTTGGAATAAAGGTCACTGGAGATGGTGGTGTCTTGATGATATATGGTTTAATGTGCTCATAGATAGAGGCTGAACATAAGTGCTCACTGTATTAGGACTTCAGCAGATATTGCTCTCCCGTTAGGTTTCTAGGGAGGCCGTTGGTTTCAGCACAGATTCAGGCTTCTGTTTTTCCCCGTCCTCCAGACAATACAGACAATTGATTCCTTACACTCACCAGTGACATCACCTCCACCCAGGCAAGGTGGGGAAGGCTTCTTTGAGCATCTCCATCTTGTAGTTTCTGTGGCAAACCAGTCAGCTCTATCTACTCTTTGCAAGAGATACTTAACATATAATGCTAACTTAACAAAGAGAACATCTTAAAAAGCAGAGACATCACCTTGCCAACAAAGGCCCGTATAGTTAAAACTATGGTTTTCTCAGTAGTGATGTATGGAAATAAGAGCTGGACCATAAAGAAGGCCAAAGAATTGATGCTTTTAAATTATGGTGCTGGAGGAGACTCTTCAGAGTCCCATGGTCTGCAAGAAGATCAAACCTATCCATTCTTAAGGAAATCAGCCCTGAGTGCTTACTGGAAGGACAGATCGTGAAGCTGAGGCTCCAATACTTTGGCCACCTCATGAGAAGAGAAGACTCCCTGGAAAAGACCCTGATGCTGGGAAAGATTGAGGGCACAAGGAGAAGGGGATGACAGAGGACGAGATGGTTGGACAGTGTTCGCAAAGTTACTAACATGAGTTTGGCTGAACTGCGGGAGGCAGTGGAAGACAGGAGTGCCTGGCATGCTCTGGTCCATGGGGTCACGAAGAGTCGGACACGACTAAACAACAACAACAACAAAGAGACTGGTCTGACCACTTTAGCAGCCTCTCTTTCTATGGTGCTCAAACTTATTTTCCTCTGGGCCACACTTTCATGCCCTCCAACATTTTCTTGATGAAAATAAGGACATCCCATTCCATAATGATAATTTTACTATTTATACCCCACACATCTGACTGGGTTGCCCCAGCACTCTGGGCAGCTTCCAACAGATACAAAAACATAATAAAGCCTTAAACACTACAAAAATAAATAAATCCCTATACAGGATTACCTCCAGTTGGCTCAGGGGTTGGATAACTCCATTCCCTCCAACATTTCTCCTAAGGGAAAGCGGGACATTCTGGGATCAAATCAGAAACCGGGATGGCTTCTGTAAATCAGGGACATCCCTGGAAAATAGATAACACTTGGAGGGTCTGCTCTTTCAGAATAAAAATCTGTTTGCACCACATACATTTGGGGTGCTGTGTGAGATTGCGCCCCAAAAAGCATTTTTTGGAGCGAGATCTTGGTGCGAAACTGCAAAATCACAGTGCCCAAAATGGCTGCCATGCTCTCGCAGGGGGAACTGGGATTTTTTTTCAGGGCACTTGCAGGTATGCCCCAAAGATGTCTTCCAGTCCAACCCTCATGATAGTTCTCCATACATTGCACACACATCACATCACCAGTGGAGAAAGCGAGACAATTTAGGTTTTTTATGATGAATGAAAGCCCCTGTCCTTGGCATTATATATCTGGTCAACTCTTTAATAACAGCACCATGAGCTGAAATAACAAGCACATAAAGGGAGATGGGCGCAGAAAAGTAGAGCTGGGAATCTATAGGATTTTAGGCTCAGCCGAAGAAGTGAACAAACACCAACAAAGACATTGGAAGCACATTCTGTGCTGATTTGCAGGTTAAGAAACTGAGAGCAAAACTAATGTTTGAGCAGCATGTTAAGAAAACCATGCATGATGCCTTGAAACATGCTTATTGTTAGGGCCTTTTATTATCTCCTCAAACAGGTGGATAGATCAGTTGGAGAAGATGCCCAGTCTCTACAGGTCCTGCACTGTGCTGCTAAGCAATTAACATTCATAAAATGCTATCGCTGGAATCAGTTTCCCAGAGAAGTTGAGGAAGAAAGACACGACTCCAGTGCCATCTTCTGGGCTCTTGCGGCTGTTGCTCTGTTCTTGTACTTTATTTGGATCATAAAAGAAAAGGTACAAACACTTAGGACAGTTCCATCTTTCAGGCACACAGACACACACAAAACAGACATATCAAACAACAGCAAAAAGGAAAAAGAGAAGAAAGAAAGAAAAAATACCCAGCCGCGCAACCCCCCCAAATGATAATAAAATGACTTTCAGATGAAATGTTATCCTAGCATCAATAGCAATATCAACATCACGAAACAGGAGATTTACTCCTGCGCCGTTAGATTAACGCCATTCATCTTTTGCCACTCTTGACTTTCTTGGGGAATTCTCACATATGCATTTGACCTTTTAAAGCATTATTATTATTCTACAAAGGAAACCCCAGCGGTATCCAGTTTGATTCTTGCCTCAGAGCACAACTGAGAAATTTCAAGGGCTGTCTATTATCGAGTGTTTGCAGGGAAAGATCAGATAAGAGTTGTTCCCTGTGATCTCAAGCTGCCTCTGTGTCTCCTCGGGCCCCGGTAAACATGCAGGAAGGATGCCGAACGCTGTCCTTTATTTTCTAATGAACACAGATATTTCATGCAGGTGTTTGGGGTGAGGAAAGGCTCTCTGACTCCAGCACTGCAGCTAGGTCGTTTTAGACCCTGGCCTCAGTTGCAAAGCGCACAATTAACATTTCTCTTCTACTTCAACATTCCTTGGTATGTTAGAAAGAAAGAAAGAAAATGCAAAATATAAAATAAATAAATACTCTGAGCGTGTGCAGTTTTGCATTTGAAACTCCCTCAAATCATAGCACTGTCATGGCTGCTTCTGCTGCCCTGATGTTGAACATAGCACTGTTTTGTTGTAGAAAAAGATGGTACAGCATTTAAAACCAAAAGTAATAAATGAGCATGGGGAAACAAACCCATGCCCAGCCCTGAAGAAGAAAGGAAGGATGCTGCTGAGACCAGCATCAGTTTCCTGCTGCCCCCATCATCCCTTGCTCTCTGAGTAGTCATTTGGGATGGGACACTGCCTCTTTCTGCTGCTAGCTGAGACATCTGCACTGGGCATAGCCAAGAACCAAGAAAGGCTGGTGAGACGAGGCATCATCGTGGTCCTGGTCCCCCGTAGCAGCGTCGCAGGAATGCCAACAGAGCCCATCCAGGATTCCTGCTGGTGCACCCGAACCACAGGACCGCCATCTCAGTGATCCTGCTTCTGGGAGGCCAGGTCTGCTCCAGCCAAGCTCTCTGACTCTAATTCTCTTTGGGAAATCAATATTCCTGATCCTAACCTCGTCCGTGTGGTTTTCAAGCTTATGGATATTCTTTTCCTCCAAATATAAACTGCCTGGCATCTCTCCACCCTTCTCCTTTGAGCACAGAATTTGGGAGTTATTTTATGTGCGCAGGATGCATCGGCGGCCCAGTATATATCTGCAAACTGATCTCAAAGACAAGGTGAACTACGGCTGTGGCAGAAGGAGCAGCCTGGGGAATAAACCTCATCTAAATGGAAATGCGGAGCTGTTAAAAGGATATCTCGTGATGAGGTTGGGGTTGGGCTAAGTGGGTTTGGGGGGTCCCCTCCAACCAGAGTATAGATAATAGAATCATAGAGTTGGAAGGGCACCGCAAGGATCATCTTTCCCAACCCCCTGAACTGCAGGAATCTTTCCCCCAACGTGGGGCTTGAACCCATGAACCTGAGGTTAAGAGTCTCATGCTCTACTGACTGAGCTATCCACTACCCTATGATTCTGGCTGCAAAAAGAGACTGCTAAAGAGGCCAAACGTGTATGGCTCTGTTATGGCCACGTACAGGCAATCTGTTGCCGAAGGAGCTAGTTCATAGAGATTCCTTCCAGAAGAGGTCCTCGCAGGAGGTGATGTCACAGAGGTCCATGGGGTCACATCTACACTATGGACAATATTCCACTAAATAATGGTGCAAGTAAAACAATTTCCATTTGCACAATGGGATTCGGTCGGTCACCCAGCTACAAATCCACAGTTACTTCATCCAGCCCACATGTCACCAGATTCTCCACAAGAAAATCATGGGGGTTTTTGTCAAAAGCCTTACTGAAATCAAGATATACTATGTCCACAGCATTCCCCTGATCCACCCAGCTTATTACTCTGTTTTTAACTCTGTTACTCTTTTTGAGAAGACCATGCTGGGTCCTAGTAGTCACAGCATCCTTTTCTAAATGCTCACAGACCAATTCAGAGGATTGGACTTGAGTCTCATTGCCAAGGGCACACTGTTGTCAGCACAGGAACAGACAGATACACACATCCTGGGGTGGGGGCACATGACTGCAAACACAGTCTTCTCTCTTGGGACAGGAACCACACAAATGATGTACCCTACCCCATTACTTTAAGTCGAACAGGAGGCATGGGTCATGTGTTGGGACACGGTCTTCACTTACTCCTGGTCATGTATCTTAGTCTCTGTCCCTGCACCTTTGAACTGTGTAACCTGAACCTTGAGCTGAGGCCAAGATCACGTACTAAATTTTTAAATAAAATTTGAGATTTTCCGAAATGAGGGTGAGTCTTTTGTCCAGGGGTGGGAGCCAGCCCAGAGAGGCATTGGGAGTGTTTTCACCCAATGTGAATTACTTGTTTGGTTCCCCTGCGCACACACACATCCCAAACTCCTATTCACGACGCTCCCCTCTGCACATGTGCTGTCATCTATTCTTGCAAAACGAATGCCTCAAATGTATACACCTCGACTTGACCGCAAAATGAATGTGGCTTTCGTTTTTCAAATCAGATGGAAGCTGGTTTGAGGGGTAACACATCAGGCAATGGCATTTCTCAAGAATAGATAGATTTGGAAAGTGGGTGACATCTTGAGTACATGGCTTCATGCACCAGAGGTGGGAGTATCCTGGAGCCAGAGTAAGCAGTAATGTTACCCAGCCTAAGAGAATTCTGAAGGAGAGCAGAAGGAAACCAGGGCTGGCTCAAGGCCTTTTGCCACCTGAGGCAAAGATGGCGCTTCACTCTCCCCATGGCAGGCATGGAAGCTGACTGGACCGGCCGTTGACTCTTACGTCAGGGCAGTCAATGGAATAGTCTCCTTCACTGCACCTGAGGGGAGCGGGCCAGTTCTAGAGGGACAGACCAGGCTTCGTGGCACACACAGTCTGGCCTTTAACTGAATGCTTTGGCCGGGGGGTTATGGAAAAACAGCTGCCTCTGCTGCCCACCCCCTAGCATTTGCCACCTGAGATGGCTGCCTCACTCTGCCTAATGAAAGGGCCGGCCTTGAGAAAATCCTATCCCCAATAAACTAGCATCTGCTTTGCACGTGGAAAGGGCTGAAGAAGACTCTTGTTTGAAACCCCAGAGAGCTGCCACCAGTCAGCTGGATCAGGGGTCAGCAAACTTTTGCAGCAGGGGGCCGGTCCACTGTCCCTCAGGCCTTGTGGGGGAGGGCGGACTATATTGGGGCGGGGGAATGAACCAATTCCTATGCCCCACAAATAACCCAGAGATGCATTTTTAATAAAAACACACATTCTACTCATGTAAAAACACCAGGCAGGCCCCACAAATAACCCAGAGATGCATTTTAAATAAAAGGGCACATTCGACTCGTGTAAAAACACGCTGATTCCCAGACTGTCCGCAGGCCGGATTGAGAAGGCGATTGGGCCGCATCCAGCCCCCGGGCCTTAGGTTGCCTACCCATGAGCTAGATGGACTAATGGCTTCATAAGACAGCCCTTGGAAGGTGTAATGCGATGGGGGGGGGTAAACAACCTTAAATTGGAAAGAGTGTTCTCATTTCGCTGCTTCTGTTGCTGAGCTTCTCCCCCAGATAAAATCTTCTCTCTCTCTCTCTGTGCCATGGATTAGGTAGATACAGCAGCCATCGCTTCACCATCCAGCAGTTCTGAGAATTGTTTCTTCCTTGCTGAAGTGTATTAATAGCCGGCTCTTGAGCCTGGGATTAAAAGTGTGCTCCTAAAAGTGGATTCTCTGGTGGTTAATAAAACTCACTTCTCTTCTCTCTCTCCCTGCCTCCCTCTTTCCTTCTCTCTCTCTTTGCCAACAGAGTGCTTCTGAGGAAGATGACTCATTCTCAAAGCGGGGACCCAAATGAACAAAGACGCTGTGATGTATGGTCGCGCCGCTGAGAGAGAAATATGAACTCACCCTAAAGGACTGCATCTGCCATCTTTAGTGCAGCAAAACATTTTACGGGGATGGTTTGAAATGCACTGTGTGGATCGTGCATCTCCAAGAGACAGCTGCCATTTTTGCGGATGCTGTAATGTTATGTTATGGCATAGCATAGCATTATTTTCTTTTTTCTTGCGGGTGGGGGCTTGTTAAAGGATGGTGCATTTCGTAACAATCTGCGGAGGAAAGCCATGGTCTGGCTTGCACGTAATGCTAAGCTGTGGTTTATTTTACAAACAAGTTAGGAGCCATCCCACAGATTACAAAAGAAACCATGGTTTGTTTCTTCAAACTATGTTTCAATTTTCAGCAACTCTCGCCTTGTACCTTTGTAGATTGGCCAACCTCTGGAATAGGATGGCCATGGTTAAGGAAGGGTTCACACGCAACACCAAGCCATAAACAAACCAAGATGTGTTAGCCAACAACAAATCATAGCTACAGATCATGGTTTGTTAGTATTAGAGAGGCCAGAGTTTAGCTGCCGGTCGGGGTTTAATAAACCAGGGCTAAGTGTTATGTGTAAACCAGGCCAATAGTTTGGATTCACACCTGTAAACATGGGAACTGCAAGAGGGCTTCTGATCTTTCTATGTACCTTGCCCTTGAAAAGGATGAATTAGGCTGTTGAGCTGGATCACTGGTGATGGGTTGGTGGATGTTGTAAACCAGGGTTTCCCAAACTTGGGTCTCCAGCTGTTTTGGGGACTACAGTTCCCATCATCCCTAACCACTGGTCCTGCTAGCTAGGGAAGATGGGAGTTGTAGTCCAAAATAATCTGGAGACCCAAGTTTGGTGAACCCTACCCTAAACCAAGAAGGCTGCTTTAATGCCCCAAAGAGAGGTATAGCTGGAGTAGGCTGGAAATAATTAGAGGGTGCTGTAAAGGTGATAAAATTTCTGCACAGAAAGCACTCCTGTGTAGGAAGAAAATGATGATTATGATTATAATAGCTAGCATGTATATAGCATTCATTTATTCATTCATTCATTGCCCTTCATCATAAGATCTCAGAGTGGTTCACAGAACATTGGAGGGTATTTAAAGTCATTTGCATATATTATCTTGGTGTAATATTACAGGAAAAGGTAAAGGACCTCTGGACGGTTAGTTCCAGTCAAAGGCGACTGTCGGGTGTGGCGCTCAACTTGCTTTCAGGCCAAGGGAGCCGGCGTTTGTCCACAGACAACTTTCCAGGTCCTGTGACCAGCATGACTAAACCGCTTCTGGCGCAACAGAACACCATAATGGAAGCCAGAGTGCACGGAAACTCTGTTTACCTTCTTGCCACAGTAGTACCTATTTATCTACTTGCACTGGTGTGCTTTCAAACTGCTAAGTTGGCAGAAGCTGAGACAGAGCAACGGGAGCTCACCCCGTCATAGGGATTCAAACTGCCAACCTTCCGATATACATTATATAAAGCAAGTCTGTGTGAATAGAAGCAGGTTCCTTGAATGAGCCCCTGCCCACAGATGCCCATCAGCAGGTAAGAAATCTAATAATTAAATAATTAAATCTGGAGCCAGCACTCAATTTACTGCCCAGTATTAAGCTGCGAGCATCCCCCCCTCTCTCCACTGCATGGCATAATACATATTAGGAGGACATGCAGGTCTGGGATAGCTCAGTTGGTAGAGCATGAGACTCTTAATCTCAGGGTCATGGGTTCGAGCACCACACGGGGCAAAAGATTCCTGCATTGCAGGGGGTTGGACTAGATGACTTTAGTAGTCTCTTCCAACTCCCTCCTTCTATGATCCTGCAAACTCGTTGACTATTAATAACAAAGAAAAGCCTGAGTAAACTGTTCAAGCATGCAATTCATAGAAGGAGAGGTTATCTGTGCGAGAGAAATGTGTGGAGTTGGTTATCTGGGCCAGGGAGGCAATGCAAAAGGGACGAAACAAGATGAGAATGGAACACAGGAAGAATATTGGTGCCTAAGCAGCTACCTATCTGCAGGGGAAGGTTGCTCTTTCCCCTGCCCTGCTTCTGTTTCCTGCATTCTCAAGCCCAAGGCAGGAGCTAAATTAATGTTAAGTAGTGGCAGTAAATGTCCCTCGATCCATCTCTGTGGCAAGAAGCCAAACGACCTTCCCTTTCATAGTCGAGCTGCCCTCATTTTTTTTCAAAAAACGGAAGATTATTCCATTTCCTCCTAATAGCATCCCTGAAATTGGAGACTCGTAACACTTGGATATTACATTACCTTCTGCCCCAACACTTTTATTTTGTAGCCGATTATCATGGTAATAAGGCGATTCCATCTCTAATTGTGTCCTCTGTGTTTTGCCAGCAGCGGGTGGCGGGGGGGGGGGGGGCGGAAGAGACACACTGGCCGTTCATTAGATGCCTCCACCACCGTGTGAACCGACCAGGGAGCTTAGCAGGCCTCAGTGCAGAACTCAGAAGCCACAGAGACACACATCCGTCATCATAATGAGCAGTTTAAAAGTGCAGGATGTGGGGGGGGGCACCTGCCAGGTGATGCAACAGGGTAACGGAGCGATCCAACATGTTGTGAGTTGGGTGGGGGACACCCCTCTAAACCCTAGAAATTAATAAATGGTAGGATTCTGATTACCGTATTTTTCGCACTATAAGACGCACCAGACCACAAGACGCACCTAGTTTTTGGAGGAGGAAAACAAATAAAAAAATATTCTGAATCTCAGAAGCCAGAACAGCAAGAGGGATCGCTGAGCAGTGAAAGCAGCAGTCCCTCTTGCTGTTCTGGCTTCTGGGATAGGTGCGCAGCCTGCATTCGCTCCATAAGACGCACACACATTTCCACTTACTTTTTAGGAGGGGAAAAGTGAGTCTTATAGAGCAAAAAATACGGTATTTGGAGTATTGAAGGGAAGATTAGAGGCCAGTGGAAAAATACAGGCTAAGCTTCCTTTTCAAGCCAGAACCTCACCTGGGATAGAAGCATTAACATGTCAAAAGGTGTTGATGGCCCATTTGAGAGGAATTCTTGGGCCTGGGCAGACAGAAGGTTGCCAGGGTAACAGTGTGAGGCAGGGATGCCAACTTGAATGAAATATTTGGCGGGGCAGGTAAGCTCCACCCCACATAATTGATTACACGATGTGGCACACACACACCATTTGAATGGCAATGGCCATTAACTTGCGGGGGGGTGGCCCCTCAAATGTTTCATTGTGGGGGAGGGGGATGAAGGGCCCTAGGGCCCTAGAAGTTGGCTTTGATAGTGTGAGGTAAAATGGAAAGAGAAACACACCACATGTAAGCAGGTAAACTTGAAGATGAACGGGATACCGCTCAAAGTTCAACTGCAAAATGAACTTATTTCCCATTATGGCACTTACGGGACCTACTTTCAATTGTAGTTCAGAGATTCTTGAACTAATTCCGTGAACTTTGTTAAACCAAACTCGTTTGTTCCAAATACCAGTCGTGGAGAGTAGTCAGCCTTTTAGATTTGTCAGCAGCCTTTGACATAGTCGATCATGATCTTCTGAACCACCGCCTCGCAGACATGGGGATACAGGGCATAGCCCGTAACTGGTTGTGCTCTTTTATCTCTGGTCAGGGACAGAGGGTGGCACTAGGGAGGGAAATGTCGTCGCGCCACATCTTGGTGTGTGGAGTGCCGCAGGGCGCAATTCTCTCCCCAATGCTTTTTAACATCTTTATGCGCCCCCTTGCCCAGATTATCCGGAGCTTTGGGCTGGGCTGTCACCAATATGCTGATGATACTCAGCTCTATCTGCTGATGGATGGCCACACCGACTCGGCCCCAAACACACTAACCAGATGCTTGGAAGCTGTGGCTGGATGGTTTTGTGGGAGCCGATTGAAACTAAATCCTTCGAAGACAGAGGTCCTATGGCTAGGTCGGGATGGCATGGGGATGAGGGACCAACTCCCTTCTCTTGCGGGGGCCCAATTAGTGCCATTGCCTTCCGTTAAGAGTTTGGGTGTAATCCTTGATGCCTCCCTTTCCATGGAGGCGCAAGTTACAGCAACAGCCAAGGCGACATTTTTCCACCTTTGCCGCATCAAGCAGTTGGTCCCTTACCTTTCCCGCCCCGACCTGGCCACAGTGATCCATGCGACGGTCATCTCCAGGCTTGACTACTGTAATTCGCTCTATGCGGGGCTGCCCTTGAAGCTGTCCCAGAAACTCCAGCGGGTACAGAATGCTGCAGCGAGGCTCCTCACAGGGTCTCTGCCATGGGAGCATATTCACCCAATGCTTTTCAAGCTGCACTGGCTCCCGGTGGAGTACAGGGTCAGATTTAAGGTGCTGCTTTTGACCTTTAAAGCCCTTCACGGCCTAGGACCCTCGTACCTACGGGACCGCCTCTCCTGGTATGCCCCACGGAGAGCCTCAAGGTCCATAAATAACAACACCCTAGTGGTCCCAGGCCCTAAGGAAGTTAGATTGGCTTCAACCAGAGCCAGGGCCTTTTCAACTCTGGCTCTGGCCTGGTGGAACGCTCTGCCTCATGAGACCAGGGCCCTGCAGGATCTGATTTCTTTCCGCAGGGCCTGTAAGACAGAGTTGTTCCGCCTGGCCTTTGGCTTGGAGCCAATTTGATTCCCTCCCTCTCTCTTTTTTTCTTTTCTTTTTCTTTTCTTTCTTTTCCTTCTCCTCCTGCGATGAGGCTACATTTTAATATTTTAATGTTCCATTATTTTAATGTTGTATTTAATTTTTGTTTTTAAGTTGTAATCATTCATCTTGTTTTTATTATTGCTTGTAAGCCGCTCTGAGCCCGGCCTTGGCTGGGGAGGGCGGGGTATAAATAAAAAAATATTATTATTATTATTATTATTATTATTATTATTATTATTATTATTATTATTTTCTATGAATGCCTCTACAGTCGTACCTCGGGTTACTGACGCTTCAGGTTGCTTTTGGGGGGGGGGGGGGTTACCGACCTGCCAAAACTCGGAAGTGCCAGAACGGGTTACTTCCAGGTTTTGGCGGTTGCGCATGTGCAGAGGCGTTAAATCGTGCTTTGTGCATGCGCAGAAGCGCCGAATCACAATCCGCGTGTGCGCAAACGCAGCACTGTGGGTTGCGAACACTGCGGGTTGCGAACGTGCCACCTGCACAGATCACGTTCACAACCCGAGCGTCCTCTGTAATCTAGTTTTAAGACATCTGGTTTGTTGGCCATCATGGCCTCCTTTGGGAGCAAGTTCCATCATTTCACTATGCGCCATGTGAAGACGTTGTTTGCTTTTGCCTGTCCTGAATTTTCCAGCTAGCTAGGAACAAACCACCTGAGACATAGCTGAAGGAGCAGTCGAGTTGTGAGAAGAGAAACATACCAAATAAGCCCAAAACATTAACGAATGTTCACCCACAGGAGGGGCAGAAGATGCTGGAAGCGGCGCAAATAAAATGGAGAGATGAAGTGGCCATTCTGAAGGGGAACGCTAGTCTCGATTGCTACACAGGCGCTTTGCCACGTTTCTGTTTCGTCTGCCTCCCTTCACCTCTTTAACCTCTCGTTCTGTATCATCCATCTGTGCCAGACGAAAAGTAGAAGTTGAAAAGCGTTAATGCAGACGCTGGGTTCTTTTCTCGGCAACAGCCGCACGGCATCTCCCGGATGAAGAGTTGCAGATCTTGGATTGTAAAATGATGGATGCCTATGAGCTGGAGAGTCTAATGAAAGTCTCGGGTCTCGTTTGTTTAAAAAATATCCAGTTGGGGAAAGCGACTCTTTGAAGGAGGGGAAAGCAAAGGAGCTCCTTTGCAAGATGGAAGGGATTGCCAAAGCAGATCA
Source organism: Podarcis melisellensis (assembly GCF_964234715.1). NCBI lineage: Eukaryota > Metazoa > Chordata > Lepidosauria > Squamata > Lacertidae > Podarcis > Podarcis melisellensis. The sequence goes on from NC_138537.1 coordinate 8,942,805, forward strand.
GGCTGCCTTTCCATCTCCTTCAAGGCCTTCTCCTGGGATATTTTCATCTTCCTCGCAGCCCCTTGATGATGCCACCCACCGGGAGGCCAACGTGATTTCTGTATGTACAGGAATGCAGAAATGAACCTACTTAATTTGCACTTTTCAAAACAACGGGGAAACCAAAACACTGCTTGTTCTGCTCCTGTCCAAGAACAATGACAGGTGCATTTTCTCGTAAGTAAAGAAACCAAGCTTTCGTCTAGACTCTAGCAGACTGACAGTGCAAATTCAGGAACAGGAGGCAAACAGAAATTAGGTCAGGTGCCCTTGGGCACTATCGATGAGGCTACGATAAAAACCAGCTTAGGAAAGAAGCTCCAGGGTTCTCCAAATGCAGTTCAGGGTCAAGGCCAGGGGTCAGGATTCCATGATCAGGATCTGTGATCTGGGACTGCACAGGAGCATGAAGTTGCTCCAACAACTGGCCGCACCTACCCACCATGCTTTTAAACAGAGGCAGGGAAAGTCTAGCTCAGGGGTCAGCAACCTTTTTCAGCCATGGGCCAGTCCATCATCGCTTAGACCATGTGGTGGGCCGGTGTATTTTTTTTGGGGGGGTGAACGAATTCCTATGCCCCACAAATAACCCAGAGATGCATTTTAAATAAAAGCACACATTCTACTCATGTAAAAACACGCTGATTCCCAGACCATTCATGGAGCTACACTGACTTCTCAGGTTTCCTCTCATGCTGGTAGAGCTTGGCAGATTGGCTTTCTGGTGATGAGTCATCAGGTAGCCAAACACAACAAAGTGGAAAAACACCAGCCTTCCGCATTCACCTAGAGTGGAACCTCTCGCTTAATGCAAACTTCTTCTTTGCACATGCAAACTTTTACATACATTTTACTTTACTTCATTGCATACAAACATTACATCTTATGCATTTTAAAATTACATCTTTAACACAACTCTCATTAACTACAGTAAGCATGTCCAGTAGCCAGGGATGATGGGAGTTGTAGTCCAACAGCACCTAGAAGTCCAGCAAATTTCCCACTCCTGATTTAACTTAAAACTAGTGTAGCTGTTTTCCCCTGTTGAATATTTAGAGCTAAGCTAAGCTCTAAATATTCGTTGTTTTTCACCCATCAGAACTCAAGTGCCTTGGATGCAGAGGTTTGGCCATGCCCAAACTTGCGTATTTCTTTCCTCACACGACATCCCTTTAGGAATTAAAAAAAGTAGGACAGTTGATTAAAAAGTAAACATGTGTTGCCTTTGGGAAAATATTCTGGCCTTGAATTATGCATTGAAAAATAAAGGAGACAATAAATAACCCTCTCTTTTCCTCCTTTGTGTTGACTCACCCACATTAGGCTGATGAATAGGTCTCGGTAAGAGAGCAAATGGAAGATGAAGAGTCTCTTTCTACTTTTAAAATATGAATCCAAGTACTAAATCTGCACCAGCAACAACACGTCCAGGGCAGGCGCGCTGTTTTCCTGAGGGAAAACTTTTTTATACAGAAAAAGATATTGATAAGAAATGCAACATTAACAGTTGGCATTTTTCTTTCATCGTTTTTGCGATAACTCTTGAGTTATCACGGCCGCGTTATCCTTTGGATTAATATGACATGTTGTATCTATTTTATTTTTAAAATTCAGTCTGCGTCTCTCAGTCAGTCTCGCCAGCCAAGTTCTAGTGTGTTGTTTTTTAGCAACTCAAACTGCTCTAAGAGTCATAAAGCTTATTTATTGGCTCCCAGGGAGGCTGTTTATCTTGACTGTTTGTTTCTTCCTATCTCAGCTGTTCTCATCTCCCTCTGAGGTGCTGGAGGGGCCTGCTGGCATTTGGGCCGGCCAAGGCTCCAGCTATCCCTCCTCGATTGCCTTGTCCGGATGCCAGACAGTCTGTCGTGGGGCAGGCCTAAGAATGTTTGCTGCCTGAGGCGAAAGACAAGATGGCGCCCTTCCCCATTCCACACACAGAAGCCAACTGGGCTGGCAGCTGAATTTTCCTTCCGTGCTATCAACATTGATAGTGGGGAATCTCCTCCTGAGGTGGCTTCACGGAGACAGCGCCGCTTCAGAGGCTGCCGATGGGAGATCCAGACTTGGCACGACTGCCGCATTTAAAAACAAAACTCTCTGTCTGTACAAACTTGGCACAGTAGGAAGTAGACTGTGGTTGAACCTTTCACCCTGGTATTAGATGCTTTTGTACATGGGAGAATATTCAAAACCGGTATCTCCACTTCCCTGATGCACAGTCCTGTTGCCTGAATGATGCAGTCCACTCTGCCATATTGATTCTGCTGCACGTGTTGTTGTTGTTTAGTCGTCTTAGTCGTGTTTGACTCGCCGTGACCCCATGAGCATGCCTTGGAAACTCTTCTCAAAGCATCTCCTATTTTATGTCCACGGAGTTTTCTTGGCAAAATACTGGAGTGGTTTGCCAGTTCCTTCTCCAGGTGGATCACATTTAGTCGAAACTCTCAGCTACGATGGCATGGCTCATAGCTTCTTGGGGTTATTCAAGCTCCTTCGCCACGACAAGGCAGTGATCCATGAAGGGGGCTGCATCTGTAGACTTGATCTATTCTTCCGCCAGCCCAGGCACTCTCTGCACACTCCGGATCATGGCAACCCTTTCTTGATCAGTGTCCAGAAGCTTCCCATGAGGTCCTCACCGCAAACAGCACTGCAATTCAGATTCTCCTCAAGCAACCCCCTGCCATGCTAAATGGACCGTGCAACTCACCCCTGGCATACTGTGCCATGAACCTAAACTGAAAGGGCCTTGTAGTTTGATAGATAACAGGCTTAAGAGAATCTATCCTAAGAAGGACCGACTGCATTAGCAGCCGTAATGGACTCCAGGCCAGTAAACCCTTTGGCAAAGATGACAGTCTGGGGGAAGGAGGAATTACTCTGAGTTCTCTAGAGAACAGCCGTGCTGATATAATTCGCACAAAAGAAGCCACGAGTATTTCTTTTCGGGTCCCCTGATCACAGTTTGATGATTCCATCAATCAGCCCGCAATAAGGCTCCCTCCAGCTTAATGGTGTTTGCTTTGCCATATTTATTATGTCAACTGAGCTCACAATAAATGCAACGGACCACAGCTGATGTTATGAAAAAGCAGGACAATATTATGTGGAAAGGGCTGGTGATGGCTGGTTTTTAAATATATATATAAAATCTTAATCACTATTATTTTTTAAAAGCATGCCATACCCCTCAATTGTCCTGGCAAAACTGGGACATCCCATTCCCCCACCCCAATGAGAGGACAGCGGCCATTTTGGATGCTGCGATCTTGTCCCGAAAAAGTGTTGGTGGGGTTTTCAGGGCTGTGATCATGCACAGCTCCCCAAAATACACAATAAAATTGGGAAGGGGAAGAACCATATATACCACCTTGATCTCCTTGGAGGAAAGGTGATATAGAAAATGTAACAATAAATAAATAAACACCAGCCTAGCTTTCAGCTTTCAGCTTCCAACTCCAAGCTGAAGAGGCCAGTAGAATTCATCGGTTCAGCAGTACCAGAGGACAACCCAGCTTCAGAAATCTGAGCCCAGCATTTCATGGGTTCTTGACCTCGATACCACCCCAGCAGCTTATAACAGCCATTTCCTTTTAATTTGTTTTCATCTTGAACTAATCTTTTAACTGAATGCTCCATCTCAAAATGCAGACCTGGGCAGAAGGTCAGTTGGGTTCTAGCAGTAGATCTTTGGATGATTTTGAGTAGACCAGCGAGGATCCTGACTCGCAAATGTTTAGCGACGGCAACAAGAAGATGCTAAAACTTCTAAATTAAGTCGCTGGAATGAATGAAGCTCAGGAGGTAGGGAAAACCAGGAGCAGAGTTTTGTGTGATTGGACTCTGTTGCTGAAAACAAATTCTTGACCTGGGCTGAACATATGCTCAGAGGCACCATGTTTCTTTCTTTCACGAGTCTGCTGCCTGTCTGCCCACCACAACTATTTTGCACCTGGCTTCAGTTGGTGGATCTCAAGATCTGAGCAAAAATATGAAGTAAATTGTGCAAGCCTTGGGTCTACTCACCCCCCATCGCAATGGGCCTGATTACACTGGTTATGTAGTAACTGCAACTTATTCAACGCAGACTGAGCAACATTTGCTGCCTGAATAGGCAGCAGTATATAGGGGTGTCAGAGAAGGGAAGGAAATGGACTCTAGTTCAGAGATAGACAGACTTCAGGATAATGAGCTCTTTTTTGCCTTGTACCTGAACCCTGAGTTATACAAATCAGGGCCAAGTACAAAATGCTGGTGGCTGAGGGAATGGACCCAATGCCCCCATGAGCCATATAGACACAGGGACGACCTGCATATCCAAGTTCAAATATACGCCAGAGCTACTTGAAACCAGAGAGCTTAAAGCTCTAAACCTGGTCAGCAAAGCTGCACAAAAACTGGATCAAAGGGAGCCGATCAAGACCAATAATTTACAGTCGAGTCTGAGAGATTAGGAATTAGCACAAGGACAGCCATGGGAGAGAGTTATTTTTCTTTTTACATGCAACTTGCTATTGTTCAATATTTTGGAGTTGGAAACTCCTACCTATACATCTCCCGGCAGATCCCAGTCTATCTTCTGCTCCAGTAAATATGAGCACATATTTATTTTATTTTTTAAAAGAGCCATCTCTGAAAGGCATAGGGAGAAAAGAGAAGGAAACTTTTACTGGATAGGGGTAAATTCAATTTTTGTTTGTGTTTTAAGGGAAACTTCCTAATTTGCATTTCTTTAGACAATGCACAAACTGAAATACTGGTAACCAAAAGACTTAGGTGGCAAACCAAGATAGGGTCTCTATCTCCTTGGGCGACAGCAGTCACGAAATTAAAAGATGCCTGCTTCTTGGGAGAAAAGCAATAACAAACCTAGACAGCATCTTAAAAAGCAGAGACATCACCTTGCCAACAAAGGTCCGTATAGTTAAAGCTACGGTTTTCCCAGTAGTGATGTATGGAAGTGAGAGCTGGACCATAAAGAAGGCTGATCGCTGAAGAATTGATGCTTTTGAATTATGGTGCTAGAGGAGACTCTTGAGAGTCCCATGGACTGCAAGAAGATCAAATGCATCCATTCTTAAGGAAATCAGCCCTGAGTGCTCACTGGAAGGACAGATCGTGAAGCTGAGGCTCTAATACTTTGACCACCTCATGAGAAGAGAAGACTCCCTGGGAAAGACCCTGATGTTGGGAAAGATGGAGGGCACAAGGAGAAGGGGGCGACAGAGGACGAGATGGTTGGACAGTGTTCTCAAAGCTGCTAACATGAGTTTGACCAATCTGCGGGAGGCAGTGGAAGACAGGAGTGCCTGGCGTGCTCTGGTCCAGGGGGTCACGAAGAGTCGAACACGACTAAACAACAACAACAACTCCTTGGGCTCCTCCTGTATCTCATCCTGATCCAACCAGCCCCTCCAAGATGGCTCCCCTGGGCTCATGACACACATTCCTGTGCACAGCGCATGAAAGGGAGCACAGACATCTTGCAGTTGAGAATGGCCCCAGGACAGGGGGGGAAAGGGCACATGGGTTTAGGTCACCAGATCACTCTGTTTTATTTGTTTCTGCCGACAGTTGGCTGCATGCCTTTGAGAGCAGGCAAACGCATTGCAGAGCAAACCATTCTCTGCAACTCGAGCTTGCAGCAAGAGTAACCTCAGAAGGAAGCAAAGAAGCCAGGGGGGGGGGTGGAATAGTGAGGAACGTCAGAGAGCAAAGAGGAATTAAAAATGTATTCTGAAAAAGAAAACCATGGTTTCATTCCAGAAATAGTCTTTTATATCTCAGCAAGGGGGATTTCAAGTTGAGACCTCCTTTGCCGCACAAGCCTGAGAGAATTTTTTATAACTCTGTGCAGACAGATCTAAAAAATGCTGTTATCACTTACCCTCCGCAATCCTTCTATAGCTGGTGAAGGAAGGGAGAGAGAAATACAGCGATTCGCAGGGGACTGCCTAGTCACAAGGTTGCGTAACTGGGCTTCCTGGCATCATATGTTTTAATATTTTGCTGGAAGCCACCCAGAGATGGGCGGGGTATAAATAAATTATTATTATTATTATTATTATTATTATTATTATTATTATTATTATTATTATTATTGGTCGACTGTTGCAGACACACTGTTGGGATCTGAAATCTGAAGGGGAAACGCATCTAGACTTCGCCCCCAAAGACCTCGCCAGAAACAAATTAAGCAGAACTGCGCTGCTACCATCTGCTGGTGTGAAATTGGCATTACAACTAGAATTAGCTGCATGTGTTCATCCAGGAGGTTTAAACTGCTCTTGGCAAAGGTCTGCAGGACAACAGTTAGCACTTTTGGGAAAGTACGGAGGGAGATTGTAAGCGCAGCAAAGTGATCGTCCTGCGACAGCTTCTTGCAACTGGGAACCCTGATGAGGCAAGAGTTCTCGATCCAAGCGAGGACCCAGAGGGTAGGACTCAAACCAATGTGCTTTAAGATACAAGAAAGGAGGTGGAAGCTTTAGTTGAGATTCCTGCATTGCAGGGGGTTGGACTAGATGACCCTCGGGGTCCCTTCCAACTCTACGATCTTACGATTCTAAGTGCATTCAGCTGAATGGGTTCAGAACCTCCATTCAGGCTTCCCCTGTCCATGCACACTTTCCAACATTCATGAGATGAAAATGGGGATATTTCTCCCTCCCAGCTGACCCTCCTCAACCCAAAACATCTCAGAGGCCAAAGGGTTAGTGAAGAGGATATTCTGGGTAAAATTCTCTGGTGAAACGCACAAACGGTTCCGATCCAGGATCACATCTTTAAAGAGTACAAATGCCGGCTCCTTTCTCAGTTTAAATCAGTCCAGGAGAAGGACAAGTCAACAGAAGACATAGAATCATTAACTGATGCCACTGTTCCTGTGAACAACACTTGAAGAGACTTATCCTTTAGTTTCTTCCTAGGAAATTGCTGGAGAAGCAGAGGTGTCTGCCCATTTCAGTTTCTCCCCTTTCTCAATTTCCCAACTTTAAGTTCAGTTACCCCATGAAAATCCCCCGTGCAAATTTCACCTAACAATCACATTCCTGTACACATTTTTGCAAAGCAATTTCCACCCCGTGCAATGCATTTTCTATGTCATTTTCACCCACGTGCACATTTTAAAGCACTCTTTACCCTAGCAGATGGGGTTTCGTATGCATTACTTAGTTGGAGAGCCTTATTGCAAAATTCAGGAAGAGCACATTTCGAAGGGGGCCTGGGTTTCGGTTCATGTATTGTTTCAAAAATGTGAAATAGGTTCATTTTTAAATGCAAACGGAAATTGAATGTCTACCCCCATCCCTATTGGCAAGCCATGATGTACACCAATCAACAGACATCAATGCACAGTGGAAAAATCCATTCTACTTAAAATTTTGTGCAGGAGTCCACCACCAACACTCTGAGTTAAACTATCACCCAAGGCAAAGAGATAAGATAAGAAAGCGGGGGTGGGGGGAGGCTATTTTGTTTATTCACTGAAGTTCAGAGAGAAATGTCTGAACTAACAGCAAGATAAGAAGCCGGGCAATCTGAATTATTAACATAGCAGACTTGCTTTTGAGATTGTCCAATGGTTGCAAATGCAGAATAACTCAAAGAAGCTTTCGTGGAAGCCTCTGAACATTTAAGGGAGGTGCTATGTACCAGCAGCAGACTTCTAAAGGATGTGTGCAGAGCAGATCCAGCAGTCAGTGGTTTATGCAATTCGTCCTGGGAAGAAAATAAATCTGAGTCCAATTCTGCACCCGTGCCAAGTGTTGCTGCCCATTTAGCAACCACAGGGCTCCACAGTGCCAAAGCAGAAGTCCGGGTGGTTTGACTTCTGCCTTTTAGCGTGCTTTGTTGAGGGCATCGGATTTCCTCACCTGACCTCTGCAAAAAACAACAACAGCGGCAATGAGCAGCAAAAATTTGCTCATCATTCCAACCTTCCTTCAGATCCATTTGCTGGTAGCCAGGAGCATTTAATCAGGGCATTGGTCCATTTATCTCAGTATTGTTGTCAGGGAGCCAGCCAGCAATAAATCGCACAGAGTAAGGGAACTTAACTCTTTATTAGAAGAAACAAGGCCCGCTCAGGGATGCAAGGAGGCCTAATGAACACAGCAACTCTTCTTTGTAGGTCTTCCCCCTATGAGGCAGTTGTGGAGGTTGAAGTTCCCTGTCTTCCCACAGCTGCCTAAATCTCCTCCTCTCCCAAGTACTTCCCAAGCAATCTGAGACTACAGCAGTGCACCTGTCTCCGCTCCTAGCTCTTCATACCTCTCCTGGTTCTTGGAGACCAGGGGGAAGGGGAGGTTTTTTTGCAGCAGGAGGAGACACCCATGCCTCTTCCTCAACCGAACTCATCTCTGCCTCTTGGCCTCCCTCCTCTTCTTCTTCTACTTCTGCTTCTGGACCTCTCTGCCACAGACTCCTCCTGCTCACTAAGCCCTGTGACTTCTTCCTCTTCCCATTCTTCTCCTTCTGACCACTCATTGTTGTCCCACTACCACTCCTGGGCTCTGAGCCTTCTTCCCTTGATGGTTCCCCAGCTGCTTCCTCCTGCCATTCCTCTGCATCCAACCAGTCCATGACAATTGTTTACACCAACTGGCAGAGGCTGTCTCCAGAGTTTCACCCGGGGGCATCCTCAGCCCAACCTGGGGGTGCCAGGGATGGAACCACGGATAGAACCATGCACAGCAGGTGCTCCACCACTGAACCGCAGCCTTCCTCTAAATGAAGTCCCACGATCATTCTCCAGGACATGCCCTTCCTTCTGTACATGCTGATCAGGGGGCAGAAAAATTCATCATTGACTTCTGCACAACCCTGCTTTCCCCCACCACACTGCCCCACGCTGGGTATGTGGATCCTTTGCCAGGAATGCCGCAGTGTGCCAGACCACTGGATCAGCCAGAGACCTCCCTCCATACTTCACCTTCACCTGGTCAGTGGACCATCCCTGCAGAGGCACATATGAAAAGCACCACTCCTGCTGCAAGCAATTGGTTTGCCAGCCAGGGCCTTAGGAACCTAGGAAGTTGCCTTGCACCCAGTGGCGGACCTACATTTCTGGAGCCCCAAAGCTTAAACTGTTATAGGGGAGCCCTTTGCAACCAGCATCGAGTTCTGGGCAACCACGGTCCTGTTCTTCAATGGGGTTTACTTACAACCACCTTTGCAACACCTGAGCAACTGACTCTCAGACTTTGGGATTGTTGAAATATAGGCAACATAAAATCAATTTGAGTTCTGTGACTCAAATTGGGTCTACTGAAGTTGGACTGAAGTTGCTTCTAGGGCCCTTCTGGGATTGGGGTCCCTGGAGCTTAAGCTTCATTTGCAGAGGGCCTTCTCGGTAGTGGCACCTGCCCTGTGGAACACCCTCCCACCAGATGTCAAAGAGAAAAACAACTACCAGACTTTTAGAAGACATCTGAAGGCAGCCCAGTTTAGGGAAGCTTTTTAATGTTTAATAGATTGTTGTATTTTAATATTCTGCTGAAGGCCACCCAGAGTGGCTGGGGAAACCCAGCCAGATGGGCAGGGTATTAATAATAATAATAAGAAGAAGAAGAAGAAGAAGAAGAAGAAGAAGAAGTTGTTGTTGTAAATCCACCCCTGGCTGTGCAGAGTCAAGCCATTGCTCCATCTAGCTCAGTATTCCTTAACTAGCAGATGCTCTCCAAGGTTTCTGATAGGGGGCTATTTAGAGCCATATCTGGAGATGCTCCACCATCAAACTAACAGCCCTAAGAGCCTTAATGCACAATCAGCATCCTGGGTCATTAGTGAGTGAAAGAGCAGCCAACTGGGGCAGAGATGGAGAGGGAAAAGGTTTGGTGCAAGGAACCACCGCTCTGACCGCTGCCTGCACACAAATGGGGCATGAATACAGCCATGATATTCCCTGCAAAAGCAAACACCTGTAGAAACAGCATGAAGAGGCCGGGGGGGGGGGGAGGGAGGGAAGGGGGGAGGGCGTGCAAAACTGTAGAATCTGCAAAATGAAGGGAAAACATATATTTCAATATTCTATTGCAAGCACCCGACCATGAACTCAGCACATCAAGCACTGTTGGGTTTGGCTAATCTTCAAAGTGATAAAGCTTTCTATGTTGATTTAAACATTGCCCATTAACCCTTATTTGAAACCAAGCATTTGACCTTGAGGGTCAAATCCCCTTGTCCATCAAGGGATGGTCTCCCCTCCTTGTGTTATGTAACCTATTGGTGCATGCCCCCACAATCTCTGAGCGGTGTAATAATAATTATAATAATAATTTTACATGCCACCCATCTGACTGGGTTGCCACGGCCAGTCTGGGTGGCTTCCAACATTAAAACACAATACAACATCAAACATTAAAAACTTCCCTGAATGGGGCTGCCTTCAGATGTCTTCTAAAAGTCAGATAGTTATCTATCTCCTTGACATCTGACGGGAGGACATTCCACAGGGCAGGTGCAACTACCGAGAAGGCCCCTTGCCTGGTTCCCAGTGGTCATTCCTCCTCTGGTCTCTGCTATGGATACACAACTTGACTGCCCGTCTCCAGGCACTGTGGTTGTCTGCAAGGCATTCCCACGTGGTAGCGTTGATGTTGCCAGCCTTTGCATCATGTTTGCAGACATCTTTGTAGCGCAGACTTATTTTGCCACTTGGCCTGGTGCCAGAAGCAAGTTCCTTGGGGATCCTGCCATCTTCCATTCTGTGGACATGACCAAGCCAGCATAGCACAGTGAAGAAGCACATTGGGGCGCTATCTATCTATATCTATCTATCATCTATCTATCATCTATCTATCATCTATCTATCATCTATCTATCATCTATCTATCATCTATCTATCATCTATCTATATCTATCTATCATCTATCTATCTATCTATCTATCTATCATCTATCATCTATATCTATCTATCATCTATCTATCATCTATATCTATCTATCATCTATCTATCTATCTATCTATATCTATCTTTCTATCTATCTATCTATCTATCTATCTATCTATCTATCTATCATCTATCTATCTATCTATCTATCTATCTATCTATCTCTATCTATCATCTATCTATCTATCTATCTATCTATCTATCTATCTAATCTATCTATCTATCATCTATCTATCTATCTATCCATCTATCTATCATCTATCTATCTATCATCTATCTATCTATCTATCATCTATCTATCTATCTATATCTATCATCTATCTATCATCTATCTATCTATCATCTATCTATCTATCATCTATCTATCTATCTATCTATCTATCTATCTATCTATCATCATCATCTATCTATATCATCTATCTATCTATCTCTATCATCTGTCTATCTATCTATCTTAATTTCACACACACTAGGCACTTATGGGGCCCTTCTTCTTCTTCTTCTTCTTCTTCTTCTTCTTCTTCTTCTTCTTCTTCTGTGATCACTCATAGCCAAGTGAGATTGTCTTCCATAAACACGGTTTTAGCAGTGAATCCGTAAGTGACTGTGGAGTCCAATTCTGGATCCACACGTTCTGTCACAGCAGGAACATAGGTTTCCTGGCAGGAGTTGATCACGGTGTGGATTTGCCAAGCATGCCTTCCTCTTAGCACGTTTCTCCCTTGTGTCCTGAGTTTGAGCGTTTTCAAAGCCCATGACACATTTGGCAAAGGCTGTTCTCCAACTGGAGCACTCGCAGCCCGGTGTTTTCCAGTTGTTGGTGTTTATACCACATTTTTTTAGATTTGCCTTGAGACGGTCTTTCAACCTCTTTTGTTGACCACCAGCATTACGGTTCCCCTTTTAAAATTTGGAATATAGTAGTTGCTTTGGAAGACGATCATCAGGCATCTGAACAACATGAGCAGTACAGCAAAGTTGATGTTGAGGAATCGTTGCTTCGACACTGGTGATCTTGGCTTCATCTAGTACACTGGCATTAGTTTGCCTGTCTTTCCCAAGTGATGTGTAAAAAAAAAAATTCTGTCCAAGATGGTGCTGGTTTGGGGTGTAAGGGCGATCTGGCTGCAACATCTGTCACCCCATTGATTGCCAGGGTTGATTCGGCTGATCTGCCTGGCTAGGTGGGTTTCCCCTTCCTCCCTCACCGCTCCATCTGCGTCCCTCCCAAAGCTGCGCACTCAGGGGAAGAGGACAACCATCCCAGATAGAAGGAGTGTACCGTTCTTCGGTCAAGGGTATACAATAGCTGTGCTCCCCTGCTAGAACCTCCGAACAAGCTCAAGATGGTGCTGGTTTGTGGAGGACTATTTGAATAAATATTGTAATATTAAAAATTAGAAGTTACTTGAAAGTACCAAACAGGCCTAGGATTAAATGAGGATTTACTCAAATAAGTGGGATTTAGAAAATTAAGAAAAGTGAAGAAATAAGATTATAACTGGAATATTGTGCTTTAACAATGATATTGGGAAACTGTTACATTCAGATACAAAGAAATTCAGAAGGGAGGAAGTCAAGTAACATGTTTTATAAGGTTGGACTTTTAAATAATTATGTTTGTTTGTGTTGTTTATTTGTTTGCTGTTATTTTTTATAGATGTATTTTATTTTATTTTATTTTTGTTTTGGTTTGTTGTTTGGTTGTTGCAGTATGTGTTATAACTGTATAAAACTTAATAAAAATTATTAGGTGGGGGGAAACGAAGGTGGTGCTGGTTTGAGGAAGAACATTGGGAACCTAAAAGGAAAGCAGGAGGAGTCTTGCAAAACCCCTAAATGTGAGTCTCCCCCTCCCCCTTTAAGCAGTTTAGGACGGTCTCTGCCTCTCTACCATGTTTATGCATCAAAGCTTATTTTGAAGCAGCCTCTTAAAGCAGGGAAAAGCTGTTTCAATTGGTGCTTTGGTCTGCTTAACATAAGAGCACAAGAGCCTGCTAGATCAGGCCAATGGCCCATCGAGGCCAGGATCCTGCTCTCACAGTGGCCAACCAGATGCCTGTGGGAAACCAGCAAGCAGGATTCGAGCACAAGAGTAACTCTCCCTTCCTTTGGTTTCCAGCAGCAGCTTTTCAGGAGCTTTGCTGCCTCCAGCTGTGGAGGCCGAGCATTGCCTTCCTGACTGGTACCCATTGATAGCCCTCCTCTCTATGAATTCACCAAATCCTCTTTTAAAACCAAATGGGCTGGTGGCCTTCCCTGTTTCTCTTTTAACAGGCTTTTGGGGAACTGACTGCTTTTAATGAACGGGATGGTGCTGCAGTGTTCGTATTTGTATTGTTTTAATAAAGAAAAATCTATCAATGCTTATTGTTTTTATTATTGGTTCCCCCCACACACACACACACACAATGTTTTTAACTATTGTTATCTTTAAGCTGCCTTAAGTCCCTGTCAGGGAAAACGTGAGGTATGAATAATGATATTATAATTGTTGGCTCAAATATTTTCAAATGGGTGTAAAATGAGATTTCCCTGGAGGCCCAGGGTTTGGGCAAGTGCTGTTTGGTGAGAGAATTCCAGCAGAGATCTAAAACCACTAAAAAGCAGCAAAGTAAAACATGGAAATATAGGCTGTTAGACCTTTAAAATTCGCCCTTGTGAGTTCCAAATTTTCCCTCTTCCCCTAGCATCGAAAAGGACAACACATTTGGTAAGTTAAAAATGGTTTGCTTACAAACTCTCCAAAGGTCAGATTCATGTGCTTTTCCTTACAGCGTTCAGGAAAAGTTGCACAGGCAGTAAAACTTGGCATAGCTACAGTGGGGAAAGTTCCTAAATTATAGGAACTCAAGAATGGCTTCAGAGAGCCATGTGGCTGAGCTGCAGCAACCAGCTTAGGCTCTTCACGTGCTGAGCTTCTCAGGTAGACTGAGGGGGGACAACGGCTTGAATACCAAGTCCCTCCCAAGGTGAACTAAGCCTAGCAGGACAGATTGCTCAGTGGTTTTAAGAGAGATAATTTGTGACAACAACAATAATAAATAGTTACACCCTGGCTGCGTGAACCTGTTTCCTGCTGGCAACAGACCAGTGCAGCCAAGGCAGGATCAAACCCTTCTGCCCATCAGATGATGTCACCAGTGATGTCACCTGATGGGCAGGTGGGTGTGGTTCGGGGAAATGGCCTGGCAGGCCACACTGGACACACACACCCCGGCCAGGGAGCTACAGCATAATTCCCCATAATGGCCTTTTAGTGTCTGGCAAATGGGACCAAAATGACGCTTTGATATTTTTTTGCCCATGCCATCTTCTTTCTAGCAAACTTTGCAATTTCCCCCTTATCTAATAAACCTTTAACTCAATGCCCTGCACATATTTACTTTTCCCTTTCTGTTGTTTGCAGTCGCTTTTTTGGACCCAGAACAAATATTGCAGGCCTCCTCATGGGCCGAGGATGGGAGGAGGGGGCATCACCTTTGTATAAATGGGAGCTCTGCTTTGGCTCCTTCCACCCTTCCTTCCAGCACAGCCCTCCTCCTTAGAACTTCTGCAGGCGAAGAAGCCATGAGATCACTGGTAGCTCCAGCGCTCCTGGGCCTGATCCTGGGATGCATAGCAAGTGCAGCTGTACTCCCTACCCTCCCTGAGGGAGAGTTTCCTGCTTGCGATGACGTTGAGACGGAGCACATGGCAGACTTCGCAGTGAAGTACATCAACGCAAAAAATAACCACGGGTACAAGTACGCCCTAAACAGGATCGAGAAGGTCAAGGTTCTCCCTCGGGTAAGTGCTTCCTGGTGGGTGGGGAGGAAGGTCATTCTCCAGATCATACGAGGTGTGAAGGAAGGCTATGTAAGATCTTCAACTGTGCGGAACCCGTCCAATACCCTGCTTCAGAACAAAACCTTCATTATGAGGTTTCATCATAATAATAATCTTATTTTTTGCACCCCATTCACCTGACTGGGTTGCCCCAGCCACACCGGGCAGCTTCCAACATATAAAAACATAATAAAACATGAAACATTAAAAACTTTGCTATACAGTGGTATATTAGATGAGACTAATCAGATTGGCCACGAACAAGCAGGGTTCAGAATTAAACGCTCTACAACCGATCATGCGATAGTTCTTTACCATCTGGCACGAAAGTATTCCTCTCCTCTCCGGGGCTACCTCTGTGCTGCCTTCTTAGACCTAAAGGCAGCCTTTGACAGCGTTCCTAGAAATATTCTATGGGAGAAACTTGCGAAACAGGGCATTGATAGAAGACTCCTATGGCTTATAAGTCAGCTCCACGAAGGTACCCTTGCTAGAGTGAGACTTACTCCTGCGGGCGACCTCACAAATTCGATACCTATAAACAAGGGAGTGCGCCAAGGATGTATATTGGCTCCCTGTCTATTCAACCTATTCATCAGCGACATGCGAGCACCCCTAGTTAACTCATCTCCAAGTACACACGCGCCTAGACTTGCGGATTACCGCTGCCCACTCCTTTTATATGCGGACGACGCGGTAATTCTATCTTATACACGTGTTGGACTAACCAGAGCTTTGAAGATCTTTGCCACATATTGTCAACTCAACCGATTAACCATCAACCATGTTAAATCCAAGATTCTGATTTTCTCCAGAAGCCGGAGATTATACGAATGGAAGCTTGGTGGAGCAAAAATAGAGCAAGTCCTAAAATTTCAATACCTAGGAGTTATTTTTCAACACAATTTGGGGTGGAAAGCTCAAATTCAACACCTACTTAACAAGGCCAAAACTCTGTCATATGCGCTCCTCCGATTCTTTTTTTCGGATGGAGCTTTGCATGTTCCCTCGGCCCTAAAGGTGTTCAAGGCAAAAGTGGTTGCCGTGCTTGCTTATGCTGCCCCGCTTTGGGCCGTGATGACAGATCTTGCTCCTCTTGAGACACTGCAAAATCAATTCCTACGTCGGCTCCTAATGCTCCCCCTGTGCGTAAACAACGCAGCCATGCGACTAGAACTGAAGATCGCATCCTTAGAAACTTGCCTGTGGAAGCAAGTCTTCAATTATTGGTTATCACTGTGGCATAGATTACCAAACCACTACCTTGTCCAATGCTTATGGCGAGATGAATTCTCTAGCCTTTGGACTAGTAGAATTCATGCCAAACTCCTGAGCTATGGAATCTCTCCTTCAGATTCCCTAAAACTAGACCAAATTACTGCTCAAAGACTGATCCGCCAAAGACTGGATGACATCGATCTTCAGCGAAATTATATGCTGGGGGGAGGTGTTTGTTCGCCCCAGAACATTGGTATCACTTTAACTTACTGCGTTCCATCATACCTCTCCTCCCTTTCGACTGTTGCCCATAGACTGGCCTTCACCAAAGCGAGGTTCAACGTTTTTCCCTCCAACGTCCTGAGACATAGATTCTCAAAGGGCCAAGCCCCCGCCACGTGCGAATGTGATAAGGAGACGCCGGAGTCGCTCCAGCACATCATATTCACTTGCCCCCTGTTCAATGTGCCACGGGCAAATTTGTTGGGATCAATCATACAGAAACTAGAGGGTACCCCACCAAAATTCCACCTTGCTCAAATCTTGCAGGATAAGGATACTCATACGACCCTGAAAGTGGCCAGGTTCCTGGTCGCTGTCCTTACCCAAAAGCGACGCCAAGGAGCACTACAAGCTAACTAAGGCGTAGTCTGCCATTCTACTTTATAGTATTTTATTGTTATAATGGTGTTTTAGCGGCTGTTTTTTTTTTCCCCACGTGCACAAGCTGTTATTTATGTGTTGTTTTTACCTGTATGGGCCTACGGCCGTAATAAATGTTGTTGTTGTTGTTGTTGTGGTACCTCAGGTTACAGACGCTTCAGGTTACAGATTCTGCTAACCCAGAAATAGTACCTCGGGTTAAGACCTCAGGATAAGAACAGAAATCAGGCGGCAGCAGGAGGAGGCCCTATTAGCTAAAGTGATGCTTCAGGTTAAGAACAGTTTCAGGTTAAGAATGGACCTCCAGAATGAATTAAGTTCTTAACCCAGGGTACCACTGTACAGGGTGTCTACTTCAGATGTCTACCAAAGGTTGTATAGTTACTTATCTCCTTGGCTCGGGGGTCACATAACTCCATACCCTCCAACTTTTCTCCGATGAAAAAAGGGATGTCCTAAGTAAAAGCGAGACATTTAGGGATCAAATCAGAAACTGGCTTGGGCAATGGTACCTGCTCACCTCTAAACCTTGGTTTATTACCCCTCTTAAGGCTCCCAAACTATTTGAATTCCTTAACTTCTTCGGCTCATAGATATGCCTTTGTAAAGGCAAGATTCAACACCTTCCCATCGAACGTGCTGAGAAATAGATTCTCCAATGGACAGATATCGCTCTTATGTGATTGTAATTGTGGGGCACCGGAATCGTTGCATCACATAATTCTTGATTGTGCTTTTCACTTATCGGCCAGGAGCAAGTTTCTTGCTCAATATCTTAAGGGAATTGCCGATGATACGACTGAAGCCATACTGAGATATCTATTAAATGATGACCCCCTAAGATCACTCATGGTTGCCAGATTCTTGATCAGCGTCCTATCCCTAAAGAAGAGAAACGGACTCTTGTGTGGCTCGGATAATCCCTTTAAACCATGATCTATGTTTTAGGATGTAATTAGGTGCTTTCACCATTGATGTCTTCTATTAATTTATGAGCAGAGGGCGATGTTTATGTTACAAATTTATTGTAATGTATGATGTTGGTCTTTTGTTTTTGTTTTGCTTTGGTTCTTGTCTGTTTTTTTTCTAAGTTTGGCGGTTTTAAATTTGGAGGTTCAAGTACATTATGGTGGTATGGGAAACTGTCGTGTGACGGGCCAATGGCCGTAATAAAGATCAATCCAATCCAATCAGAAACTGGGGTGGCTTCTGTAAATCTGGGACTGTCCCTGGACACTGGGAGGGTCTGTGGGTGGCTTCCAAGAGATATAAAAACATAATAGAACATTACACATTAAAAAGCTTCCCTATACTGGGCTGCCTTCAGATGTCTTTTAATAGTTATATAGTTACTCATCTCCTTGACATCTGAAGGGAAGGCATTCCACAGGGCAGGGGCCACCACTGAGAAATCCCTCTGCCTGGTTCCCTGTAACCTCACTTCTTGCAGTGAGGGAACCACCAGAAGGCCCTCAGCGCTGGATCTCAGTGTCCGGGCTGAACGATGGGGGTGGAGACGCTCCTTCAAGTATACTGGGCTGAGGCCGTTAAGGGCTTCAAAAGTCAGCACCAACACTTTGAATTGTTGGTTTATTTCACTACCAACCTTCCACTGAGAAGCTATTGGGGTTCAGTGTACCCACACGGACAATGGAAGCTTTGGTGTGGATTGCACCTGGGCACGTCTTACTCAGTTGTTTAAAGGCACCCAATTCTGAAGTTGTGCATGTCCTGAATAGCTCACCGAAAGTGTTGTGGGAAATGAAGGGGTGGCAGTTATGCAGAGGAGACCCACTGAAATTAATAGCCCTAATTTACTCATGCACACTCGTTTCAAGAGGTGATGGAACACACCATGAACACCTTGTTTTCTTATGATGGCAATGGTGTCCACCTGAGAGGTGCTGGAACTGAGTTCTGGCTGGGGAAAAAGCCCTCGGTATAATTAGTTGTACTTAGCTGAACACCACTCAAAGTCTGCAGCACTCTCCAGGAACAAGCACTTGTTTGTTCGTTTGTTGCATTTATATACTGAGGGCTCCAATCCCCACTAGACCATGAAGCTCAGTGGGTGACCTTGGGCCAGTCAGTGCCTCTCAGCCAAACCTACCTTGCACAGTTCTTGCGGGGATTAAATGAGGGAGTTAACCACATATGCCACCTTGAGCGCTTTGGAATAAAAGGTGGCATAAGATGCCATAAATAAATAAATTAAACATAAGCTTCAAGAACAGGAAAGAAGCAAGCCAGGCTTACAAGAAAGCTTCATAATGCCAGGAGTTCAGAGCAAGTCTCTACAGAAGCCCTCAGACCAGGAAACATTGATAGATTTCCCTTTCCCCTTCATCCTGCCCTCTTCTCTCTCTCTCTTTTTTAAAAAAATAATATTTATTGCTTTTAAAGATTACAGAAAAGGAAAAGAAAAGAGAAGAAAACAAAAGAGAAAAAAGAAACAATACAATGCAATATATAGACAATACAAAACACAACCTAAACCCATTAAACTAAACCCATTAAACTAAACAAAACAAAACCCAATCCCTATCCCTAACCCTAAATAAAAAAAACACAACAAAAACAATTAAAAAACATACATCACACCTTTTCCATACTCTATCTTTCATTCCCTTGTTTCCTCGACTTCCTCTCACCTCCCTTTTTGTATTCCACTTCTATTAATTGTTTCAGCAAATCCTTTCCATCTTTCTCTATTTTCTGTCATATTATAAATAACATATTTTTTAACCTTATTTTCCATTAAAACTAAAATACTTATATATGCTTAATTCCTTGTAACATTTCTGCTAAGGCCATAAAATATCATTCCACCATTTTTCTATCACTCGTTAATTTTACACTATTTTTATATATAAACTTTAAATTTTCCAATCTTCTTCCACCATCTCCTCTCCCTGGATTCAGATTCTGCCAGTCCTTTCCGTCAATTCCATATAGTCCATCAACCGGGAGATCTTATGTCCGAGGCTCTTAACTCTTTTCCAGGTCCCTTCTGCAGATCTTCTTCATATTCTTTAGTGCTAAAGAGCAAATCTCGAGAAAACTCCAACCTAACAATACTTTTATTCCTTCTGGACAGATCAGCCAAATTTCCATAGTTGAAGCTAAAATCCATAAAGTGTTTCAGGACATGTTTCAAGATTCCTCCAAATCCAAAGACCCCCCAGAACTTCCATCCTGCCCTCTTCTCTTTACGGGAGCTAGAAGGAAGTACCAAAGTAAATGACATACCATTTTGAAGAAATTTCTGTTTTGGCACATCTGTTAAGACGGGAACTGACACTGTGAAACACTCTATGGATTTGGGCCTTTTAGCTGGTTAAATAAATGTAAGAAAGTTTTTTTTTTTAATCTAATCACCTCCTCTCATTTCCTCCTCCACAGAGGCCATTTGGGAAGATAGCCTTCCTTGAGTTGGACTTATTAGAGACTGAGTGCCATGTGTCGAACCCACTGCCTGCTGAAAATTGCACCGTAAGGCCACAGACACAGCATGTGAGTTCCTGGACCTTTTGCTAACCTTGTGGAGAATTTAAGCATGAATTCTTGGGTGCATGCATCATATCTTTATTCAAATCAATAGCAATAATAATAAAGGCATGCCAGTACAGGCTGACTGCTTGGAATTCAACTGTCCTGCTCACCAGGACGGGGCTGATTTTACTTTGCAAAGTTGCACCCAACAAAAGTTTAATTCACACAGCAAGCATTCATACTCAGGATCCCTTAACATTTTAAGGCTTAACTTGCCTGAGCTATGTAACCTCAACCAAGTCTCTTGATTGAGAGCGTGGGAAGTGCCTTTATGGATCAAATCAAGTTCCACTTATGCAACTACGCATTGCAAGGATTTCAGCAGGTCTAGGTTGTCCACAAGAACAACCGAGTTACAATTTAATGGATGACCAGCCGCTAAAGATTACTCTGGTTCATTCCAGTGGAATTCAGCTACCCTAACCTTTCCCAAACCTCAGCGGGTGATGATGTCCAACATTCAAGGTCTGCGACTCAGTGATGGAGTCAGTGGTGGAGGAACCCTCTCCGGCACCTGGGGCGGGACGCCGATGGGCGGGGCGAACTGCCTGGTGGCGCACGCATGGCGTCCATATGGACTGTGCATGTGTAGCATCCCGTACGGAGTGTGCACACATGGCAGCCTTTACAGACGCCCATATGGAAGGCGCGCAAGAGCGGCAGCCCTTATGGACACCGCGTGGGCATCACCCATACTGACTGTGTGTGCCCTCGGCTGTTCTACAGCTGGGGGGAGGCAGGGGCCATCTTGTCACACACACCCCAGAGTGGCACCTGGGGCGGATCACCCCCTCTGCCCCCCACTTTGTACACCCCTGGATGGAGCAGCTGTTTTGCATGCTGAGGGTTCTAGGTTCATAGAGTCATAGAACTGTAGAGTTGGAAGGTTCATCTAATCCAACCCCCTGCAGTGCAGGAATATTTTGCCCAATGTGGGGCTAGAACCTATGACCCGGAGATTAAGAGTCTCATGCTCTACCAGGTGAACTATCCCAGACCTCCTAATTTTCCATCATCTCCTTGTCTGAAACCCTGGAGAGCCACTGCTTGCCTATACTGAGATAGATCGACCACTGCACTGACTCTGCATAACCTATTGTGCCAAAATTTGAACAGGCAGTGAAAGTTGATTGTGTTCAGGATCACACACACATCCTAAAAAAAATAATATATAACCTCCCAAAACCTAAATATTTGCCACACATAAAAGCTTTAGTGCTTGAATCTGTGGTCTCAGATTTTAAATCTGGGCTCCTTTGAATTATATGGTATGTCGTCCAAGTTCTATTTCAACTGGTCAAAGTACGAGACAGAAACTAAGTAATTCAAATCTATCTCATTATTTCTAGAACGGCATCTTTTCTCACTTTGACTATTTGTGGAAGTTGTTCCGTGGCTCCTTTGTTTATAATTGTCAATTGCATTGGCAATTCTGGTAGCTTATTACAATTTTCTTTAGCGTGGGCCTACCAGCCTGAAGGACTTGTCATGCAAGTTCAACAGATGGATTTTTAAAAAAATAAAAAATGTGTTGACTAATATCATCAGTGTGACTAGAGAAGCAAACAGAAAAATGATCATGGTGCAGTTTTGTAGTGAAGTCTACCCAAGTCGACCATGCTCTTTTTAAAAACATCTGTTCATAAGGCATGGTTAGAGGGTTCAAGTCAAGGTCCACTTAGTCCTACGGTCTTCACAAGAATCCAAAAAATCTGTTGGCAATTGTCATCCAATATAAATGGTTAATTGTGTATTTCTATGCACAATAAACTGGCTATATTAGTCACAGAATAGCCTGAAGGTATGGGGAGCATTATTCCAGTTTGCAAAAACTTCCCAGTTTGCTTACCTCGAGGCATTTCTTACCCACCATAGGTGACCAGGGCAGTGACTGTTTGCTAGGCTGAGTTTTGGTCCCTTTTGGGTTCACCGTCTGGGAGACACATTGCATGGTGTACCAGCCTTGGCCCACCAGGCATTCCCCAGATATTTTGGACTAGAGCGTCCGACGGCCCTTGTCAACGCAGCGAATGGACGTTGAGGTCCAAAACATTGCCAAACAGGTCAGCGTAGGCCGATGTACAAGGTGTACAGTGTATGTACAAGGTGTACAATGATGTACAATGCTGCGGAACTGCGTTTTGCTCCCATCATAACCAACCATAATCCTCTTCCTTTGAACCGCTAGGCTGTTGAAGGGGACTGCGACGTCAAACTCCTCATTGTGGATGGAGCCTACAAAGTGCTGTCTAGCAAATGTCACTCTACTGCAGGTAATCTCTTTGGCTGCTTTGCAGTCCTCAGTCACCAGGGCTGAGAAATAGGGGGTCAATGCCCCACGCTCCAACTCACCCCATTTACCATGACTCTCCCCAGGGCACACCTCTCCCCAGCCCGGTTTGGCACATCCCTTGAGTCGTTCTGCCTGGCCTAGGGATATGCGCTGCCTCTCAGATGCCTTCCATGTGGCCTCATGAAGGGTTCCCAGAAGGCACCACTAGCTTGAAGAAGGTTCTCCACCTCAATCTAAGTTAGAGAAAAAGAGAGAGAGAGGGAGGGAGGGAGGGAGGGAGAGAGAGAGAGAGCGCGCACAGCTGCAGGTGGGGCAATGAGAACTAGTAGCACAATGTGGGGGGCGGTGTTAACCATTTCTCAGCCCTAGTGAGCACCACTCTTTTGCAGGTGTTGTTTGTCCCTGAGACATCTGGGGCTTCCCCCCCTACAGACTGTGTAGCACAAGATTAAACTCTTGCTCTGTGAGATGTGGACTTGATCCTGACTGGATGTCACCACACCTGGGGCTCTTAAAAACAACAACGTACATCCGTCAGGTGTGTCCTGTGGCCCTCGGTACACCTGTGTGCTGTATCTTTGTCTGGAAGGATATTTGGATATTGTCCTGGCAAAATCATGCACATGAACGAGGATGGAGAACTTGTGGCTCTCCAGATACTGTTGGACTCCAGATCCTATCACCCCCTGCCAGCCTGGACCATAGACAAATATCAACATCTGGAGAGAAGCCACAGGCTCCCTGTCCTTGATATAAACATGAAGAGACCACACAGCTCTTATAATGGGTCGGTAGGTCAGTCCAACGAGATGGTTGGACAGTGTTCTCAAAGTTACCAGCATGAGTCTGACCAAACTGTGGGAGGCAGTGGAAGACAGGAGTGCCTGGTGTGCTCTGGTCCATGGTGTCACGAAGAGTCGGACACGACTAAACGACTAAACAACAACAAGTCTTTTTCTGTTTCCTCTCAGTGTCTCGTTCTCCCAGTCTGGAGTTCACTTATCCACATTTCCAAATGAGTTTGCCAATTGGTTTTTCTTTTCTTTTTTTAACCCTCAGGAAAATTGCCCAGCATTTTCTTCTGACACGCACATTTTCTATGCAATTTTGCATAAAATACACACAACAACAACATATTATTTGTACCCTGCCCATCTGACTGGGTTGCTCCCACCACGTTGGGTGGCTTCCAACATAATATAAAAACACAGTGAAAACTTCCTGGTACAGATGTCTACGAAAAATTGTGTTATCGTTTATCTCTTTGACCTCTGATGAGAAGGTCCTCCACTACCGAGAAGGCCCTCTGCCTGGTTCCCTGTAACTTCACTTCACGCAGTGAGGGAACTGCCAGAAGGCCCTTGGAGGTGGACCTCGGTATTTGCAGGGCCATCGTGAGTTCTTGGAGGAAGAACAAAGTAAAAATATAATAAATTCCTTAAATGTTCATTTCTTAAGTTTCTGCCAACACAAAATGGCTGCAACAGCCTATGTCAGCAACTGATCAGCTATCCTAAACCTTTTGGAGCAGCCAGCAACAAAACATTACTCACTTAAATAAATAAATAAAAACACCCCGTACTTTTCTCTTTTTCTTCCTTAGATTCAGTTGAAGATATTATCAATGTTTGCCCTGATTGTAACCCTTTGTCACAACTGGATGACCCTAAGTTGAAGGAGGCAGCTAATTCTGGGCTCGCCAAGTTCAACGCTGAAAATGTCAATGGAACCCACTACCAGCTCCTTGAGCTTTCAAGAGGGTTTACCTCAGTAAGTATTCAGACAGGGCCACTAGCAGTGCTGCCTTATTACAGAGAGAGTAGAGAGCAGGGATGTTTGAAGACATTGTTCAGTCCACAGGTTTAAGCGAGGCAAGCTGATCTGCACTTCTAGTACTGTTGCACAGATCTAAACACAGTTATCCCATCTACTTCTGCTCTTTCAAATTTTTGCAACACAATTCTCGGCTCCCAAATGCTCCATTCTGGTGTGCAGGTTTCATTCTGGTGGTCCACGCTGTCTGTAGTTGGAGGAGGGAGACAAAATATCCGTTGCATTCAATATTCAAATCCATTTTTAATTTCATTTTTATTACTCCTTCTTCTGAATTGCATTGCGTTTAGCTTAGTGCATGTCAATCACCACAATGGGCAGACAAATGATGAAGACCATCAGCAAGTTTCAGTTGATCAGGCAAGGGCAGAGGGAATTTGGGCAGAACAGATCAAAAACAAAACCAAGCAACACCAATTAATTAAGAAGTAGTGACAGCAAGCTTATTCTCTAAAACAAATAGTCCAAACAAGAGTGTTGAACTAAGAGCATTTTTGCTGGCCGCAAATAGTGAGCAGTGAAGGGTTAAGGCATATCTTTCTTGGAAAGGTGGTCCAAATGTGGGGGGCCATAGCAGAGAAGGCCCTGCTTCCAGTGCCCACTCACTTTACCTCCAATTGTGAAGGGACCTGGAGAAGGGCCTCAGAAGGGGAACAGCTGGAGAGAAGTGGTTCCTGAGACACCCTGGTCCCAAGGTGCTCGAGGATTAAAAGTCCAGTCCAGCGCTTTGAACTGAGTCCGGAACAAAGTGGCAGGCAGTGAAACGGATCAAGGTTGTGTGTGTGAAGTGATTTGCTACCAGCTCCACTAGAAACGCTGGTTCCCCACAGCTGCCCTGAGCATAACCTCCATTGGAAAGAAGGACTGGTCTGAGTTGCTAGAAGGCAGCTTCATAGGCTGGGTTGGGTGGAGGGAGTGAAAACTGCACAAAAGTACCCCAGCGTTGCAAATGTCCATTTATATCATTAAGATTCTATATGACTCTTTCTGCTCAGTTGCGGCATTTGAGAGAGACAGCTAAAATGTTCCTTATTACGTTCCCAGCATATGCCTCTAGGTACACATGTGGAGTTTGCAATTGCCGCCACTAACTGCACAAGGCAACAAGCCCAAGACCCTGCAGAGCACTGCCACGTGGCGACAGATGAGCATGCGGTAAGTGGATGAGATCCCAATTAATTTAGTGCAGATTCCAGGACTGGTAACGTTTGCGTGGACAGGCGGAGTCCCCAGATCCCGAGCGGTCCCCCCCCTGTCATGTGGAATAACGACTCAAGACAACGTGCTATGGGATTAAATTGGCCACAACTTTATTAAATTTCAAATGTGGGTAGACCTTAGCTCAGGCATTGAGCGTTCTCCCTCCCCAGTCCCCAGCCGGGGACCTAGGGAGCATCAGGGTTATCCAGTGTGGGGGGGGGGATGGGCCGGCTCTGGAGAACATATGTTCAAGCAGAGATAGCCGCCCCCGTAACACCGCCGCCGCAGGGGAGAGCAATGACGACCTTCCGGCGTACGGTCAAAGCCTCCCTTCAGAAACCCCTTTAACGGGGAACCCTGGTATCGCCGCCGCAAAGAGGAAGATGGACTAAAGGATTCCACCCAAGGCCTGATACCGCCAAAGTTGTGACGTTTTTGCTACGGGAAAGGCGAAACCTGCCAATGCAGGGAAATTCCTTTCCGGCCCTTTAACAGCGACCTTGACGTAGCAGCACCCGCATACCTGTGAAGAAAAGCTAACCTGCAAAACCTGTGAAGAAAAATTAACCTGCAAAATAAGACATTAACTGAGGGTGGGTAGGGCGGGAGAAGCTCTGGAGCCAAGTGAGGATTCCCAGGTAAGATCCTCCCTCTATTGTGTGGGCAGGTAATCCCTCTCCTACCTGGCCTGGTCTCCTTGGCAACGCCTCCCCCCAGGTGGGATTGGACAATTGACTGAGGTAGGCGGAGACCTCTAGGTATCCCACCTGAGGGAGGCAAAGCCAATCCTATGCTGTTGGAGCCGCTTCAGATCTAGGGGCTGTGCGCGTCCACGCAAAGGGCGCCCCCCGTTTTAAGCGGGGAGTGGTCATTGCGGTCAAACGAGGCCTGCCAGCCCTTCTGCATTGCGGGGCCCCTGTGCCTTTAAGAAAGCATTTGAACAATGAAGTCCACACATTTCCGACCCCCATGGCTACAAATCCCTCTCTCTCTATAGAAAAATACATATATAAATTCGAAGGTCCAATGACTTCAGGTCTAGAAATGCCTGTTTTTCACAAGTGAAAGTGATTTAAATCTGGCCCATGTTCACAAGCAAGTTGCTAGCTCTGCCAGACTTCAAATCGCCAGACACTGGAAGTTTGCATTGGGTCCCTCTAGGGAGGATTTCGTACCCTCCAACATTTCTCCGATGAAAATAGGGATATCCCATTCCATAGTGATAATTTTATTATTTATACCCCACCTAGCTGACTGGGTTGCCCCAGCCACTCTGGGTGACTTCAAACATGTTTAAACACATATTAAAACATTAAACATTAAGACATTTCCCCATACTGGGCTGCTTTGTGTACATTTCATTTTTTAAAAAATAATATTTATTCATAATTTTAAAAATTACAAAAATAAAAAATAAAAAATAAAAATAAAAAATACAATCATTTTTTTAAAAAAGAACAGATTAAACCTTTACATAACTTTCTTCCTTTACTTATTTCCTTGACCTCCTCACACCTCCCATTTTTGTATTCTAGTTCAAATTATTATTTCAGCAAATCCTTCCAACCTTGTTTTTATCTTAATAATTTGTTTTAATATATTGTAATTTTACGTTCTCTCTTTCATCAATTCATTTTTACTTAATCCTTTATATCATTTCTACCAAAACCACATAATTTTCTTTTACCAACATCTTTCTAACAATCCTTAATTTTACAATATTTTTGAAGATATACTTTAAATTTTTTCCAATCTTCTTCCACCGACTCTTCTCCTTGGTCCCGGATTCTGCCAGTCTGCTTTGTGTACATTTGATTGGTTAGAACAGCATGCTGTTACTGCTTTCAGCTGTCTCCTAAAGGTTGTATAGTTACTTAGGGTTGCCATATTTCACAAAGTAAAAAGCAGGACACCCCAAAGTTGTTGAGCTTTTTGAAGGAAACCACCAGAATTCTTGAGCCAAAAAACCACAGTTTTTGGGTTTACTTCTCTAAGATCCAGGACAAAGAGCCGCCTTTCAGAAATTCCCCCCGGACATCAATTCTGCCTTTGAAATCCCAGTAATGTCCAGGAAAATCTGGACATGTGGCAGCCCTGTAGTTACTCATCTCCTTGGCTCAGGGGTTGCATAACTCCATACCTTCCAACATTTCTACGATGAAAATAGGGACGTCCTAAGGAAATGCAGGACATTCCAGGATCAAATCAGAAACTGGGGTGGCATCTATAAATCTGGTGACCTTTTTAACTGCACATTCAACCTGATACGCTTGCACAGAGCTTGCAAGGAGGATAGACTTTATTGAGCATTCCTTCTGTGTGGTTTTTTAAGGTGAGGTCATGTGCATTCATCCTGATATTTATTTGCTTACAGGATATTTATATGCCTTGCCATGAATCATTTGTTCACCCCAAGGATTTCAATCCATTTCCCCATCTCTTTCCTAACTGCAAAACAATATGTTTTATTTCTTGGCAGCAAAGAACTTCAATTCACTTTTAAATTGCACAAATCTAATTAACAGTGGAATTGCCTGCAGAATACTGGCAGTTTTGAGTCATCCCTGATCACCTGATGTCAGTCTTGTGTGGTCTTTCAGAATGTTGGACCACAATCCCCAAAGTTCACTTACATATTCTATCTTTAAATATTTTTTATTAATTTTCAATTATTAAAATCCAATAACAGCCACATTTTTTTCAATATCAAATTACAATTCCCATCCAAATATAGATCAATTATACGGCCAATTATACATTTTGAGTGACTTCCCATGTGCTGGGTTTCAGGGTGCAAAGTTCTTATTTCTTCCTGCTTTCGAAATCTTAGTTAATCCAATTATATTCAGTCCTGATCTTAGTCCCTTATCAACAGCTACTGATTTCTTGACCTCCATTCATGCTGAGATATTCAATTAAAAAAAAATTCCACGAAAACAGTTTTGTATCCTGTAAATTCCCTGTGTGAGATGTTTATTTTCCCATTTGTTTCTTCATTGTTCTAATTAGATCACTTACATATTCTAATTTACAATGTCGAGAGGCCATTCTTCACACCTGTTCATAATTATTAATTTGCAGTGCCTACTTGCTCCCCATCAGTGATGTAGAATGCAAGACCAACTACACTTGCATACCCCACTGAACTTTATTATGTCCCTGAGTATGGAGTAGAGGTCAACAGGTCTGGGACTTATCTACAGGTGGGTAGGTGACCTCATTGGGAATAACATGAAAACCGTCTTAACTTCCATGATGGAAAAAAGGCAGTATATAAACCTACATAAGTAAAATGGTTTTACTCACATCTTCAGATGCCACTCTAGTCGATCGTTTCCCACACTTTTTGGATGGTTTATGTGAGGAAGGTGGGAATGAGTGGAATTTTCTACACCATGCTGCCTGGCTGAGATGAAGTATTTTCTTTTCGGATGTCCCTGTGGGGATGTCTTAACTGCTCTTTCTTCCTCCTTATCAAGCGTAATGGGTTTTGCAAGGCATCCGTTATCCAGTTGCCTCCTGTTCCTGTTCTTGGTGGTGAGCCCGTTCCACCTGCAGAGGAGATCACCCTAGATTGTGCTTTATATGATCACCAGGTAGGTGCAATTTTTAAACATGGTTTTCAGCAATTCACACACAGGGAGAATTCGCAACCGGTTGCTTGCTCTGAGGTTCACTGGGGAGGGTCTGATGGTGTACACGAAAGCTAGCTTGGAAACCAAAGCCCTTTGGGACTTGAAGCACAACCACTTCTCCTCTTGCACCAAATCCTGTAGCACCCAGACTTTGAATGTTTCTAATTATGTGGCCTTCCCCAATTGGCTCCCGTTACCTTTTCACCCACCCACTTTTCCAGAGAAGCACCCTGACCCAGCTCCTCTCAAGGCCAACTCCCCTGCTTCCCTGCAGAAAAATTAAGGGATTCCTTATCCCTAGAGCCAAAGAGGCTGCTACCCACGTCCCTGTTGCAGTCCTGCTGCACCCCTTTCCTAGCACTCATGGCATTGCTAGGTACTTAAACTCAGGGCATTGGTCTGTGGCACAAATCTGCATGAAACTTGCATATGCATGTGTCTGTGTCTCTGTGCATGCTTTGGTAGCTCGGTTGGTGGAGCATGAGACTCTTAATCTCAGGGCTGTGGGTTCAAGACCCATGTTGGGCAAAAGATTCCTGCATTACTAAGGTTTGGACTAGATGACCCTTGTCAACTCTAAAAATTTTTGATTCTATGAATTAAGATAGGTGATGGGTCATTATTTAGCACCACTGTGCTCAGCTGCCCTATAATCCAAGAAAGATGCATTAGTTGAAAAGGCGGGGAAGGGGGACGAGATACAAGGGCCCACCCCAAAAGACCGCCTGGGCCACCTTAAGCAACAGAATTACCTGCCATACATAGGAAGAGGTCCTTTCATCAGCACAAATACCGGCTGGTTTATTTATTTCAGTGAACCATTGTCATTTTTAAAATGCTGAATTAGGCTGCCCATCTAGATTTGTCTCTGTGAAAGAGGTCTAATTTGCTGGCCGGGAACCCAGACACAACAGAGGACTTTTAATGGCTCAACAGAAGTGGCGATTTCACCATGCTGGGGACCAAAGCTCCTCCTGTTAATGGTGAAGGATTTCTGCCTCCTGCTCATCCTTCTGTAGGGCCGTGAGGCTGTGCATTGGGGAGAAACACAAGCCGTATAGATCTCTGGGTATGTATCCTAGGATTGCCACCTTTCCTCTGGCAAAATGCAGGGCAGGGCAGAATGGTTAGGGGACGACTCCCCCCCCCCCCCCATCTGCTGCTAAAGTGACTTCAAAGCAATTCATTACAATCTTTCGCAGCCTAGCAGAATGGTCCCTCTACAATTTGTCACACACACATACACAAATTTGTAAATCTGTCTGTGCTTGGCTACGCAGAGCTTAAATACATGACCTTTCCCACACCTTTCAAACACTTGTATTTGGAGAGAATCCCTAACTTGGCACACACACACACACACACACAGAGAGAGAGAGAGAGAGAGAGAGAGAGAGAGATATGAAGACCTGAAATACAGGACCTGGCATTTTACATCAACAGTCCTGTATTTTACAGGGCAGGTGGCAACCCTAATATCTCCCCTGCTCTCTTTCTTTATGGGAGTTTGGTGGGGGAAAGCCATTGCACCTCATGAGATTTGCACCTGCTCAGAGCTTCAAGCTGAGTGGTCTGTATTGTTATTTATTTATTTATTTATTTATTTATTTATTTGGGCTGTGTTCTGACTAGCGCCAGCAGACGAGACATAATGGTTTTCTTTTCTAGGCCGGCGGTTCCCATTTCACTGAGCATTCCTTGCATCATCTTGGGAAGAACATCCCTTCCCCTGGAACTGGCCGCAGGGTCCTTGACCTCATCCATTCACACAACGACACAAACGCATCCCATGAATCTCACTCTGCCGAAGCTCTAGCCGTCGCGGCTGCAAAGCCTGTCGTCAAGAGAGCGGTGGAAGCTGTGCCGCTCCCAGCAATTGTGCCACCCTTATGCCCAGGGAGGATTCGCCACTTTAAGATATAGGAGAGCCTGATAGAAACTACGGGAGCTGCCCGGTCAATGAAACGCCTTTGTATATTCTCCCAAGCCTGAACTCACATTCTTGCAGCAAAATAGTGATAATTTCTCTCTCACACACATCCCCCCCCCCCAAAGCCAAGCCTGTCCTAAGAAAGGCTGTGAGTATTGTGTCAGCCTGCTTTCTACCTGTGCAGATTTTGGTGCTTCTGACAGATCCTGCATTTTCTAGCTTCCCTGCTATCTTTAGTTTCTGCCTCCTTTAGACAGATGCAAGGTGGGAAACAAGGACTCCATGCCTGGTGGAAAACTCAGGGGCAGGAGGGGCAGTATTAGGGTGGGGCTTCTGTCCTGTGTGTCATTCCTTGTCCCTCCCCTTGGTGGGTAGCAGAAGCAAGATCAGTTGTGCAAATTGCATAAATTTGCTAATCTGCATACTCTACTATTCAGCTGACAGATTCATGGCACTCTTGGGTGGAGAAGCAGGTGTGGTTTCTCCTTTCGAAAGGGAAGAATATACACAGCACCAGACAGAAGGGACCGCAGTGATATATCAGGTGTATTCTCTAGGAATTACTGTTCTTTCCTTCCCCGGTGTCCAAAATTGCAGTGCTACATTATGGAGACCGTGCTGGGCTGGAAAAAGCATATTCTAACAATATGCAAACCAAAACAAAGGTGCTTCCAAAATAAAACACGAAACTCAAAATGCTCCTCGCCTTTTTTTCCGCCTCTAAACTCCCATCAGCCCTCAGGCAGTGTGGCATTTCCCAAGGATGATGGGAGATTCAGTTAGGCAACATCTGATGGGCCAGATGTTTCCCTCTCCTGATATAAAGGATTGAACATACTGTCGCATGTACCCCAATCTCCAAGCGAAAGGAAACTCCAGGGTTCAGTTTCCTTGGAATGTAGGTCAACAGAGACTGTAGTGTCTTTAGGGTATGTGGTTTTATTTACACATACAGTGGTACCTCTAGTTGCAGACACGATCCATTCTGAAAAGTCTGCAACTAGAACGGTGGTTCTGCGCAAGCGCAGAGCGCAATAGAGCACTTCTGTGCATGTGTGAAGTGTGCAGGACGTTTCTGCACATGCGCAAAGCATGCAGGATACTTCTGCGCACGCACACGCAGTGAAACCCGAAGTATACACTTCCGGGTTTGCTGTGTTCACAAGCCAAAAAGATGCAACATGAACCTAACGCAACACGAGGTATGACTGTAAATACAATCTGAGCATGGGATGGAGAGGCTCACAGCATTAACACTCCAACAGGTCTTGCCTCCCTGTTGGATTTCTAGGAAGGCCCCAAGCCACAGCTCGGAGTCCAGCAGTGAGCAAGACAAGCTTCTGTCTCCCAGCCTCCAGCATCCACCCCAAACTCTCTTCACACACAGCCCCGCTTCGTCCATTCTTATCGCAGCTAGACTGGTGACTGGGAGTAGCCACCAGAACCATATAACACTGGTCCTAAAGGATCTTCACCGTTTCCAAGCACAATAATTCAAAGTGTTGGTGCTGACCTTTAAAGCTCTTAATGGTCTCGGCCCACTATACCTGAACGAGCATCTTCACCGCCATCACTCAGCCTGGACATTGAGGTCCACTTCCAAGGGTCTTCTGGCGGTTCCCTCACTGTGAAAAGTGAAGTTACAGGAAACCAGGGAGAGGGCCTTCTCGGTAGTGGCACCCACCCTGTGGAATGCTTTCCCATCAGATCTCAAGGAGATAAAGAACTACAAAACTTTTAGAAGACACCTGAAGGCAGCCCTGAATTGAAAAGGTTTTAATGTTTGATGATTTATTATGTGCTGGAAGCCACCAACCAGATGGGCAGGGTATAAATAATAAAATGATGGTGGTGGTGATATGGCATCCAGCCAGGTGAGGTGGGTAAAGGCCTACCTATATGTCTCTATGGCAACAGGGCAGCCTCTTTGGACATGTAAATGGTGGTACTTAATAAGCACGCTGAGGCCATTACCTTAACAAAGAAACTGGTTCGGCTGGTTCATTTCCTCTTATACATTCTAACCTCAGCTATTCAGGATCACAGGTTTCGAAGGGACCCACACTGACCTCCAAACCTTTAACATTATTATGCAGATTGGAGGGAGGTCATTAGTCCATCATTTAAGGCAGTCTTCTCCAATGGGCAATGCCTCCCCAAGATTTCACCTAACTCTGTTGCCAGAAGATGCTATGAACTGAATTTGTTTAGTTAGAAAAGAAACACTTTGCATCCTGCCTATCATTATTTTTGAAAGAAATTACATTTTGTATAAACGCTATGGATAAAAAGTTGAACACTTAGGAAGAAGCAGCTGCACAAATATAGTATGAGGGACACCTGGCTTTCCAGCAGTACGTGTGAAAAGAATCTCAGGGTCTTGGTGGACCAGGGTAAACATTGTGATACAGCAGCAAAAAAAGGCTAATGCTATACTAGGCTGCAGCAACAGAAGTATAGTGTCCAGATCAAGGAAAGTCGTAGTACCACTCTATTTTGCCTAAACAGACACAATGGAAGGGAAGTGGACCAGAAAGGCAGAGGAAGAAGATCTGTGCTTCAGGGCCAGAACAAGGAGGTGAACTTACATGGTGCTGATATGGCCAGGTTGATCTTCTTTTGCTGATATTCTTGCTTGAATCACAGTTGGTAGTCCTTGTTCCTTTGGTCAATAGATGGGGCAAGAGTGACCTTTCCCCCTTATTTCTGCAGCACAACAGCACTTGGAACAGAATGTACTTTTTGGGGGAAGGAGGGAAGAGAGCTCCCTGCCGCTGCTGATGTCCACCTAATTTCCAAGGCATGTTCAACAGCATTAGGAAAAAAATCCCCCTCCCTCAAGGGGAGGGAATAAGAGCCCCAGTTCTCTGGCTACAGCTCTAGACTGCCATGTTCCAAAGGCTGCAAGTTCATTTGTATAATTGGACAGATAACCGCTCAAGTAACATCAGGGGCAGGTAAACAACTTTTATGTACCTGAGAGTATGTAAAACAAACACACGTAGGATTTGGGTAAATAAACCTTTTTAGAATTGCAATGTAAAAATAAAAATAAAGTTTGGATTTGATATCCCGCTTTATCACTACCCGTAGGAGTCTCAAAGCGGCTAACATTCTCCTTTCCCTTCCTCCCCCACAACAAACACTCTGTGAGGTGAGTGGGGCTCAGAGACTTCAGAGAAGTGTGACTGGTCCAAGGTCACCCAGCAGCTGCATGTGGAGGAGTGGGGACGCGAACCCGGTTCACCAGATTACGAGTCCACCGCTCTTAACCACTACACAACACTGGCTCTCCAGTGTGGTCTTTCTCTCTTTTTTTTGGTCTTTCTCTCTTTTTTGGCCACATTTCCAACATTAAAATTGGGAAATGATTTGCTGGTTATTAACATGGCCACATGTTTTCAACAGAATTCAGCTGGTTTAAAGTGAAGGTAACAGCCTTTGATGTAGCTGGGAGTAAGCAAAACTCAAATGCCTAAGATTTGAGTAGAGCATGAGCCTCTTAACTTCAGGGTCATGGGTTTGTGAGCCCCATGTTGGGCAAAAGATGCTTGCATTGCAGTGGATTGGACTGTTACCCTACAAAGGGGGGTCTGGAAGTACACTGGTCCTCTTTAGCCAAATAAAGGCAGCAGCATCGTGGAAAGAGTTCATATTTATTGTGGGCCACAGCGAGAATAAGTGATCCAGAGGAATTCTCCAAATTCTGGACCCCGAATACAAAATTGAAGACACTTTTATAACAATTGCATGTGGGATCCTTTTCAGCAATATGATTGGATAACAGAACGTATGGACAGCTTGTGGACGCTTCAAACAAATTTCACCGGTCAGAACAGCCTGCTCCTAATTGCTATGGCAGTGGGTATCTTTAAGCAACGGTCACACAAAATGTGCCTTTTTCTGCTATCTGCTACATGAAGACTTGCATTGGGTCAAGAGAATATATGGTTCTCCTGGCATCGATGCCAGCCCCCAGTCTTCTGCAGAAGGCCAGCAAGCTCTTGACATGTTTTACTGACCTGATAAGGTGAAGTGAGAGGCCCATGGTGGGCGCAGTCTCAGCAAAAGACAGAGAGCATTGGTGTGCTTGGTTCTGACATACTTCCTGGGCCACAACATCTACCTGGGTCCCAGATCATGACACCCACATATCAGAGATGACTCCCATGGTCCCTACACAGTTCTGTGGTTCTAGATAGTCTGGCAGTGATAAGTTAACATGACTTTTAGGGGTGGCAAACGGTGTTTTCCTCCCATTCTCGCCACAATCTCCCACTGAGATTCTTCTTCTTCTTCTTCTTCTTCTTCTTCTTCTTCTTCTTCTTCTTCATACCCAGCCCATCTGACTGGATTAAAAAGGGCTGCCTTCAGATGTCTTCTAAAAGTCAGATAGTTGTTTATTTCCTTGACATCTGATAGGAGGGCGGGAGCCACTACCGAAAAGGCCCTCTGCCTGATTCCCTGTAACGTGGCTTCTTGCAGGGAGGGCACCACCAGAAGGCCCTCGGCGCTGGACCTCAGTGTCCGGGCTGAACGATGGGGGTGGAGACACTCCTTCAGGTATACTTGGCCAAGGCTGTTTAGGGCTTTAAAGCTCAGCACCAACACTTGTAAAGTGTGCATTGGTTAGGTAATAAGTTCGCTTCCAGGCCGCGCTCCTAAACACACTTGCCTCTGGTGTGTAACAGAACATCCTCATCAGAAACATTGTGACTTGCTTCTCGGTAAACCTGCGAAGGATTGCACCATAGATCTTCTTGTATCCGGCCCCTGCCCAGAATTTATATAACAAGTGGTTAGTTTGGCACCATTATTGCTAGATGTTTTCTGCGGACTTCAATCTGAAGCCAAGGACACGGGTCCAGAGCTGGTTAGAAAATCACATTTTCAGCCTGTGAACACAACCTTCTAATCATTGACTCACTGTTTGCAGTTTGCATGTCCAGGTTCAAAGGTGTTGGCCACGGTGAGGAAGAAGAGCAAATATTAGTGACTTACCTCAAAAGTATATAAAGAAACCTGAGTGTACTGCAAAGCCTGCTCTTCCAGAGGGGCTGCAGAATCTCCCTCCCTGGTACCCAGGCCTTTCCAAAATGGCCCTTTTAATTTCCTTCCTGGTCGGGATACAGGTATTGTGTTCCTTAGCTGGTCTTCCACCTCGTCCAGGACAGCTACCAAGACCACCACTGACAGGACTGCTTTCCCCAGGGTGCAATAATTCTGTAGTCAAAGCAGCTGCAGCTCAGGCCCTAGACTGGATCAATTCCCATGAAAAAACGGGGTACGTGCTTGGTCTTCAGCGAATCTTTGATGCCCGGCAACTTCCCCAGGTAAGCAGCTACCCTGGTTCTGACTTTGCTCTCTACACTGCAGTCAGGGACAACCACCTTCCAAAACATCAGATAAAAGAGGGAGAGATAAGGGGGAGCCATTGTCCTATCTATTGAGTGGTCACTCCAAACCAGGA
The DNA here is from genome assembly GCF_964234715.1 of Podarcis melisellensis. Classification (NCBI taxonomy): domain Eukaryota; kingdom Metazoa; phylum Chordata; class Lepidosauria; order Squamata; family Lacertidae; genus Podarcis; species Podarcis melisellensis. The sequence continues at coordinate 8,979,360 of NC_138537.1, forward strand.
GTAGCTAACATGTTGCCCTCCTGATGTTGGAATTGTAGAATTGCAGAGCTGGAAGTGATCCCAATGGTCACCCCCTAGAATACAGGAATCTCAGCTAGACAGATGGCCAACCAACCTCTGCTTCAAAACTTCTGCTCCAGCCCATCCCAGATCTGCCTGCATCTTCCAGCTCTGGCCTCCCCGTGGCTTCAGTTGTACAGAATGAAAGCTGCAGCCTGTATAATATTTACTGAATTCTAGCTGAGAATTGCTCCATTTTAAAAGAGGAGAAACTGAGGCAGAGGAATAAGCAAGTGTTGGGGCGGATGCAATAGTCCTGGGTGCTATTATCATATCTTCTTCTTTGGCGATCGCTTGTAGACAAGTAAGATTGTCTTCCATAAACACAGTTTTAACAGTGGGTCTGTAAGTGACTGTGGAGGCCAGTTCTGGATCCACACGTCCTTCCACAGTGGGGACATAGGTTTCCGGATGGGAGTTGTTCATGGTGAAGGTTTGCCAAGTGTGCCCTTCTCTTAGCACCTTTCTCCCTTTCGTCCTGAGTTTGAGCGTCTTCAAAGCCTTTACACCTTTGGTAAAGGCTGCTCTCCAATTGCAGCACTCACAGGCCAGTGTTTCCCAGTTGTTGGTATTTATACTACATTTTTAAAAGTTTGCCTTGAGAGAGTCTTTAAACCTTCTTTGTTGACCACCAGCACAGGGATTAGCATATGCTCTCAGAAAGGAGGACCTGGCTGCATGCATTTTTAGAACACCAAAACATAACTCTAAGAGCCATTATTTATTGGGGGGGGGGACTTTCTAGTTTAGTTGTGAGACCCTTTTCTTTAAAGGTTTCGAATAAGTGGTTGCAAAAGAAGCAGCTGTTTGAATAAATGGTTGCAAAAGGAGGCATTTTGGATCTTTGTGATCCTTGAAATCCCAGGAGAACGAAAGTCTAAGGCTGTAGTCAAAACTGACATGGAATAACTTTGTTGACATCAATGTTAAATTTACTTACTAGTTCTACAGAATCTGTTTTGTGTGAAAGGCAGCCAGCCAGGCTTGCCTTTTCAAATTCTGCTCTGTCTTGTGCTGCAAAGGGTTTCGCCTTCTTATCGTCTTTCGTCTTCTATAGGAGCCTGAAGTCTCTAAGTATTTTCTCACCTTGGATGTGCTGGAAACGGTGTGCCATGTTCTCAGCAGAAAACAGGCGAAGGATTGCAGTTTCAGAAACGCCCATGAGACAGTAAGTATTTGATCTGCCAAGTTCAGAAAAGGACTGAACGTGCTAAGTTTTGTTTTTAAGCTACGAATGCCTCCAGACGGCCACTATTTTGCAGGAGGAATTCAAGTGCATACTAGGAAACTTAAAAAGGTAAAGGTAAAGGGACCCCTGACCATTAGGTCCAGTTGTGGCCGACACTGGGATTGCGGCGCTCATCTCATTTACTGGCCGAGGGAGCTGGCGTACAGCTTCCAGATCATGTGGCCAGCATGACTAAGACGCTTCTGGCGAACCAGAGCAGCACATGGAAATGCCATTTACCTTCAGATTTGAATTGCTTCACAAGAAAGGTTAAGGGGTTCACATCACCCACCTTCTGCACATGTCTGCACGGTTCCCTTTCTCTCCCCCAAAGCCTTCACCAAATACAAAGAAAATTCTAGTGAGGGAAGCAGATGTCAATGGCAGTATAGAGTGTGGTGAGATGATATGGGACTGTGGGAAGGGGGCAGGATCCTGCTGTTTTTGGAGTAGCCCCGTTGGGGAGGGAGGTGTAATAGATCATTCTGCCCAGAGAGTTCTGCCAGGCCAGGGCTTAATTTGAAAACAGGCCACTGAAATATCATATATTGGTCATTGGCCATAGAAGTGTTGTTATTTTAATTTAGTGGTGACTTCTGGGAAAGGGCAAATCCAGACTAAATTGGGGAGGGAATACATTCTGAGGCCAGTGAAACTGAGTGGAAACTGCAAAACACAAACAAAAAAAGAAAAACTTGCATGCACTGTGAGCTAGAGAGAAGTAATAACAAATAATATCAGTCCAAATAAACAAAAAAAATTAAAAATGTCCAGTAGCACCTTTGAGACCAACTAAGTTTGTTCTAGGTATAAGCTTTCATGTGCATGCACACTTCTTCAGATCTCAGATTAAAAATAAGAATATTATAATATTATATTATATTATAAAAATAATATCAGATTTTGCAAGGGGGGAGTGATTCTGCATTGCAAGTTGGGGGCTAAGCTGACTCCTTGGTCTGCAAAAGGTGAAGGTTTCTGGTTTGGCAAAACAAATCAGTTCTACAAACATCGCTTACTTTTCTGTTGCTCCAGGTCTATGGGCAGTGCAAAGTAACAGTTAACGCTGATAACCACGGGAAAGTTTCTCAGCTGTGTTACTACGACTGCGTTTTACGCCCAGGTATGTATTTCTATACATTTGCTTGAATTAACTTTGTAAGGAAATTCATAAGGTAAAGGTAAAGGGACCCCTGACCATTAGGTCCAGTCGTGGACGACTCTGGGGTTGCGGCACTCATCTCGCTTTATTGGCCAAGGAAGCCGGCATACAGCTTCTGGGTCATGTGGCCAGCATGAGTAAGCCACTTCTGGAGAACCAGAGCAGTGCATGGAAATGCCGTTTACCTTCCTGACAGAGTGGTACCTATTCATCTACTTGCACTTTGACGTGCTTTCAAACTGCTAGGTAGGCAGGAGCAGGGACCGAGCAACAGGAGCTCACCCCATCGCGGGTATTCGAACCGCTGATCTTCTAATCGGCAAGTCCTAGGCTCAGTAGTTTAACCCACAGCTCCATCTGCGTCCCTAAGGAAATTCATGCACCCACACAAATGCATATACTTCCACTCCCATTACAGCAGAGGCTTTCAACCTTTTTGAGTCCACGGCTCCCTTGACCAACTGCATTGTTTCTGAGGCACAGGAGCCCAGCCATATCACCCCTTGCCTGCAGAGCTGGCAGCCTCTCACCATTTTTCAAACACCCTCCCTTATGGAGTGTTCCCTCATCCTCCTCTCCCCTATCCTTGGGTGTCCTCTGGGCAGCCATAGCTGCTGCCTCCTGGTCTCTGAGCGGCACCCCCTCCTGCAGAGCTTGTAGCCAGGGCTGCTGCAAGAAGCAGCTATGCAAGCCTTTCGGAGGCAGAGACACCAGAAGGCATCAGAGGAGGAAGGGAAGGAAAGAGGGACAGACCCCTTACAATCATCCAAGGCACCCCAAGGTGCCATGGCACACTGGTTGAAAACCACTGCATTACAGTGGTAAAGATTTGTCCATGCAGGTGAAGATGCTGGGCCTGAGCTGTACCCATAAATATACAGTGGTACCTCAGGTTACAGACGCTTCAGGTTACAGACGCTTCAGGTTACAGTCTCCGCCAACCCAGAAATAGCACCTCGGGTTAAGAACTCTGCTTCAGGATGAGAACAGAAATCATGCGGTGGTGGCACGGCGGCAGCGGGAGGCCGCATTAGCTAAAGTGGTACCTCAGGTTAAGAACAGTTTCAGGTTAAGAACGGACCTCCGGAACGAATTAAGTTCTGAATCTGAGGTACCACTGTACTCATTTTCATTCCAGCCATTGAGATGATATTTAGCACAAGCTGAACATTCCGAAGAGTTTCAGATGCAGTTTACGCTGATAAATTTAGGAACCATAACTCACCTTCTGTGTTACAACTGATCACTGCGGCTCCGCTTGTGACTGGGTGGGCAGGGGGGTCGCAAGACTGAAATCCCTGCTTAGAATTTTAAAAACGAAGAAAATGATTGGCATTTCAAAGCAGCGTTTCCTTAGGGTATGCCAAACTGCATGGTGTGTTCTGGGCATGGTAATGCGACTCCTTTGGGGTCTGGGGGTCAGGTTCAATGCTATCATGCCACAGAAAGGGGCGTGCCCCTAGTGCCTCCCACCCATCACACCCAGCGACTGCCCTTTTTCGTTTAAAAAACCAGATTTGCTCAATGCATCGTGCATTATTGAAACACATAGGAAGTAACAAACCAGAAAGAATGCTCGATAAAACTGAAGGTCCACGAGCAAACCAAAGACGTGTCTTTATTTAACAAGATTAGGAAGCAAAGGCCTTTTACCACTTCTGCTTGCCCACTAATTTACTGGCCTGCGTAAAAGAACATTAAACTGTGCAAGTCCAACTATGCTTGTTTGTTTTCTAAATAGTTTCATCAAGGGCTATCGCAAGGATTTGTCCTGACTGCCCAGTTCCCGGGGACCCAACTGAAACCAGGTTCCAGGAGGCGGCGGCAGAGAGCCTTGCCAAGTTCAACTTAGAAAACAACCATGCTCATTATTTTGCCCTCCTCAACGTCACCAAAGCACGGTCACAGGTAAGTTTGCGACTGGACATCCTTGAAAGCAGGAGGAGGGAACCTGTGGCCTTATGGATCTCACTGGACCACAACTCTCATAATCCCTGATCCTTGGCCATGCTGACTTTGGCTGATGGGAGTTGGAGTCTAACAAATACCTGGAAGACTGCAGCGTTGCCATTTAGAGAGGAAGTTTTCTCCATCACGCACGCCCCCATTCGTCACAGGATAGTTGATTTCGTTGCCTAGAGGCCTTCTTGCTATCTATAAGCCACAAATAACTGGAAATTCCATGTTTGGGGGCACAATACTTTCTAATACCAGCATGATGGCATGGTTAGGACTTAGGAGACCAGGGTTCAAAGCCCCACTCATCCACAAAGCTCACAGGGTCACCTTCTCTCAGTCTAACCTACCTCACAGGGTTGTCGTAAGGTTAAAGTGAAGAGGGGGAGAAGAAGCTTCAGCTCCTTGGAGAAAAAGTTGGATATAAAAGTAGTACTCTCCTGGTGTGCCCCGCGGAGGACCTTAAGGTCCATAAATAACAACACTTTGGAGGTCCCAAACCTCACGGAGGTTAGATTGGTTTCAACTAGGGCCAGGGCCTTTTCAGCCCTGGCCCCGACTTGGTGGAACGCTCTGTCACAAGAGACTAGAGCCCTGCGGGACTTGACATCTTTCCGCAGGGCCTGCAAGACGAAGCTGTTCCGCCTGGCCTTTGGCTTAGACTCACTCTGACCCCTTATATGGGATTTGGGATATAAATTTCCCCTTGGCTTTTTTGCTGGCCCATGTAGGACCAGCATGGATAGCTGGCTCGGGTGAATATCTGATGTTTCCTCCCTTTATGGCCTTGATTTATGGGCTACTACTAAAATGAGGCTGCATTTTAAGCTGTATTTTAATTAACTGTTTGTTTGTTTGTTGTTGATGATGATGTTTCTATTACATTTTATTGTAATTTTATTGTAATTCATATTGGTGTTAGCTGCCCTGAGCCCGGCCCTAGCTGGGGAGGGCGGGGTATAAATAAATAAATATTATTATTATTATTATTATTATTATTATTATTATTATTATTATTTGCACCAGTTGCTGGGGAGCGAGGCGGAGGGCCAACAGGAATGTGAGAGGGCTGTTGTCTTCTATCTTGCTTGCACTTCATTCAGATGACACAAACTGCTCTAACCCGTTGCCTCTGCCCTTTTGCACAGTGGGTTATCGGGCCTTCGAACGCAGTAGAATATACGATCCAGGAGACATCTTGCACCAAAGGCAAGGGTGTCCCCGACATCTCCAATTGCGAACTCCTCCCACGTGAAACAGCCGTGAGTATTCCTTCACTTGGTGCTGATTTATTTATTTTTTGGTACCCCGCCCATCTGGCTGGGCTTCCCCAGCCACTCTGGGTGGCTTCCAAAAAAAAATTAAAATACTCTAATACATCAAACATTAAAAGCTTCCCTGAACAGGGCTGTCTTCAGATGTCTTTTAAAAAGAAGATAGCTGCTTATTTCCTTCACATCTGAAGGGAGGGCGTTCCACAGGGCGTGCCACTACCGAGAAGGCCCTCTGCCTGGTTCCCTGTAACTTGGCTTCTCGCAGTGAGGGAACCGCCAGAAGGCCCTCAGCGCTGGATCTCAGTGTCCGGGCAGAACATTGGGGGTGGAGACGCTCCTTCAGGTATACAGGACCAAGGCTGTTTAGGGCTTTAAAGGTCAGCACCAACACTTTGAATTGTGCTCGGAAACATACCGGGAGCCAACGCAGACCTCTCTCGGTGTTCTGTGGTTTCGGTGGCCGCCCCCAGTCACCAGTCTAGCTGCTGCATTCTGGATTAATTGCAGTTTCTGGGTCACCTTCAAAGGTAGCCCCACGTACAGTGCATTGCAGTAGTCCAAGCGGGAGATAACCAGAGCATGCACCACTCTGGCGAGACAGTCCGCAGGCAGATAGGGTCTCAGCCTACGTACCAGATGGAGCTGGTAAACAGCTGCCCTGGACACAGATTTGACCTGTGGCACAGTTCCCCATTCAGGACCAGGGAATCCTCCACACCTGCCCGCCTCCTGTCCCCCAAGAACAGTACTTCTGTCTTGTCAGGATTCAACCTCAATCTGTTAGCCTCCATCCATCCTCCAACTGCCTCCAGGCACTCACACAGGACCTTCACCGCTTTCACTGGTTCTGATTTGAAAGAGAGGTAGAGCTGGGTATCATTCGCATACTGATGAACACCCAGCCAAAACCCCCTGGTGATCTCTCCCAGCGGCTGCATATAGATGTTGAAAGGGACATCCGTTAGCTAGGGATGGTTGGAGTTGCAGTCCAAATACAGCTGGAGACTCAAGTTTGGCAAACCCAGAAGCAGAACATTTTTGCACCATCCCCCCCCTTCTTCTCCAAAGATATGAGTAGAGAGCATAAGAAGAACTGTCCTTGACAACTCCAGACTCCCCATTCATGCCCTGGATGTTTGCCTAAAGGGACCCCTGACCATTAGGTCCAGTCATGACCGACTCTGGGGTTGCGGCGCTCATCTCACTTTATTGGCCGAGGGAGCCGGCGTACAGCTTCTCGGTCATGTGGCCAGCATGACTAAGCAGCTTCTGGCAAACCAGAGCAGCGCACGGAAACACCGTTTACCTTCCCACCAGAGTGGTACCTATTTATCTACTTGCACTTTGACGTGCTTTCGAACTGCTAGGTGGGCAGGAGC